>NC_090382.1:106430871-106763287 GCF_036365525.1 Heterodontus francisci
CACTGAGACACAGACAGAGACAGACAGACAGAGACACACACAGACAGAGACACACACACACAGAGACACACACAGACAGAGACACACACACACAGAGACACACACACACAGAGACACACACACACACAGACACACACACACACAGACACACACACTGAGACACACAGAGACAGACACACACACACTGAGACACAGAGACACACACACACTGAGACACAGAGACACACACACACTGAGACACACACACACTGAGACACACACACACTGAGACACACACACACTGAGACACACACACACTGAGACACACACACTGAGACACACACACTGAGACACACACAGACTGACACACACAGACTGACACACACAGACTGACACACACAGACTGACAGACACAGACTGACAGACACACACACACTCTGTCTCTGTGTGTGTCTCTGTGCGTGTGTGTGTCTGTCTGTGTGTGCGTGTGTGTGTCTGTCTCTGTGTGCGTGTGTGTGTCTGTCTCTGTGTGCGTGTGTGTGTCTGTCTCTGTGTGCGTGTGTGTGTCTGTCTCTGTGTGTGTGTGTGTCTCTGAGACACACACACACAGACAGACACACACAGAGACAGACACACACACACACAGAGACAGACACAGAGACAGACACAGAGACACACACACAGAGACACACACACAGAGACACACACACAGAGACACACACACAGAGACACACACACACAGAGACACAGAGACACACACACAGAGACAGACACACACAGAGACAGACACAGAGACATACACAGAGAGACACACACACACAGAGACAGAGAGTGTGTGTGTGTCTGTCTGTGTGTGTCTGTCTCTGTGTGTGTGTCTCTGTGTGTGTGTCTCTGTGTGTGTGTCTCTGTGTGTGTCTGTCTGTCTCTGTGTGTGTGTCTCAGTGTGTGTGTGTCTCAGTGTGTGTGTGTCTCAGTGTGTGTGTGTCTCTGAGACACACACACACACACACACACACACACACACACACACACACACACGCACACAGACACGCACACACAGACCGAGACACACGCACGCACACCGAGACACACACCCATACACACACCCATACACACACCCATACACACACACATACACACACACATACACACACACACAGAGACACACACACAGAGACACACACACAGAGACACACACACAGAGACACACACACACAGAGACAGACACACACAGAGACAGACACACACAGAGACAGACACACACAGAGACAGACACACACACACGCGCACACGCACACACTGAGACACGCACACACTGAGACACGCACACACTGAGACACGCACACACTGAGACACGCACACACTGAGACACTGAGACACACACACACACACACCACTGAGACAACTGCAGCCTAGAAGCAGTGGACAGTTGTGTCTGGTTCTCAGTGCAGGAAGCTGGGAGGATGGATTGGTCCCGTTGACCCGTGGAGTTTGATACTGTTCTGCCCACATCTGGAGCAGAGCCAAAACAAACACCAAAAAAAAAATCGAGAATAGGAAACAATTTCCACAATTACACACAGGATAGAAATAACTGGTTATTTGCACAGGGTGTGTTAGGAATTTAAACGCCCACCATTGTTACAGTAAAGCCTGCAGTTGGTTCAGTGATGTTATCAATCCGTGCAGTTTGATCCACAAACTCCTCCTGTAACAAAACTGCTGAAGAATGGGAGAGAATCTCAGCTTAAATTTCATGCATTTTCTGATTCCATTTTTTGTCAAATTTCCTGAAAGGATGGGGTCATGAAACTGCAGGAAGTGACAGAGAGGAGCGAGTGAGAGAGCTCCCATCATCGGGAATTCCAACTCTGTGACTGGGATTTAACTGCATGGACTGTGCAGTGTTAATCATAGTCATACAGGACAGGAGGCCACTCAGCCCATCCAAACTGCACTGGCCCTCTGAAAGGGATATCCAATTACTCCTGCTAATGCTCTCATTCTAACCTGAAAAAGAGAAAGGCAGAGGGAAAGGGAAAAAGAGAGAGAGATAAAGAGAAAGGGGGAGAAAGAGAGAGAAAGGGAAAGGGATGGAGAAAGAAAGAAAACAAGGGAAAGGAAGGGAGAAAGAGAGAGTGAGAAAGACAGAGAAAGAGAGAAAGAGGAAGAGAAGGGGAAAGGGAGGGAGAGAGAGAGACAGAGAGACGAAGGGAAAGGGAGAGAGAAAGAGAGAAAAGGGAGACATCAAGAAAGATAAAGAAAGGGAGAGATAAAGAAAAAGAGAAAGATAAATAGGTGAAAAGATAAGCTGTGGGGAGGACACAGAGAGGCTGCAAAGAGATATAGACAGGCTAAATGAGTGGGCAACAAGATGGCAGATGGAGTATAATGTAGGGAAGTGTGAAGCTGTTCACTTTGGTCATAAGAATAGAAAGGCAGAATATTTTTTTAAAAGGTGTGAAACTCGTAAGTGTCGATGTTCAAAGAGACTTGGGCGTGCTTGTACAAGGAACGCAGAAAGTTAACATGCAGGTACAACAAGCAATTGGGAAGGCAAATGCTATGTTGGCCTTTATTGCAAGGGGATTGGAGTACAGGAATAAGGAAATCTTGCTGCAATTGTGCTGGGTTTTGGTGAGACCACACCTGGAATACTGTGTAGAGTTTTGGTCTCCACATTTAAGAAAGGATATACTTGCACTGGAGGCGGTGCAGCGAAGATTCACTAGGTTGGTCTCCGGGATGAGGGGGTTGTCCTATGATGAGAGACTAAGTAAATTGGGCCTGTATTCTCTGGAGTTTAGAAGAATGAGAGGTGATTTCATTGAAATATATAAGATTCTAAAGGGGCTGGATAGAGTAGTCTCAGGATAAGGGGCCAATTATTCAGGACTGAGATGAGGAGAAATTACTTCACTCAGAGGCTTGTGAATCTTTGGAATTCCCTATCCCAGAGGGTTGTGGATGCTCCATCCTGGAATACATTTAAGGCTGGGATAGGCAGATTTTTGGTCTCCTAGGGATATGGTGAGCAGGTAGGAAAGGGGAATTGAATTATAAGATCAGCCATGATTGTTTTGAATGGTGGAGCAGGATCCTGCTCCTATTTCTTGTGTTCTTGTGAAAGGGAGAGAGAGTACCATTTGTCCCTACCCTTCTTGAGAAGTTGGTGATTCCTCTCGGGGAGGGGGCACCCCGGATGCCAGGTTTTAATTCGTTCTCGAGATTGTGGCTGTCGCTGGCAAGGCGGACATATATTGCTCGCCCCCTAGTTGCTGAGAGGAGGAGGTGAGACATCTCCTTCAACCCCTGATAGCAGTTTGATGCAATGGGTCTTTTTTTTTAAAATAGGGATTGTTCTTATAACATACAGGGATCATTAAACCACTTGTATTGAATTCTACCTCACAATCGGTGGGATTTAAACTCCTGGGGTTGGTTATTTATATCGCTTAGTGTTAACGGGATGTTAATGACCCCTTCCAATATGCAAATCAGGGTCCTCGGACTCCGATTATCATGTGAAGGTATGACCTTGCACCGTGAATTCTCTGAGCAATGAAGGAGGGAGAGATGCAGCCCTGGGAAGTTTGGATTAATTTTTGTTTCTGGGCAGGGGAGCTACTCAGGGCCTTGTGGAAATTATCAGGGTCATTGCCACCCAGGGCCCCCTCTGTGATTGTGCCCATCCCCCGACCCCCGACCCTGTCCATTTACCTTTCTGCCAGCTCAATATCGGGTCAGTTCCCTGTTGCCTTAATCCCAGGGGTGCAGAGACTGGCACTCAACGGGACAACACCGCAACAATCATTCTCCGGCCTACCTCGTCCACTAGCGCCTCCATTTTAAAATTCTCATCCTTGCTTTCAACTCCCTCCATGGCCTCACCCCTCCCTATCTCTGTAACCTCCTCCAGCCCCACAACCCTCTGAGGTCTTTGCACTCCTCCAGATGTGGTCACTTGCACATCCCCGATTTTAAATGCTCACCATTGGTGGCCGTGCCTTCAGCTGCCTGGGCCCCAAGCTCTGGAATTCCCTCCCTAAACCTCTCCACCTCTCTTTCCTCCTTTAAGACACTCCTTAAAATCTACCTCTTTGACCAAGCTTTTCGTCAGCTAACCTAATATCTGCTTATGTAGCTCTGTGTTCTCATTGGTTCCGTAATGCTCCTGCAAAGCACCATGGGATGTTTTACTATGTTGCAGGTGCTATATAAATGCACTTTGTTGTTATAAGATTAAAGATGCCACTAACGTTACCTTTTTATCCGCTCGTTGTATGAGTTTGCGATGACCGTATTTGACTCTCTCCGACCTTTGTCAGCGTAATGCTGTAAAAAGGTGTGTTTGTTCCTGTACAGGTAATCCACTAGATCGCCATGGCGACAGTATTCAGTGATGATGTAGATTGGACCTAGAACCATAGAAAAATTACAGCACAGAAGGAGGCCATTCAGCCCATCATATCCGCGCCAACCGAAAAAAAACTAGCCGTCCAATCTAATGCCACCTCCCAGCACCTGGTCTGTAGCCTTGCCGGTTACAGCATTTCAGGTGCAGGTCCAGGTACCTTTTAAAAGAATTGAGGGTTTCTGCCTCCACCACCGATCCTAGCAGTGAATTCCAGACACCCACCACCCTCTGGGTGAAAACGTTTTTCCTCATGTCCCCTCTAATCCTTCTACCAATCACCTTAAATCTGTGCCCCCCTGGTAATTGACCTCTCTGCTAGGGGAAACAGGTCCTTCCTGTCTACTCTATCTAGGCCCCTCATATTTTTGTACTCTTCAATTAAGTCACCCCTCAGCCTCCTCTGTTCTAGGGAAAACAACCCGAGCCTATCCAATCTTTCCTCATAGCTGCAACTTTCAAGCACTGGCAACATTCTTGTAAATCTTCTCTGTACTCTCTCCAGAGCAATTATGTCCTTCCTGTAATGCGGTGACCAGAACTGTACGCAATACTCCAGCTGTGGCCTAACCAGCGTTTTATACAGGTCCAGCATTACATCCCTGCTTTTGTATTCTATACCTCGGTCAATAAAGGAAAGCATTCCATATGCCTTCTTCGCCACTTTATCTACCTGTCCTGCCACCTTCAGGGACCTGTGGACATGCACTTCAAGGTCTCTCACTTCTTCTACCTCTCAATATCCTTCCATTTATTGTGTATTCCCTTGCTTTGTTTGCCCTCCCCAAGTGCATTACCTCACACTTTTCTGGATTGAATTCCATTTGCCATTTTTCCACCCACTCAACCAAACCATTGATATCTTTCTGGAGTCTACAGCTATCCTCTTCACTATCAACTACACGGCCAATTTTTGTGTCATCAGCAAATTTCCCAATCATGCCTCCCACATTTAAGTCCAAATCATTAATATATATCACAAACAACAAGGGACCCAATGCTGAGCCCTGTGGAACGTCGGGTGAAACAGCTTTCCATTCACAAAAACATCTGTTTCGAAGAAGGGTCACTGACCCGAAACGTTAACTCTGCTTTTCTTTCCACAGATGCTGCCAGACCTGTTGAGTGGTTCCAGCATTTTTTGTTTTTATTGTCGGCTACTAACCTTTGTTTCCTGTCACTGAGCCAATTCTGGATCCAACCTGCCACATTCCCTTGTATCCCATGGGCTTTAATTTTACTAACCAGTCTGCCATGCGAGACCTTGTCAAATGCCTTACTAAAATCTATGTAGACCACATCCACTGCACTACCCTCATCAATCCGCCTTGCTACTTCCTCAAAAAACTCAATTAAGTTAGTAAGACATGACCTTCCCCTAACAAATCCATGCTGACTATCCCTGATTAATCTGTGCCTTTCTAAGAGGCAGTTTATCCTGTCCCTCAGAATTGATTCGAATAATTTACCCACCACCGAGGTCAGACTGACCAGCCTATAATTATTTGGCCTATCCCTCACACCCTTTTTAAACAATGGTACAACATTTGCAGACCTTCAATCCTCTGACACCTCACCCATATCCAGTGAGGATTTGAAGATGATCCTCAGCGCATCCGCTATTTCCTCCCTGGCTTCCTTTAACAACCTGGGATACAATCCATCCAGCCCTGGTGATTTATCCACTTTCAAGGACGTCAGACCCTCTAGTACTTCCTCTCACATTATGCTTATTGTATCTAATATTTCACACTCCTCCTCTTTTACTACAATGTTTGCATCAACCCTCTCCTTTGTGAAGACAGAGACAAAATACTCATTAAGAACCCTGCCCACATCTTCTGCATCCACGCACAAGTTCCCTTGTACATCTCTGATAGGCCCTATCTTTTCCTTGGTTATTCTCTTGCTCTTAATGTACTGATTAAACATCTTTGGGTTTTCCTTGATTTTACCTGCCAATAATTTTTCATGTCCTCTCTTTGCTTTTCTAATTTCCTTTTTTACCTCATCACTTTCTATACTCCTCTAAGCTTTCTAAAGTATTAAGTTTTTTGTGATCATCATAAGCTTTATTTTTTTGCTTTAACTTACCCTGTAATCTTTTCGACAACTAGGGGGCTCTAGATTTGGCAGTACCACCCTTCATCTTTGTGGGGATATGCCTACTCTGTGCCTGCAGTATCTCGCTTTTGAATGCCTCCCACTGGTTTGCCACTGATTTTCCTTCAAGTAGCTGTATCCAGTCCACTTTCTCCAGGTCACCCCTCAGTTTCGTAAAATTTGCCTTCCCCCAATTTAGAACTCTTACTCCTGTTTTATCTTTGTTCTTTTCCATGATTATGCTAAAACTAACTGTATTATGGTCACTATCTCCAAAATGGTCACTCACTGTTACTTCATCCACTTGCCCAGCTTTATTACCAAAGACTAAATCTAGAATTGCGCCCCCTCTCGTTGGGTTTGTTACGTGCTGGCTAAAAAAGTTCTCTTGAATGCAGTTCAAGAATTTTGTCCCCTCTGTACCCTTCACACTGTTTGTATCCCAGTTTATATTGAGGTAGTTGAAATCCCCGACTATTATTGCCTTATTGTTTTTGCACTCAGAAATCTGCCTACATATTTGTTCTTCTATCTCCCTCTCACTATTTGGGGGTGTCTCGTGCACTCCCAGTAATGTGCTGCCCCTTTTCTTATTTCTGAGCTCCACTCATATGGCCTCATTTGATGATTCATTTAGCATATCATCCCTCCCCAAAGCTGTTATTGATTCCTTAACTAATAATGCTACACCCCTTCCTTTTTTAACCCCCTCTCTATCCCACCTGAAAACTCTATATCCAGGAATGTTAAGCTGTCATTCTTGCCCCTCTTTAAGCCAAGTTTCTGTTACAGCAACAATATCGTGCTGCCATGTGTCCATCTGTGCCGTCAGCTCATCGGCTTTATTTACTATACTCCTGTCCAAAAGGAAGTGACAGTCTCGACATTCTGGACATTCAGCCAGACCCTTTTGCAATCCGAGAGCTCAGTACCCATCACGTAGCCTCCAGCACCTCATCTGTAACTCTCAGACTGCAAACAGATTCAAGGGAAACTCCAGTCTCCCGGGGATGATTGATTGTCTCCATTTACAGCTCGAAAACTCTGACTCAAATATTATTACAGCAATAATATCTGCTCAGACATCAGCAACAGATTAATTACTGGAACATTGATTGAACGCACTTGGAGTACATTTGTGCACAGTTCTGGTCTCCATATTACAAAAGGGATAGAAAGGCACCGGAGAAGGTCAGCTTCCTGATCTACCATGCCTAACTTTCAAGCTTAGTGATAACCTGCATTGTCAGCCTTGGGCCTTTAATTTGGACCTTGACACCTGTGGGCCTTGGGCCCTGATCCTGTATAGGCCTTGAACTTTCACCTTGGGCCCTGATCTTGGGTTGGCCTCCAACCTTCATCTTGGGCCTTGATCCTGGGTAAGGCTCGGACCTTCACTTTGGGCCTTGACACCTGCTGGGCCTCGGGACCTGACCCTGGGTAGGCCTCAGGCCTTCACCTTGGGTACTGGCCTTTGCAAGCCTTGGGCCATCATACTTAGCAAGCATTATTGTAACCTTAGTGGGCCTTGAGCTATGCCGTCCTTGGGCCTTGACTGTGGCTCGTCAAATGTCTTTGCTTTGAGACTGCTACCAGTGATACTGCCGACAGATGAGTTTGGTATCGGAGTTGAAAATAGCACTCGAGCGAACTTGGTCTTTACCTCCTTTGGTACAGGCTCCCAGTAGATTCACAATATTTAAATGAGGGCCGAGGTGACTCATTATTTTCAGCTCAGACATGAGAGCCTGTTTCTCACTGGTCCTTGCAGTAGCTGTAAATCACAAAGAGACAGCGAGTTAGCAATTGTTTGCTGTAATTGATGGTCGGGAGATGTTCTGGGTGTTGAAATTAATATACTGTAGTATTTATCCAATTCCTTTTTGAAACTTACTATTGCATTTGCTTCCACCGCCCTTTACATTACAGCACAGAAACAGGCCACTCAGCCTAACTGGTCCATGCTGGTGTTTATGCTCCACATAAGCCTTCTCCCACCCCTCTTCATCTCACCCTATCAGCATATCCTTCTATTCTTTTCTCCCTCATATGTTTATCTTGCTTCCCCTTAAATGCACCTATGCTATTCACCTCAACTACTCCCTGCAATCCCAGATCATAACTCGTTGCATTTCACAAAAAAAATCTCCTCCTCTCCCTCATTGTTTCTTTTGCTAATAATCTTAAATCTGGGTCTTCTGGTTACCGACCCACCTGGCAGCAGAAAAGGTTTCTCCTGATTTTTTTCCATCAACATTCTCACGATTTTGAACACCTCTATTAAATCTCGCCTTAACCTTCTCTGCTCTAAGGGGAACAACCCCAGCTTCTCCACATAACTGAAAGTCCCTGCTACCATTTTGGGAAAGTTTGGATGGTTGTTTTTCCAATGATGAAGGACCAGTGAAGGCAAATTCAGGATCGATGTCAAGTAGCAATCTGTCACCCAGAAGGGAGTGCAGGCAAAACCCCCAGAATCATTCAAGAGCCCGATTGGCACGAGATTCGGCGGGCCTTCTGGATAAGAGATGATGCGGGGATCTTACCGTCGCTTTTTCAGGAGCTTGAGACCCCTGAGACCAGAATAAAACCCTGGCCTTTGCTTCGAGGGGTTTGCAGTGAAGTGGTGAAGTTACTAGACTAATGATCCAGAGAACCTGAGTTCAAATCCCACTGTGGGCAGTTTGAGAATTTAAATTTAGTTTTAAACATTTCCAAAGAAAAAGCTGGTCTCAGTAAAAGTGACCACAAAGCTGTTGGCTTATCATAAAAACCCAGTTGATTCACTAATGTCTCCTTGGGGAAGGAAACCTGTCATCCTTACCCAGTCTGGGCCAATATATGACTCCAGTCCCCCACCAACATGGTTGGCTCCTAAATGCCCTCTGAGCTAGCCCAACCAAAAACTCAATTTGTATCAAACCTGTTACCAGTGGTTTGAAGATGACCCACCATCAACTTGCCAGGGCAACTATGGATTGGGAGTAATTGTTGACCATACCAACAGTGCCCAAATCCTTCCCAATACCAAACGGGCAGTGACCCTTGAGGGAAGTTTCCCACCAATCAGACTCCCCTCCCCATGTGGAACATGATGCAGGTTAATGATGAGGCTGATTGTTACCAGAAAATAAAAGGAAGGGACAGAATGTGTGAACCTCATATTGCACCAAGGAATCGGACAAGGATAGGGAAATTTGATAGTAGAACAAAATTCCCTGGATGCAGGAAAGGTTCCAATGGATTGGAAAAATGCTAATATAACACCCTTATTCAAAAAGGGAGGGAGGCAGAAAGTAGGAAACTACAGACCAGTTAGTTTAACATCTGTCATTGGGAAATTGTTAGAATCCATTATTAAGGGAAGTAATAACAGGACATTTAGAAAGTCAAAACGCAATCCATCAGAGTCAGCATGGTTTTATGAAGGTAAATTGTGTTTGACTAATTTATTTATTTATTTATTTATTTTTATTTAGAGATACAGCACTGAAACAGGCCCTTCGGCCCACCGAGTCTGTGCCGACCATCAACCACCCATTTATACTAATCCTACACTCATCCCATATTCCTACCACATCCCCACCTATCCCTATAATCCCCTACCACCTACCTATACTAGGGGCAATTTACAATGGCCAATTTACCTATCAACCTGCAGGTCTTTGGCTGTGGGAGGAAACCGGAGCACCCGGCGAAAACCCACGCAGTCACAGGGAGAACTTGCAAACTCCACACAGGCAATACCCAGAATTGAACCTGGGTCGCTGGAGCTGTGAGGCTGCGGTGCTAACCACTACGCCACTGTGCCACCCTAGAGTTCTTTGAAGCTGTAACAAGCAAAGTGGATAATGGGGATCCTGTATAGTATGTAGTATATCTAGGACTTCCAGAAGGCATTTGATAAGGTGCCGTACAAAAGGTTAATACACAAGGTAAGATCACATGGGGTTAGGGGCAATTTATTAGCTTGGATAGAGGATTGGCTAACCAACAGAAAACAGAGAGTCGGGATAAATGGATCTTTTTCTGGTTGGCAAGATGTAACTAGTGGGGTGCCACAGGGTTCGGTCCTTGGGTCCCAACTATTTACAATCTATATTAATGACTTGGATGCAGGGATAGAAGATACTATAGCAAAATTTGCAGATGACACTAAAATAGGTGGGATAGTAAGTTGCAATAAAGAAATAAGAAATTTACAAATGGATATGGATAGGTTAGGTGAATGGGCCAAAATTTGGCAGATGGAGTTTAACGTGGATAAGTGTGAGGTTTTCCATTTTGGTCAGAAGAATAGAAAGACAAATTATTATCTAAATGGAGAGAAACTTCAGAGTGCTTCAGTGCAGAGGGATCTGGGTGTCCTCGTGCATGAATCGCAGAAAGCTGGTATGCAGGTACAGCAGGTGATAAGGAAGGCAAATGGAATTTTGGCATTTATTGCGAAAGGAATAGAATCTAAAAGTAGGGAAGTGTTGCTGCACCTGTACAAGGCACTAGTGAGACCGCACCTGGAGTATTGCGTACAGTTTTGGTCCCCTTACTTGAGGAGGGATGTAGTTGCATTGGAGGCAGTTCAGAGGAGGTTCACTAGATTGATTCCAGGGATGAGGGGTTTGTCTTATGAAGAGAGATTGAGCAGTTTAGGCCTTTACTCTCTACAGTTTAGAAGAATGAGAGGAATTGAGGTATATAAGATGATTAAGGGAATTGACAAAGTAGACGTAGAGAGGATGTTTCCTCTTGTGGGACAACCTAGAACGAGAGGTCATAGTTTTAGGATAAGGGGTAGCAGATTTAAAACAGAGATGAGGAGAAATTACTTCTCTCAAAGGCTTGTGAGTCAGTGGAATTCACGACCCCAGAGTACGGTGGATGCCGGGACATTGAGCAAATTTGAGGAGGAGATAGACAGATTTTATAAAATAAAATAAAGGGTTGAAGTGTTATGGAGAATGGGCAGGAAAGTGGAGTTGAGGCCGAGATGAGATCGGCCATGATCGTATTGAATGGCGGAGCAGGCTCGAGGGGCTGAATTGCCTACTCCTGCTCCTAGTTCTTATGACCCGTGGGTCAGTGTGGACTCACTCTTCAACATCTTCACGGCAACTTTCATGGTAGAGTTGGAGTGAGTCAGTCCATGGGCCATTGCTTCAACCACTCTCCCAAAGGCTCCGGAGCCCAGAGTCCGACCTGCAAAAGACAACGAGCAAGGGTCAGTTCTGTCCAAAATCCACATTGCGAACTCCTGACTCGTTTATTTCAATGCTTTCCTGGCCAGCCTCCCTCTTCTCTTAAACTTCAGCTCATTCAAAACACTGCTGCCCTGTATCCCAGCTTGCGGAGATGTTCAGGGAGGGAATTCAAGAGCTCAGGATCCAGGCAGCTGCTAAAGGCATGGCTGCCAATGGTGCAGAGATGGAAATCAGAGATCCTCAAGAGGCCAGAATTGGAGGAGTGCAGATATCTTGAAGGGTTGTAGGACAGGTGGAGGTTATAGAGATTGAGAGGGGTGAGGCCAAAGAGGGTTTTGAAAATGAGGATGTGAATTTTAAAAATCGAGACATTGCTGTACCAGGAGCCAATGTAGGTCAGCGAGCACTGGGCTGATGGATAAATGGGACTTAGTGAGAGGGGACAGTTTGGTCAACATGCCAAAAGGTGGGCAGGGGGGTGAATGGAGGCCCAAGGGTACATGGGTAATTGGGTTTGTTAAGGGCCGCAGGTGAATCAGAGGTGAACCAGGGTCTGTTGTGACTCCCGGGGCTGCACCTAGAACCTGGCACAGCGTCAACAGCACAATCAACACCCCTAGAGATTGTGGCACAGACACCTTCACAGTAACAACAGGAAGAATTACATTGCATTTGCAACACTGAAACAGGCTATCCAGCCCAACTGGTCCCTGCTGGTATTTATGCTCCACATTAGCCTCCTCCCACCCATCAACATATCCTTCTATTCCTTTCTGCCTCACGTCTCTATGTAGCTTTCCCGTCAATGCATTCCATGTTATTCGCCTCAACCACTCCTTGCGGTAGCTTGTTCCACATTCTCAACGCTTGCTGGGTAAAGAAGTTTCTCCTGAATTCCCTATTGGATTTATTGGTGACTATCTTATATTTCTGGCCTGTAATTTTGGACTACCCCACACATGGTGACATCTCTACATCTACCCTATCGAAACCCTTTCATAATTTCAAAGACCTCTATCAGGTCACCCCTCAGCCTTCTCTTTTCTCAAGAAAAGAGCCCCAGCCTGTTCAATCTTTCCTTATAACTATATCCTCTGATTTCTGGTCTCATCCTTGTGAATCCTTTTTTTTTCACCTTCTCCAGTGTCTCTCTTTCCTTTCTATAATATGGAGACCAGACTGTGCACAGTACTCCAAGTGTGGTCTAACCAAGGTTTGACATAGGTTCAACATAACTTCTCTGCTTTTCAATTTCATTCCTCTGTAAATGAACCCCAGTGCTAACACAATCTGTATTCAATGGGAGAGTGGAAACTTCCACCAGCTGCAGTCTGCAGCTCCTTTAATTTTTGTATGTCATCCAAATGATAGATGTCTATTTGAAGAGCAGTAATCTTTTTGTAATGATGAGTCAAGATCAAGTGTAATCCTTAGGTGAGAATGGGGGAAGTCAGGTCAGGAGATAATAGGGCCAGGAAATGCTGATATAATTCAGTCAGAGGAACACAGGAACAGGAGGAGGCCATTCAGCCCCTCGAACATGTTCTGCCATTCAGTGAGATCATGGCCAATCTGTGACCTGATTCCATATACCCAAATTTTCCTCTTATCCCTGAATACCTTTGGACAACAAACATCTATCAATCTCAGATTCAAGATTAACAACTGACCCACTATCAACTGCCATTTGTGGAAGAGAGTTTCAAATTTCTGCCATCCTTTATTTGAAGCAATGTTTCCTAATTTCAATCCTGAAAGGTCTGGCTCAGATTTTTAGACTATAGCCCCCTAGTCCTCAACTCCCCAACATGCGGAAATAGTCTCTCTCTATCTACCCTATCTGTTCCTTTTAATATCTTGAAAGCTTTGATCAAATCACGCCTTAACCTTCTAAATTCCAGGGAATGCAACCCTAGTTTGTATAATCTCTCCTTGTAATTTAACCCCTGGAGTCCAGGTATCATTCTGGTAAATCGACACTGCACTCCCTCCAAGGCCAATATATCCTTCATATGGTGTGGTGCCCAGAACAGCTCACAGTACTCCAGGTGTGGTCTAACCAGGGCTTTGTATAGCTGAAGCATGACTTCTACCCCCTTGTATTCTAATTTAACTTCATACATTCTGTTTCCATTATGAAGTCCTATGTCCGCATTGAGGGTGGAGTGTGCCGATATAGACACATCATGCATCACTCTGTCCTAACTGAATCCAGCTGCACTAACTACGAAAATCTAGATGTAACTGAATAGGCAGAGACCACATCTGGATGCAGCAAAGCGCACCGGACAGCAACATCTGGACATGGCAACAGAACCATGGGGAACATCTAGATGTAGCCGCATGAGCCAACAGGCACATCTGGACGGGGACCGACACAGCATGGGCGACATCTGTTTGCAGCTGCTTACATAATGATCAACATCTGGCTGCATCTGCGTAAACAGTGAGCACATCTGGATGTGGATGTTCACAGACAGTGTGAAGGGATGGCGGGGCGCTGCAACACACAGCACTAATTCCCTGATCAGCCCTCACTCCAAGTGTGCCTCTGCGCTTTAGAAAAAAAGGAGAGAGAGAGAGAGAGGGATGAAGCCTAGCAGCTTTACCACACCACCAACTTACTTCCCTGCCTCTGTATTGTCACGCTGCCTGTCTGACATCCATCCCTGAATGAGCCACAATTTCCTCCAGTTGAATACTGGGAAGACCAAAGCCATTAACTTTGATCCTCGACACAAACTCCGTTCACTAGCCACCGACTCCATCCCTCTTCTTGGCCACTGTCTCAGGCTGAACCAGACTGCTTGTAACCTCGGAGTCTGATTGGATCCTCAGTTGCCCTTCTGACCCTCACATATCCTCTCCATCACAAAGACCGCCTACTTCTACCTCACAATATAAGACGACAAGAACACAAGAATTAGGAGCAGGGGTGGACCATATGTCCCATTGTGCCTGCTCCACCATTCAAAATGATCATGGCCGATCTGGGGCTTCAATTCCATTTTCCTGCCTGCTCCCCATATCGCTTGATTCCCTGCAATACCAAAAATCTATCTATCTCGGCCTTAAATGTACTCAATGATGGAGCATCCACAACCCTCTGTGATCGAGAATTCCAAAGATTCACAACCCTTTGAGTTCAGTAATTTCTCCTCAACTCAGTCCTGAATGATCGGCCCCTTATCCTGAGACTGTGTCCCCACGTTCTAGATTCCCTGACCAGTGGGAACAATCTCTCAGCTTCTACCCTTTCAAGCCCTTTCAGAATCTTGTATGTCTCAATTAGATCGCCTCTCATTCTTCTAAACTCCAGAGAATATAGGCCCAATTTACTCAGCCTCTCATCATAGGACAACCCCCTCATCCCAGGGACCAATTTAGTAAATCTTCGCTGCACTGCCTCCAGTGCAAGTATATCCTTTCTTAAATGTGGAGACCACAACTGCACACCGTATTCCAGTTGCGGTCTCACCAAAGCCCTGTACAATATTAGTAAGACTTCTTTATTCCTGTACTCCAATCCCTTTGCAATAAAGGCCAACATGCCATTTGCCTTCCTAATAGCCTGCTGCACCTGCATGTTAACTTTGTGCCGAAGAAGGGTCACTGACCCGAAACGTTAACTCTGCTTCTCTTTCCACAGATGCTGCCAGACCTGCTGAGTGAATCCAGCATTTCTTGTTTTTGTTTCAGATTTCCAGCATCCGCAGTATTTTGCTTTTATGTTAACTTTGTGCGTTCATCGTACGAGTACCCCCAAGTCTCTGCCCCTCCCTCAGCCCATTTGACACTGAAACTCTCAGCTATGCTTTTGTTACCGCTAGACTCAACTCTGCTCTCCTTGCCAGTCTCCAATTTTCACTCTCCATAAACTTTAGCTCATCCAAAATTCGTGCTGTAATTTGCACCAAGTCCCATTTACATATCACCCCTGTGCTCGCTGATCAACGCTGGCTCCCAGTAATCCAACGACCCCAATTTAAAATTCTCATTTTTGTTTTCAGATCCCTCCATGGCCTCACCTCTGCCTATCTCTGTAACTTCCTCCAGCCCGATAACCCTTCCAAAGATCTCTGCACTCCTCCAATTCTGGACTCTTGCGAATCCCCGATTTTAAGCACTCCACTATTGGCAACCGCACCATCAGTTACCTGGGGCCCTAAGTTATGAAATTCCCTCCCTAAACGTCTCTGTCGCTTTCTCCTGCTTTTTGCCCCTATTTAAAACCTACTTTTATTTTAAGCAAAACCTCCTACCATCTATGCTCAAAGTTCAGTTTTGTTCCTTAGACTCCTGTGAAGTGCAGCGGGGCAGTTTACGATGTTAAAGGCACTATATAAATGCAAGTTGTAATTTCTTTTCTGGATGAATCACATTGGTTGCATACCCAGTGATAACTGGTTCCTGGGGAACTCCCAGGTTGAATCGTACGGAAGCTGCATTGGGTCAACGTAAATGTATTCATGCCCATCCGAGCTGATGGACTCGATGACTTTCCAGCGGATTTCATAGCGAGGCTTCTGCATAAAACAGATACAACACGCGGTGGTTAAAGGGGCAAAATAAACACGGGAATAACAGAAAACCATTCAGCCCCTTGAGCCTGCTCTGACATTCAATCAAATCATGGCTGATCTGTACCTCAACTCCATTTACTTGCCTTTGCTCCATAACCTTGATACCCGTACCCAACAAAAATCTTTCGATCTCAGAACTAAAGCTCCATTGAACCCCAGAATCCACAGAATGTTGGGGGGGGGGGAGAGTGTTCCTGATTCCCATCACCTTTTGTGTGACAAAGTGATTCCAGACATCAGCCTGAACGGCCTGGCTCTAATTTTAATATTCTGGCCCTTGGTCTGGACACCCCTCACCAGAGGAAATTGTTTCTCGCTATCTATCCTATCAATTCCTTTAATCAACTTAAACACCACAATTAGATCACACCTTAATTTTCTACACTCAAGGGAACTCAAGTCTAGGTTATGCAACATGACCTCATAATTTAACCCTTTTTATCTCAGATGTCATTCTGGTGAATCTGCACTGCACCCCCCCCCCCACCCCCAAGTCCAATATAACCTTCCTGCAGTGCGATGCCCAGGACTGAACGCAGTTACTCCAGATGGGGTCAGATGGGCGGCACAGTGGTTAGCACCGCAGCCTCACAGCTCCAGCGACCCGGGTTCAATTCTGGGTACTGCCTGTGTGGAGTTTACAAGTTCTCCCTGTGACTGCGTGGGTTTTCTCCGGGTGCTCCGGTTTCCTCCCACATGCCAAAGACTTGCAGGTTGATAGGTAAATTGTCCATTAGCAATTGCCCCTAGTATAGGTAGGTGGTAGGGAAATATAGGGACAGGTGGGGATGTGGTAGGAATATGGAATTAGTGTAGGATTAGTATAAATGGGTGGTTGATGGTCGGCACAGACTCGGTGGGCCGAAGGGCCTGTTTCAGTGCTGTATCCCTAAGCTAAACTAAACAAGGCTACTTATAACTGTGACCTAACTTCCACTTCTGTGTATTTCAGATCTCTTGACATAAAGGTCAACATTCCATTAGCCTTTTTGATGACTTTTTGTACCAGTCACTCAGAGAGCTCGGAATCATAACAGTCCAAGGTGAAAGTGGTTAAGCTTCCATGGCAAATGATGGGACTATGAGGTGATCTAATTAAGGTTTTCAAGATTTTCAAAGGAAATGGAAAACCAAGTCAGAAAACTACCCCCTTATACCCCCCAACAGTGAAGGGGGCAAGCAGCGAGCGACACAAAATAAAAACAAGCCAGTTAGTGGGTGAGACAAAATGTCAAGCTGACCATTTTGCCAAAGTAACTCATCAGAGAAGAACATTGAAGCAGGCTGTATAAATGCGTTAAAGAGGGAAGGAGAGTTATTCCCAGAGAGAGGCATGAGTTGAACATAGTGCAAAGATGGGAAGCTGGGATTGAGAATCGGTGTCCGTGAAACCCGTACCCCAGTGAGTCAGTGTCTGTGGAACTGTATCCCAGTGAGAGTCAGTGTCTGTGGAACTGTATCCCAGTGAGAGTCAGTGTCTGTGGAACTGTATCCCAGTGAGAGTCAGTGTCTGTGGAACTGTATCCCAGTGAGAGTCAGTGTCTGTGGAACTGTATCCCAGAGAGAGTCAGTGTCTGTGGAACTGTATCCCAGAGAGAGTCAGTGTCTGTGGAACTGTACCCCAGTGAGAGTCAGTGTCTGTGGAACTGTACCCCAGTGAGAGTCAGTGTCTGTGGAACTGTACCCCCAAGAGAGTCAGTGTCTGTGGAACGGTACCCCCGAGAGAGTCAGTGTCTGTGGAACTGTACCCCAGTGAGTCAGTGTCTGTGGAACTGTACCCCAGTGAGTCAGTGTCTGTGGAACTGTACCCCAGTGAGTCAGTGTCTGTGGAACTGTACCCCAGTGAGAGTCAGTGTCTGTGGAACGGTACTGCAGAGAGAGTCAGTGTCTGTGGAACTGTACCCCAGTGAGAGTCAGTGTCTGTGGAGCCTGTAACCCAGTGAGAGTCAGTGTCTGTGGAGCCTGTAACCCAGTGGGAGTCAGTGTCTGTGGAACTGTACCCCAGTGAGAGTTAGTGTCTGTGGAACTGTACCCCATTGACAGTCGGTGCCTTTAAGAGGGAGAAAAGATCTTTTTTGTTGAAAATAAATAAATAATCTCTCAGCCAGAATTGAAACCTCCTGCTGCTAGTATTATGAATTTTTCTGCAGCTTTTTGTGGTGATTCAGCTGACTACTGCTGGCATTTCTATCCCAAACTCTGCATTGGGTCTTAGGTTAAACAAAGTGTTTCCTGTCATTCAACTTTATACTTGCAAGTGAGACAGAAATCATTAAACAAACTAAACAAGTTTTTGTTCCTGTAAATATTACCATAAAGAAGTAACTTCACTGGCATGCAATGTGCTGACACAGTTATTGAGAATGCCAGTGGAGCAGGGGCTGTGGGAGTGCAGTACTGGTGCAGTGAGTGATGATCCAAGTGGGCGGTGCGGGCACTTACTCATGCAGTGAACGAAGATACCAGTGGGGCGCGCTGCGCTGGTTTGAACAGTGATAACAGTGAAGACGCCGCACTGGCGCAGTGAGTGAGGATACCAGTGGGAGGCGCTGTACTGGTGCAGTGAGTGATCATACCAGTGGGAGGCGCTGTACTGGTGCAGTGAGTGATGATACCAGTGGGAGGCGCTGTACTGGTGCAGTGAGTGATGATACCAGTGGGAGGCGCTGTACTGGTGCAGTGAGTGATGATACCAGTGGGAGGCGCTGTACTGGTGCAGTGAGTGATGATACCAGTGGGAGGCGCTGTACTGGTGCAGTGAGTGATGATACCAGTGGGAGGCGCTGTACTGGTGCAGTGAGTGATGATACCAGTGGGAGGCGCTGTACTGGTGCAGTGAGTGATGATACCAGTGGGAGGCGCTGTACTGGTGCAGTGAGTGATGATACCAGTGGAAGGTGCTGTACTAGGGCAATGAGTGATGCATCCAGTGGGAGGCGCTGTACTGGCACAGCAAATGAGGATACCAGTGGGAGGCGCTGTACTAGCGCAGTGAGTGAGGATACCAGTGGGATGCGCTGTACTGGAGCTGTGAGCGATGATACCAGTGGGAGGCGCTGTACTGGCGCAGTGAGTGACGATACCAGTGGGAGGCGCTGTACTGGCGCAGTGAGCGACGATACCAGTGGGAGATGCTGTACTGGTGCAGTGAGCGATGATACCAGTGGGAGGCGCTGTACTGGTGCTGTTTGCGAGGATATCAGTGGGAGGCACTGTACTGGTGCTGTGTGCAAGGATACTAGTGGGAGGCGCTGTACTGGTGCAGTGAGCGATGATACCAGTGGGAGGTGCTGTACTGGTGCAGTGAGCGATACCAGTGGGAGGCGCTGTACTGGTGCAGTGATCGAGGATACCAGTGGGAGGCGCTGTACTGGTGCAGTGATCGAGGATACCAGTGGGAGGCACTGTACTGGTGCAGTGAGTGACGATACCAGTGGGAGGCACTGTACTGGTGCAGTGATTGAGGATACCAGTGGGAGGCGCTTTACTGCTGCAGTGATCGAGGATACCTGTGGGAGGCGCTTTACTGCTGCAGTGATCGAGGATACCAGTGGGAGGTGACGTACTGGTGCAATGATTGATGATACCAGTGGGAGGCGCTGTACTGGTGCAGTGATTGATGATACCAGTGGGAGGCGCTGTACTGGTGCAGTGAGTGATACCAGTGGGAGGCGCTGTATTGGCGCAGTGATTGATGATATCAGTGGGAGGTGCTGTACTGGCGCAGTGATTGATGATACCAGTGGGAGGCGCTGTACTGGTGCAGTGAGTGATGATACCAGTGGGAGGTGCTGTACTGGTGCAGTGAGTGATGATACCAGTGGGAGGTGCTGTACTGGTGCAGTGAGTGATGATACCAGTGGGAGGTGCTATACTGGTACAGTGAGTGATGATACCAGTGGGAGGTGCTATACTGGTACAGTGAGTGATGATACCACTTCACTATGATATACATCAGGAAAAGGGCCATTCAGCCCATCAAGCCTCTCACGGTCCATAAAGGATGAACAATGAGGAGCATTGAACGTAGTTGGTTAATAAATTGTGGGGGGGGGGGGGGGAAGGAGAGAGAGAGTCACAGAGATAGAGATGAAGATAAAAAAAGAAAATTAAATGCAGAGCTAGAGTGAGAGAGGGAAGTTGGAGAGAGGAATTGAAAATCAGAGGCAACAAAAGGATTGCTCAGTGTGGTGAGGATTATGGTAACTCTGCCAATGCCAGGTCTGAGTAAGATTACTCATACTCATTATTTCCTGACATCCAATCTCTTACCTTCTGCCAAACTACAACCAGAACAACCAATGAGATGATTATGATGACCAACAAAACCAAGATGGCGGCCACAGTGACCAGCTGGGAGCGCATGCCTGAAGGAGGAAATTTGGAAAAGGTTAAAGGTTTTACTTCTGAAGAAAGTTTGTTAAATATTGTAAATAACCAATATTGTCTTTGCACCATGCAGCACAGAGAGGAAGAACAGGGTTTGTATATTACAGCAACAGCTTGCATTTCTATAGCGCCTTTCGCGCCCTCAAGCCATCCTGAAACACTTTACAGCCAGTGAAGTACTTTTGAAGTGTAGTCACTGTTGTCATGTAGGAAACGTGGCAGCCAATTTGCACACAGAAAGCTCCCACAAACAGGAATGTGATCATGATAATCTGTGATGTTGGCTGAGGGATAAATATCGACCCAGGACACCAGGGAGAACTCACCTGCTCTTCATCAAATAGTGGCCTTGGGATCTTTTATGTCCACCTATGAGGGCAGACGGGGCCTGGGTTTAACTTCTCCACCAACAGACGGCATGTTCTCTAGTGCAGCATTCCCGGAGTACCACACTGCGGTTCCAGAGCTGCGCACAGCTCATTAAGGACTCATGTGCGGCTCCAGAACTTGATCGATTGAGCCTGTTTTAATGATGATTAACTGGCGTGTTTTGTTCTTTAAACTTTTATCAACATTGTATTCGTGAGAAAATATCATTCAATGAACAACTTTAACTTTTAAAATATTGTTGAAGTGGGTCTCTGTCCTGTTTTTCATTATTATTGTCATTTGAGTAACAGCATTACGGCTCTTAAGTTATTGTGGTTTTTGACTTCTTACCAAACCCTAGACTAGGATAACTGCTCAAGTCGTTAGGGTGGAACTTGAAACCAGAAGCAAGAGTGTACCCACTGAGTCACTTAAAGACCAAACTTTTCAGGTGACTTTCTGACTTTGTTCAGCCTCACCCACTGCTGTTCTATATTGAAAACTAGCCTGTCTGATCAGGAACTGCATGGGTGTGGACACTGATCTACCCCACAACTACCACACACAAAGAAACAGTAGTTGCGGCCTTAAAATGGAAAGATTGATTGGATGAGCGAGTCCGGCACTGGTTGAAATTGTGACTAGTGCAGCTTATTTATTATTTACACTCACTGCGGTGGGATCACAACACACATCGAATGTGCGGGTGGTGTTTAGCAATGGAACCTGTAACCGTGTCACTCTGTTAACTCTGAGGCCACAATCCCAGCCAATGTCTTGCACGAATGCCCAATCTCAGGTCATTACCCTATGGAGTTTTGGGACGTGGGTCTGTGTCTGCGATTCACCTCCCCACCCCCGTCCTGCACCGTGAACTCTTGATGTCACTTGGATTGCTGGTGTCAGTTGTCAAATGGGGGCCAGCCAGTCTCGCACAGGGAAGAGCAGAACCTACACACCCAATAGTTCCATTGAACTACCACTTCAATACAACCTGCCCTCAGAATTCAACACTTTCAGCCCCAGTATTCTGGAGAATCTGTGCTGCACCCTCTCCAAGGCCAATATATCCTTCCTGAGGTGCAGTGCCCAGAACTGAACACAGTTACTCCAGATGGGGTTTAACCAGAGCTCCGTGCAACTGTAACATAACTTCTGTACCTTTGTATTCCAGCTCCTTAAGGGATCATCCCCCCCATTCCGCACCCCTGTGTTTCCCTGCTCCGCTGTCTCTTATCTAATTCCTCTCTCCGTCTCCTCCAGCTGTCTCCTCCCACTGTTTGTCTCCCCGCCACACCCATACCCACCCCCCCCTGTGCTGTCTCCCGCCTGCACCCCTGCACTGTTCACAGAATTGTTACAGCACAGAAGGACGCCATTCGGCCCGCCATGTCTGCGCTGGCTCTCCGAAGGAGCAATTCACCTCGCGCCATTCCTCCGCCTTCTCTCCGTAGCCGTGAACAGATCTCCTTTTCAGATAATAATCCAATTCCCTTTTGAATGCCTCGATTGAATCTGCCTCCACCACACTCTCAGACAGTGCATTCCAGATCCTAACCACTCGCTGCATGAAGAAGTTTTTCTTCATGTTGCCATTGCTTCTTTTGCCAGTTACCCTAAATCTGTGCCCTCTTGTTCTCGATCCTTCCACCCATGGGAACAGTTTTTCCATATCTACTCTGTCCAGACCCCTCGTGATTTTGAGCACCTTTATCAAGTCTCCCTTCTCTTCACCAAGGAGAACAGTCCCAGCTTCTCCAATCTATCTACATATCTGAAGTTCCTCATCCCTGGAACCATTCTGGTGAATCTTTCCACACTCTCTCGAATGCCTTCACCGCTATCCAAAAGTGTGATGCCCAGAATTGGACACAGTACTCCAGTTGTTATACCCACCGTGAGAAACAAGCTTGACCTCCCGGCTCACAGTTCCAAAGCCGTTCGTGGCGGAGCAGCGCACCGCAGCAGTTTCGTCGGCGCCCTCCTGGATGAGGACACTCTCCACGTGGAAGACGCTGTTTTCCGGCAGCTCCGAGATCCGTTTCTCCACCCGGATCCTGCTCGAGTTGATTTTCAATGGGGTCCATTTCCCCTCCTTGTTGTTGCACCTGGAATAATTCATCAGATTCCATGAGAAGGTAACATTGGGAATCTGTTGTTTGGGGTTGTTGGGGAGGGGAGGGGTGCGGAGCAGCTCTGCAAAGGAGCAGCGGGTTAATCGAAGCAGAAATTACCAGCCTTCAGCACACCCAACACAATGAATCAGAAGTCTGAACACGAGCATAGGATCAAAGATGGCCATTCAGCCCCTCGAGTCCTGTTATTCTATTATATCATGGTTGATCTGTATCTAAACTCCATTGACCCACCTTGGTTCTGTAACCCTTAATACCCTTTGCTTAACAAAAATCTATCAATCTCAGTTTTGAAATTTTCAATTGACCTCCAGCTTTTTGTAGGAGAAAGTTCCAGGTTTCTGTCATCCTTTGTGTGAAGAAGTGCTTCCTGAAAGACTTAGCTCCAGTTTTAAGGTTCTGCCTCTTGTTTGGAATTCCTCCACCACAGGAAATACTTTCTCTCTATCTTTTTGATCAACTCCTTTCATTACCTTAAACACTGCAATTAGATCTCCATCTTAATCTTCTAAACTCAAGGGAATACAAGCCTGTAACCTGTCCACGTAATTCAACCCTTTTGGTCCCGGTATCATTCTGGTAAATCTGGTGAATGAAGCAGGGAAGTATGTTTATTGATCTACAAATTCCACCAAAAATGTGAAGGAGGGAAACCTGTGGGGAGGAACCTTGAGTCAAAGTCCTCTCCCTCCCTATCCAACTTCCTCCACAAGAAGGACCAATGGTCTGATTGAACCTGAATGCCCTGTGGTCTGAACAGGGCCATTCCACTAGGAACTGCAACCACTAACAGTATCCCCCACTGCCTCGTGTCACAGGATGGCAAGAGGAGAGAGAACGCTGCCCAAATCTTACACTGTCTGACAGCCCATAAAGGCCCATGGAACAGTAGGTCTTGGCAAGATCGGCATTTATTGCCCATCCCTAGTTGCCCGCTGAGAAGGCAGTGGTGAACCTTCTTCTTGAACGGCTGAAATCCGTGTGGTGAAGGTGCTCCCACAGAGAGGGAGTTCCTGGATTTGGACCCAGTGACGATGAACTTCATAGAAATCCAAGTTGGGATGGTGTGTGTGACTTGGAAAGGAAATTGGTTGTTCCCATTGCATCTGCTACTCTTATTCTTCTATGTGGATAGACAAATCAGAATTGTACTCAACCACAATCTGTAACCTCATGGCCTGGCATATCCCCCACTCTACCATTACCATCAAGCCAGGAGACCAACCCTGGTTCAATGAAGAGTACAGGAGGGCATGCCAGGAGCAGCACCAGGCATACCTCAAAATGAGGTGTCAACCTGGTGAAGCTACAACACAGGACTATCTGCGTGCCAAACTGCGTAAGCAGCATGCGATAGACAGAGCTAAGCGATCCCATAACCAACGGATCAGATCGAAGCTCTGCAGTCCTGCCACATCCAGCCGTGAATGGTGGTGGACAATTAAACAACTAACTGGAGGAGGTAGCTCCACAAATATCCCCATCCTCAACGATGGGGGAGCCCAGCACATCAGTGCGAAAGATAAGGCTGAAGCATTTGCAACAATCTTCAGCCAGAAGTGCCGAGTTGATGATCCATCTCGGCCTCCTCCTGAAGTCCCCAGCATCACAGATGCCAGACTTCAGCCAATTCGATTCACTCCGCGTGATATCAATAAACGACTGAAGGCATTGGATACTGCAAAAGCTAAGGGCCCTGACAATATTCCGGCAATAGTACTGAAGACCTGTGCTCCAGAACTTGCCGCGCCCCTAGCCAAGCTGTTCCAGTACAACTACAACACTGGCATCTACCCTGCAATGAGGAAAATTGCCCAGGTATGTCCTGTACACAAAAAGCAGGACAAGTCCAACCCGGCCAATTACCGCCCCATCAGCCTACTCTCGATCATCAGTAAAGTGATGGAAGGTGTTGTCGACAGTGCCATCAAGCGGCACTTGCTTAACAATAACCTGCTCAGTGACGCTCAGTTTGGGCTCCGCCAGGGCCACTCTGCTCCTGACCTCATTACAGCCTTGGTTCAAACATGGACAAACGATTGAACTCTTTGAGGTGAGGTGAGAGTGACTGCCCTTGACATCACGGCAGCATTTGACTGAGTCTGGCATCAAGGAGCCCTAGCAAAACTGAGGTCAATGGGAATCAGGGGGAAAACCCTCCGCTGGCTGGAGTCATACCTAACGCAAAGGAAGATCATTGTGGTTGTTGGAGGTCAATCATCTGAGCTCCAGGACATCACTGCAAGAGTTCCTCAGGGTAGTGTCCTAGGCCCAACCATCTTCAGCTGCTTCATCAATGACCTTCCTTCAATCGTAAGATCAGAAGTGGGGATGTTCGCTAATGATTGCACAATGTTCTGCACCATTTGTGACTCCTCAGATACTGAAGCAGTCCGTGTAGAAATGCAGCAAGACCTGGACAATATCCAGGCTTGGGCTGATAGGTGGCAAGTAACATTTGCACCACACAAGTGCCAGGCAATGACCATCTCCAACAAGAGAGAATCTAACCATCTCCCCTTGACATTTAACAGCATTACCATCGTTGAATGCCCCACTATCAACATCCTAGGGGCTACCATTGACCAGAAACTGAACTGGAGTAGCCATATAAATACCGTGGCTACAAGAACAGGTCAGAGGCTAGAAATTCTGAGGCGAGTAACTCACCTCCTGACTCCCCAAAGCCTGTCCACCATCTACAAGGCACAAGTCAGGAGTGTGATGGAATACTCTCCACTTGCCTGGATGGGTGCAGCTCCAACAACACTCAAGAAGCTCGACACCATCCAGGACAAAGCAGCCCGCTTGATTGGCACCCTATCCACAAACATTTACTCCCTCCAGCACCAACGCACAGTGGCAGCAGTGTGTACCATTTACAAGATGCATTGCAGCAATGCACCAAGGCTCCTCAGACAGCACCTTCCAAACCCGCGACCTCTACCACCTCGAAGGACAAGGGCAGCAGATACATGGGAACACCACCACCTGCAAGTTCCCCTCCCAGTCACACACCATCCTGACTTGGAACTATATCGGCGTTCCTTCACTGTCGCTGGGTCAAAATCCTGGAACTCCCTTCCTAACAGCACTGTGGGTGTACCTACCCCAAATGGACTGCAGCAGTTCAAGAAGGCAGCTCACCACCACCTTCTCAAGGGCAATTAGGGATGGGCAATAAATGCTGGCCTGGCCAGCGTCGCCCACATCCCATGAATGAATTAAAAAAAAAACAGATATCCTGGGAATTCTTGGACTTCATTACCTCTTCAGGTCATGGCATGTGTACCAGATGACCTCTGGCAAAGGTGATCCCTCAGTAACACAGGTCACAGTCTGCATACCGCTGGGTTGAAGATAGTCATTCAGGTCCAGGATCCTAGCTGGAACTATAGGTTAAAGAAAAGACAGTAGGTATAATAAACCATGGACATCGAAACCCATTGATGCTTGCTGTGTTACTCTGGACTATTTGCTCCTTTTATAACTTCTGTATTCAGAAACTGAGGCAAAGGCTCAAAGCCAAAATTGCAGACAAGGGTAGGAGTGAAGATGAATTAAATCAACATGGTTTGGTTAGTTGGCACCAAGCCTTGTATTTTTATAAAGCCTTTGAATTGAAGGGAAGACTGAGGAAGGTGAGGAGTTCCGCAGTTTGGATATCTGAGGAATTAATCTGTCTGAATAGTAAATAGAATCATAGAATAGTTACAGCACAGAAGGAGGCCATTTGGCCCGTCGAGTCCATGCTGGCTCTCTGCAAAAGCAATTCAACTAGTCCCAAGCCCTCGCCCTTTCCCAGTAACCTTGCACATTTTTTATCTTCAGGTGTTTATCCAATTCTCTTTTGAAAGCCATGATTGAATCTACTTTCACCACCCTCTCAGGCAGTGCTTTCCAGATCTTATCAAACCGCTGCATAAAAATATGTTTTCCGATGTCGTCTTTGGTTCTTTTGCAAATCACCTTAAATCTGTGTCCTCACGTTCTCACACCTCCACCAATGGGAACAGTTTCTCTCTATCCACTCTATCTAAACCCCTCATGATTTTGAACACCTCTATCAAACCTCCTCTTAATCTTCTCTTCTCCAAGAAGAACAGCCCCAGCTTCTCCAATCGATCCATGTAACTGATGTTCCTCATCCCTGGAACCACACTTGTGAATTTTTTCTGCACCATCTCTAAAGCCTTCACATCCTTCCTAAAGTGCGGTGCGCAGAACTTGGACATAATACTTAGTTGAGGCCGAACCAGTATTTTACAAAGATTCATCATAACCTTTTTGCTTTTGTACTCTCTGCCTCTATTTATAAAGCCCAGGATCCTGTATGCTTTATTAACCACATTCTCAACCTGCCCTGCCACCTTCAATGATTTGTGCACGTACACCCCCAGGTCCCTCTGTTCCTGCACCCCCTTTAGAATTATATCCTTTATTTTATATTGTCTCCCTTCGTTTTTCCTACCAAAATCTATCACTTCATAATTTTCAGCATTAAATTTCATCTGCCACTTGTCTGCCCATTTCACCAGCCGGTCTATGTCCTCTTGAAGTCTATCACTATCGCCCTCACAGTTCATAATACTCAGAAGCTTTGTGTTATCTGAAAATTTTGAAATTGTGCCCTGTACACCCAAGTTTCAGACATTAATATATATTAAGAAAAGTGGTGATCCTAATACTGACCCCTGGGGAACCCCATTATATACCTTCCTCCAGTCTGAAAAACAACCGTTCTCCACTACTCTCTGTCTCCGGTCACTCATCCAACTTCTTATCCATGCTGCCACTGTCCCTTTTATTCCATGGCCTTCAACTTTGCTGACAAGCCTGTTATTTTATCAAATGCCTTTTGGAAGTCCAATACACCACATCAACTGCCTTACCCTCATCAACCCTCTTTGGCAGCGCATCAAAAAACTCAATCAAGTTAGTTGAACCCGATTTGCTTTTAATAAAACCATGTTGGCTTTCTCTAATTAATCCATCCTTATTCAAGTGACTGCTAATTTTGTCCCAGATTATTGGTTCGAAAAGCTTTTCCACCAAGCTTAAACTGGCCTATAATGATGTGATGATTAGAGTGTAGTGGTGACGTGGTGAGTGTGTTAGATGTTGCATTTAGGAGGAGCAGCCCATATCTCAGTATTATAGCTCGGGTAAATAAATATATTTGAATATTTTTCCCATTTTCCCTTTGGTATTCTCTTCCCCCATTCCCCCATCCTTCCCCCCACCCCCCAAATATTTACACAACTCTTTCTTGGGGGCAGTGAAAAAGGGTGAACTTGCATTTCTGTACCTCTTTTTCAGATCTCAGGATGTCGCAAATCACTTCACAACAATGAAGTCCTTTTTGAGGTTTACTCACTATTGCACTGTAGGAAATGCAGCAGCTAATTTGTGCATAGCAAGATCCCACAAACAGCAATGTGATAAACCGTTTGGGTGCTGTTTTAAGTGAGTTAGATAAATAATTGAGGAGAGAAAATATACAGGGCTATGGGGAAAGAGCAGGGGAGTGGGACTAATTGAATAGCTCTTTCAAAGATGGCCTCGTTCTGTGCTGTATGTTTCCATGCCTCTATGATTCTAAGAAAGTCCATTCAGTTAATGTTGGTTGAGGGATAAACATTGGTCAAGACACCAGGGAAAACTCCCCTGCTCTTCAGAACAGTGTTGTGTGATCTTTGATGTCCATCTCATGTCAGCCAAAGATTTCGTTCAGCAATGAATTCTTTCAGAATGAGACAGTGTAAAAGTCTCACCATTTACGCGCAAAGTGAAGGTAAACTCCTCCTTGTCTTCAGCATTCGAGACGTGAATGCTATAATTCCCAAAGTCTTCTTCCTTCACACGGATGAGATTGAGTATGCACTGATACCTGGGGTTGGGGGAAGTGGGGGAACGGAATGATAGTGATTAGTGTGATACAGGGGGATGTATCCTGGGGAGGCGCAGGATACTGCATTCCAGATTAAAAGGAACACTTGTTTTTATAATATTGTCTTATTGCATCTCTCAGAAACATCTCTGGACTCTACATACAAAGGGAGACATTTAACCCTGACTCGCTAGAAAGGAAACCCATGGCAGGGAACACCCAATATTACTCTTCAATTACATCCCGGCCAATATTATTCTCCAATTACATCCCCCCCAATATTACTCTCCATTTACACCCGCCCAACATTACTCTCCATTTACATCCTGCCCGATGTTACTCTCCATTTACACCCACCCAATATTACTCTCCATTTACACCCGCCCAACATTACTCTCCATTTACACCCGCCCAACATTACTCTCCATTTACATCCTGCCCGACGTTACTCTCCATTTACACCCGCCCAATATTACTCTCCATTTACACCCGCCCAATATTACTCTCCATTTACACCCGCCCAATATTACTCTCCATTTACACCCGCCCAATATTACTCTCCATTTACACCCGCCCAATATTACTCTCCATTTACACCCGCCCAATATTACTCTCCATTTACACCCGCCCAATATTACTCTCCATTTACACCCGCCCAATATTACTCTCCATTTACACCCGCCCAATATTACTCTCCATTTACACCCGCCCAATATTACTCTCCATTTACACCCGCCCAATATTACTCTCCATTTACACCCGCCCAATATTACTCTCCATTTACACCCGCCCAATATTACTCTCCATTTACACCCGCCCAATATTACTCTCCATTTACACCCGCCCAATATTACTCTCCAATTAAATCCCACCCAATATGCTCTCTGTTGACCTCATTGGAGAGTAACATTGGGCGTGTATACATCATCATTGGATCCAATTCTGTTAGTTTCCTGATGGGTGGGTTAGGTGAAAACTGCCCTCCAATTAATTATTTTTGAAATGTGATACCCTTACCTACAAATCTATCCATCTCAGTCTTGAAAGCTCCAATAGCCCCCAGCATCAACAGCCTTTGCGGGAGAGAGTTCTCGATTTCATTGAATCTTACAGCTCTGTAGCAGGCAATTCACGCCATAATGCCCGTGGCGACTCATTGAAATATCTATTCATGCTCCCATTCTTTTCCTATAGCCCTGCAATGCTTCTATTCCTTTCTCCCTCACGTACTTAGCCAGCTTTCCCTTAAATGCATATATACTATTCATCCCAACTACTCCATATGGTAGCAAGTGCTACATTCTCACCACTCTCTGGGTCTCGGGGTTTCTCCTGAATTCACTATTGGATTTATTAGTGATTACCCTATATTTGTGGCCCTGAGAATTGTGTTGACTGGATGGAAATAATACGAACATTTACCTGTTTTCTCCCAGTGATTTGTTGCTAAATGTCACTTGATTGGTCCTTTCGTTGAATGGTATGTTGTCCTTCAGCCACTTGACAGTGGGGGCTGGGAAAGCCGTTATATTAACCACAAACATTTTCACCTCTGATAATTCTGCATATTCGGTGTCACTCAGATCTGTGTTGAGCTGAACAAATCCGGTCGCTGTAAAGGCACCACATAGAATGTTACAGCACAGAAAGAGGCCATTCAGCCCATTGTGCCTGCGCCAGCTCTTTGAAAGAGCTATTCAATTAGTCCCACTTCCCCTAACCATTCCCCCCATAGCCCAGCAAAATTTCTCATCAAGTATTTATCCAATTCCCTTTTGAAAGTTATTAAATCTGCTTCCACTGCCCTTTCAGGCAGTGCATTCCAGATCATAACAGCTCGTTGAGTAAAAATCATTTCTCCTCATTTCCCCGCTGTTCCTTTTGCTAATTATCTTAAATCTGTGTCCTCTGATGACCGACCCTCCCACCATTGGAAACACTTTCTCCCTACCTCCTCTGTCAAAACCCTTCAAGATTTTGAACAACTCTATTAAGTCTCCTCTTAAGCTTTTCTGCTCAGAGGACAAGCCCAGCTTCTCCGGGGACTCCACATGACTGAAGTAAATGTGGCTTCAATGTGGTTTTGACCCAAACATCTCATGAGTTTAAGATCTGGTTTGGCAGTGACGGAGTGTGGGGTCATAGTTCATTGGTGCCCAACATAAAGGGGCACGAGCTAGGACCATGTAAAGGAGGACACTGTAGGATCAGAGAAACATCACTTTGTCCCACAAGCCCACCCCATCTTGAATGACCTAAACTCGTCTAACCCACCTTCTTATCCTATCCCCCAATTCCTTTGGAAACATGTGTGTGGTCTCATGACCCTAATTATACTGTCACATTCAGCATGCTTCCCTGGTTGTCTACACTACAACTTCCTTACCCCTCCTAAAGTCTCCAACCATTAACTTACGTTCTGATGATTTCAGAACCCTTTTGTTGGCATCTGGATGAAAGGCATGGAAGTACTTTTGAATCACCTTCCTCTGTGCATGACAGAAGGAAAGATTATGGATATTTAAACAATGTTTAATGGGACACCACGATGTAAAGGCTGGCTACCCGACCCGAACCAGACAGGACCCGACGACATCTGTCTGGATCGGGGCGGGTTGGGTTGCGCTTCTGGGTCCGGCTTTCGGGCACGGGTCGGGTTGGGCTGGGTCTGGGTCGGACACACAGTATTAACTGGACTTGAAAGGTTGTTTAAAAAGATAAAGATTGGAGCCACAAAGTAAGTGATTGTTTGGTCATGAGTTAAACAGAAACCCATGGAGTTGTGCTCAGACGGGTTGTGCCACACTGTACAATTATCTGTATTGCTTAAAATAAACACAGCAATTGCCTGAAGGCTCAGAAAATATTATACATTACCTAGATGCTTGCTTTACAGGTTGAAATACTTGCTGCACGTTTATCCAGTGAACAACTGAGATGCAGAGACCAGGAAGGTCCTGAGTGATTAATTATTATAAAATATACAGTACATAGAAAATATAAAATGATCACCGTCAGGACTCTAGTCTGCACACATACAGTACTGTACTAGAGAAGGTGGTGGTGAGCTGCCTTCTTGAACCGCTGCAGTCCATTTGGGGTAGGTACACCCACAGTGCTGTTAGGAAGGGAATTCCAGGATCTTAACCCAGCGACAGTGAAGGAACGGCAATAGTTCCAAGTCAGGATGGTGTGTGACTTGGAGGGGAACTTGCAGGTGCTGGTGTTCCCATGCATCTGCTGCCCTTGTCCTTCGAGGTGGCAGAGGTCGCGGGTTTGGAAGGTGCTGTCTAAGGAGCCTTGGTGTGTTGCTGCAGTGCATCGTGTAGATGGTACACACTGCTGCCACTGTGCGTCGGTGCTGGAGTATTCCATCACACTCCTGACTTGTGCCTTGTAGATGGTGGACAGGCTTTGGGGAGTCAGGAGGTGAGTTACTCGCCGCAGGATTCCTAGCCTCTGACCTGCTCTTGTAGCCATGGTATTTATATGACTACTCCAGTTCAGTTTCTGGTCAATGGTAGCCCCTAGGATGTTGATAGTGGGGGATTCAGTGATGGTAATGCCATTGAATGTCAAGGGGAGATGGTTAGATTCTCTCTTGTTGGAGATGGTCATTGCCTGGCACTTGTGTGGTGCGAATGTTACTTGCCACTTATCAGCCCAAGCCTGGATGTTGTCCAGGTCTTGCTGTATTTTTACATGGACTGCTTCAGTATCTGAGGAGTCACAAATGGTGCTGAACATTGTGCAATCATCAGCGAACATCCCCACTTCTGACCTTATAATTGAAGGAAGGTCATTGATGAAGCAGCTGAAGATGGTTGGGCCTAGAACACTACCCTGAGGAACTCCTGCAGTGATGTCCTGGAGCTCAGATGATTGACCTCCAACAACCACAACCATTTTCCTTTGCGTTAGGTATGACTGCAACCAGCAGAGAGTTTACCCCTGATTCCCATTGACTTCAGTTTTGCTAGGGCTCCTTGATGCCATACTCGGTCAAATGCTGCCTTGATGTCAAGGGCAGTCACTCTCACCTCACCTCTTGAGTTCAGCTCTTTTGTCCATGTTTGAACCAAGGCTGTGATGAGGTCAAGAGCTGAGTGGCCCTTGCGGAACCCAAATTGAGCGTCACTGAGCAGGTTATTGCTAAGCAAGTGCTGCTTGATGGCACTGTTGATGACACTTTCCATCACTTTACTGATGATTGAGAGTAAACTAGTGGGGCGGTAATTGGCCGGGTTGGACTTGTCCTGCTCTTTGTGTACAGGACATACCTGGACAATTTTCCACATTGCCGGGTAGATGCCAGTGTTGTAGCTGTACTGGAACAGCTTGGCTAGGGGTGCGGCAAGTTCTGGAGCACAGGTCTTCAGTACTATTGCCGGAATATTGTCAGGGCCCATAGCCTTTGCAGTATCCAGTGTTTTCAGTCGTTTCTTGATATCACGTGGAGTGAATCGGATTGGGTGAAGTCTGGCATCTGGGTACTACTCCATGGGTTTCTGTTTAACTCGTGACCAAACAATCACTGACTTCGTGGCTCCAATCTTCATCTTTTTAAACAACCTGTCAAGTCCAAATACAGCTTTTGTTGCTATTCTGCACAAATTGAAAAGGTGAAAAAAGGATTCGGAATCAGAAGGTAGGTAAAGTAAACATTCCGGTGGTCGGGTCGGGCTTGGGCCGGGCCTGGTGCGGGAAAAAATGTAAGGACCCGGGCCGGGTTGGGCTCGGGTCCGATGTGGTTCTGTCAGGTGCGGGTCGGGTTTTTTCTTCCTGACCTGAGCAAGCCTTTGCCACGATGACCAATTTGGTGGAAGCACCAAATAGCAGTGCTACAAAAAGCAGGAAGGTGTAGGAGCCCACAGAAGGCTGATCAGAGCTTTGGGCAGCTAAAATCAACTGATAGGTTTAACGTAAGACCTGGTCAATCGCTGTTCTAATGTCTTGATTCATTCAGACAGATTTATTAGTATACTGCTCACAACTGGAAATCCTGTTAGCAACAACGCACCCACTAAACATTGTGCAGGACTGTTCCTCTGAAGAGACAGAAAGACGAACAGCCAGAACCAGAAAGATGGAAAAAGAAAATAAGAAAGAAAAAGGAAGGAAGCAAGAAAAAGACACACTTGCATTTCTATAGCACCTTACACTGACTTCAGGATATCCCAAAGTGCTTTGCAGCCAATGAAATACTTTTGAAGAGTGGTTACTGTTGTGTTGTCGGAAACTCGGCGACCAAAAATCTATCTACCTCCTCTTTAAATACTTTCAGTGATCTAGCCTCCATAACTCCCTGAGGTAGAAAATTCCAGACATTCACTACTCTCTGAGAGAAGAAATTCCTTCGCATCTCAGTTTTAAATGAGTGTCCCCTTATCGTAACTATGTCCCCTAGTTCGAGATTCCCCCACTAGTGGAAACATCTTCTCAACATCAACCCTGTCAAGCCCCCTCAGAATCTTGTACGTTTCAATAAGATCAGTAGTAGTAGTAGGGGCGTGGAACGCCCTGCCTGCAACAGTAGTAGACTCGCCAACTTTAAGGGCATTTAAGTGGTCATTGGATAGACATATGGATGAAAATGGAATAGTGTAGGTCAGATGGTTTCACAGGTCGGCGCAACATCGAGGGCCGAAGGGCCTGTACTGCGCTGTAATGTTCTAATTCTAATTCTAATCATCCCTCATTCTTCTAAACTCTAATGAATAAAGGCCGAACCTGTTTGGCCGTTCTTGATAAGTCAACCCCTTCATCCCAGGAATCAGCCTAGTGAATCTCTTTTGAACTGCCTCCAATGCTAGTATATCCTTTCTTAAATACGGGGACCAAAACTGTACACAGTACTCCAGATGCTGTAAAGAACTCCCTGCCTCTTCAAAATAGTGCCATGGGATCTTTCACATCCACCTGAGAGGACAGACAAGGCCTCGGTTTAACATCTCATCCAAATAATGGTACCTCTGACACTGCAGCCCTCCCTCAGTACTGCACTGGGGGTGTCCAGGACTTTGTGCTCAAGTCTCTGGAATGGGACTACGATCCCACAACCTTCGCACTCAGAGGCAACAGAGTGATGCACTGAGTCGTGGCTGAACAATGGGGAAACTAACAGGTCGCCTCCTTTGTGATATGGTGGCATTTCACAAAACAACTGATGTCACTGAGGCTAAAACCTGCTCTCAGATTTACAATGGTTCCCACCCTCACCGACACCCCACCTCCCCTCTCCAAATCTGCTTGCATGAAGGTGCAACAGTGAACTTGCCCATTTTCATGGATAAAAAGTTACTCACCAAGAACGGTAATTTGCAGAGATTTCTCTTCGAATTGGTTCTCATAATAGAATCCTGTGACGCTGCAGTTGTACCATCCAGAATCTTCCAGTGTGGCACTTTCCAAATGCAGGGTTGAGTTCACCTGCTGACCCCCGTCAGACACAGATACTTGAGCTCCCTGAACAAACAAGGGCAGGTGGATTTAGTTCCGTTACTGAGCACTCCTCCGAGGCATCAAACATTTAGAGGGAGAGGAAGCCCACTGGGACTGTGTCCTGTTAAAACTACATTGTGTTATTCCAGTGCAGTACAGAGGGAGTGCTGCACTGTCAGAGGGGCAGTATTTTGAGGGAGCGCTGGATTGTCAGAGGGGCAGTACTGAGGGAGTGCTACACTGTCAGAGGGTCAGTACTGAGGGAGTGCCGCACTGTCAGAGGGGCAGTACTGAGGGAGTGCTGCACTATTGAAGTGCCATCTTTCAGGTGAAATGTCCTGTCTGCCCTCTTGGGTAGATCCCACAGCACTATTTCAAAGAAGAGCAGGTTGAGTTCTCCCCACTGCCCTGGCTAATATATCGGGTTTGGGAGTGTTTGATGGGACACTGCAGAGGGAGCTTTACTCTGTATCTAACCCTGTTTTTTTCCCGTTTTTTTTTTTAAAAACAGTGTAGAGGGAGCTTTACTCTGTATCTAACCCCGGTGTTGTACCTGACCTGGGGAGTGTTTGATGGGACAGTGTAGAGGGAGCTTTACTCTGTATCTAATCCCCGTGCTGTACCTGTCCTGGGGAGTGTTTGATGGGACAGTGTAGAGGGAGCTTTACTCTGTATCTAACCCCTGTGCTGTACCTGTCCTGGGGAGTGTTTGAGGGGACAGTGCAGAGGGAGCTTTACTCTGTATCTAATCCCCGTGCTGTACCTGTCCTGGGGAGTGTTTGATGGGGGACAGTGTAGAGGTAGCTTTACTCTGTATCTAACCCCTGTTTTTTTTTCCTGTCCTGGGGAGTGTTTGATGGGGGACAGTGTAGAGGGAGCTTTACTCTGTATCTAATCCCTGTGCTGTATCTGTCCTGGGGAGTGTTTGATGGGGGACAGTGTAGAGGGAACTTTACTCTGTATCTAACCCCCATGCTGTACCGGTCCTGGGGAGTGTTTGATGGGGGACAGTGTAGAGGGAGCTTTACTCTGTATGTAACCCTGTTGTTTTTTTTAGGAAGCCTTTATACCCCAGGCCCCTTCTATATATTCTTGTTGAAGAGGCTTTTATTCCCCATCCCGCTTTGTATACATTTTAAATAAATAACTTTATTAAAAACAGATAAATAAAACAAAAACTTAAATTAAAATAGTATTGTCTGCATCAATGATACACTCCAGCCCCTGCGGTGCCCACCGGTTTTGGAAGTCCTCAAGTGAACTGGCGGACACTGCATGCTCCTTCCCCAAGAACACCCGGGCGCGAATGGAACCTCGGAAGAGGGGCAGGCAATCAGGGTGTACGGACCCACCAACGGCCCGCAGCCTGGACCTGTGAATTGCCACGTTGGCCAGGCCCAGGAGCAGACCGACGAGGAGATCCTCCTCCCAGCCCACCCCTCTCCACACCGGATGCCCAAAGATCAGGAGCGTGGGGCTGAAGTGCAGTACTTGAGGAGCAGCCCCTTTAAATACTCAAAGAGGGGCTGCATCCTCGCACACTCTATATATACATGGCCGCATGTCCAGGCTGCAGAAAATACAGGCGGCCGGGAGTCCGTGAACCTACTTAAAAGTGTATTACACGTGACTGCCCTGTGAAGCCCCCTCCACCCCAGGTCCCCGATGTAAAGGGGGAAGACTCCCACGTAGAGAGACCTCCACCGGGGTTTCCCCTCGCTGCCAGATGGCAACACAGACCACCATGGCGTGTTCAGGCGGCAGACATGGGTGAGGAAGTGGAGAGTGTGCAGGAGCAGCTCGTACAGGAAACACCTTCACGCAGTGTGGAATGGCACAGAAGGCATTTCCAAGAGGCGGCTCAGGTCTGAGGAAGGTTTCGGGGCCTGGGTCTGATGAGCAGTTCCGGCTGAGCAGGGGTCAGCTCGGCCGGGAGCGCTCCGTACTTCCGAGCCCCCTCATCATCCACAGTGAGGGACATCCCGGAGGCTTCGGCTACTCCTCCGCCCGTCGGTCCGTCCCCGAAGCCAGCTGCCCGGACAGCTGAGGCACTCTCCTCCACCGATGGTAGGAGCGCCCTGACTGGAGGTGACCATGTTCCAGACTCCGAATAGATCCTGGTAAAAGACAGGCAACTCCCTCAGAGAGGCGCGGCTAACGTTCGCCACTGGGAGCTGCGTGTCGTCTTGAAGGCAGTGTCCCTGGCGGAATAGCTCGTGTTGGTATCTCTATAGGGTCCGAAGGCAGAGAGACGCAGCCTGGGTGCAGACACACCAGCGACTGGCCGCCCTCCTCATTCGGGAGACTCAGGACCCAGTGTTTCCTCTTGCCGCAGAAGAAATCGACAAGCATTCTAGATCTTGATGGCAAATGCATGCTGTGGGACCAAAGTGACCAACCGGTACCACAGCATTGAGGTTTATGACCAGCACTCGGCCCCTGTAGGAAGGCACTCGGAGCAGTCCTGTCCAGCGCCCCAGCCGAGTGGTGACTTTCACCTCCAACTCCTGCTAGTTTGCCGGCCAGGCTTCCTCAGCGGGGCCAAGCTGGACTCCCAGATAGATGAGGTGCATGGTGCTCCACACAAAAGATGTTAACTCCTCCGGCAGGGAGTCCACCCGCCACTGACCTACCAGGAGTCCGGAACATTTCTCCCAATTGATCCTCGAGGAAGAATGGCAGAAAAGGTCTGCTGACATGCGTGCATCCTCCGCAAGTCAATGGGATCTGTGACTGTGAGGAGCACGTCATTGGCGTAAGCCGAGAGGATGACCCGCATGCCCGGCCCGTGCAGAGCCAAACCCGTCAACCTCCTGCAAAGCAGGCACAGGAATGGCTCCATGCAGATAGTATACAATTGGCTGGACATGGGACATCCCTGACGTACTCCTCTCCCAAAGCGAGGGGGTGCCGTCAAGGACCCGTTAACTTTGACCAGTCACTCTGCGGCGGCGTATAAAAGTCGGAGCCAGGCCACAAAATGCAGCCCAAGTCCGAAAGTGCACAGAGTCCTGAAAAGATATTTGTGATCCACCCTGCCGAATGCCTTCTCTTGATCGAGGGAGAGAAATGGACAGACCAGTACATTGGAAAAGAAGGATCAGGTCCCAGACCAGGTGGATGTTGTCCTGGATGGACCGGCCCAGGACTGTGTAGGACAGGTTGGGGTGGGTCATGTGGGCCAGCAGAGAGCCCAGGTGGGTGGACATAGCCCCGGCCAAGATCTTATAATCCATGCTGAGGAGGGAGACCAGACACCAGTTCTTAAGTAAGTGGAGATCGCCCCTCTTTGGCAGCAGGACAATGACCACCTTGCGCCATGAGAGGGCCATCTCCCCGTTTGCCACTCTTTTCCCCAGGACCCATGCTTACTTGCCCCCCCAGAACGTCCTAGAACACCAATGAACTCCACGGTCAGCCTGTCCAGCCCCAGGGATTTACCCCTTGAGAGCTGGTGGAGGGCGCAGGTCAGCTCCGCCAATGTGAGCTGAGCCTCCAGTCCTTCAGTGCCCCCCCCAGGCTGACCCTTGGCAGGTCCTCCCACAAACCACTGCAAGCATCCTCGCTGAATTGATGCAGAGAGAACAATGTGCCATAATAGGTACGGACCAAGAGGCCCATTCCCTCCAGATCCGTGACGGATGATCCATCGTTGGCCAGCTACTTGACGAGCTGCTTACAGAACCCCTGCCATTTTTCCAACGAGTAGAAGAAGGGTGAGGCGTGGTCCAAATCTTACAGGATCTGGATCTGCGACCTCACGTACGTGCCTTGGGGCCCTTTGAGCTGCAGGTCCCTCAGCACGCCCTTCTTCTCTTTGTATGGCTGCCACAGGGCCAGGTGCATGGTGGCCTGACTGAGATGGGACTCCAAGTCGAGTACCTCCCTCTCCAGGGACCCGATCTTGGCTTCCCACCTCTTGGTTGACCCCTTCGCGTACTGCTGACAGAAGACAGGATGGGAGTCTTGTCCACATCCCCCCATAGTCTCAAGGAGGGGAAGCCCCCCACTTCCTTCTCCAGCTGGCCCAGAATCACCGAAGCGAGTCCTAGAATTGCTCGTCCTCCAGCAACATGTTGTTAAAGTGCCAGTACGTGGACTCCGTCCGTGTGCGGAGCGGAGCGGACTCCACCCACACCAGGCGGTGATCCGAGCATGGCACCAGCCGCATGGAGGCCGCTGAGACGCAGGAAATGTATGCCTGCGAAATGTAGAGGCCGTCGATTCGGGACTCTCCTCCTAAAGACCTCCACGTGGAGGCGCTGGAGTCGGGATGGAGATTCCACCAGATGTCCACCATGTCGAGATTGTGACAGAGGTGAGACCAGCTGGCGCGGGCGGGACGTCCGCCCCACCATGTGCGATGGGTGTGTCGGCTGCTGGCGATGACGACCCAGAGGAGGACGAGGACTTGGTGTGGGGCACAGAGGATGACCTTGAATCCGTTGCCAGTGAGGCGGTGGACTCCCTCGTGCCTCCTACCGAGTCTCCTCTCATCCCCACCGCGGAACTCAGGGACTCCCTCAACTTCTCCACCGACGCTTGGCTGCACTGGGGACTGGAACGATCCCTCACCTCGAGGGTATAGTTGAAATCCCCTCCTGAGGATGGTGCACTCGCCGCTATCGATAGAGCTCAAATGAGCGGACACGTCTTTAAAGAACCACGCTTACAATGCGCCGGGCCTGGGCGCGTACACATCCACAAAGTGGAGAGGCATGTTACCCAGGCGAACGGCGAGGTGGAGCAAGTGGCTCGGCACAAGCTCCTTGACTCCCAAGATCTCCGGCTGAAAAGTCGGGGCTAACAAGATAGCCACCCCACTAGAAACAGGGGTGAAGTGACTCATGTAGACCCCACCCTGCCACTCCAGGAGCCATGTGGCTTCGTCTCTCGGAACGGTGTGGGTTTCCTGCAGAAAGCTCACCGCATACTTCCCTTCCCTGAGGACTCAAGAGATTGTGAAATCTGTGGAGAGACCCTCTGCTGCCGTTGATGTTGAGGCTGGCTATGGTTATCTTCACGTCAAAAGTACTTTGATCCCATCACGGACACTTTACTGCGAGGAGGGAGCGGAAGTGCACCTCACCTTCCACACCCCAGCAACCGTTTGAGGAACGCTTTAAACTGGCGCCTCTCAACCAGTTTCACGGCTGCACCCTTCCTCCACTTCTTCAGGGTGGCATGGACAGACTGGAAGATCAACGCCAGACTCAACCACCGGCCGAGGGTCAGATGAACTTTGTTGCGGCAACCCCTGCATTCCGCGAGGAAGTCCCAGAGTTCCGCGGTAGGGGTGAGAGGAGACTCGGTAGGAGGTACGAGGGAGTCCACCGCCTCACTGGCGATGGATTCAAGGTTGTCCTCTGTGCCCCACACCGAGTCCTCATCCTCCTCTGGGTTGTCACCGCCACCAGCTGACACACCCACCGCACACTGTGGGGCTAACGTCCCGGCCGCGACAGCTAGTTCCACCTCTGTCACAATCTCACCCCCAGGATCGATGGTGGAGGAGTCCTCTCTGGGTTCTTGAATGGAACTGGAGCCTACGGGCGCCAGCAGTTCAGGACCCCTCCACCTCCGTCCCCGGGCCAGTGAACGGCCCAGGGGAGATGGTAGCTCCCATGTCAGGAAATCCGGCTGGAGCCGGGACCGGAGAGAGGAGGCCATATCCTGCCCCGCCAGCGCTCACAGGCCCAGCAGACAGGGAACTATGCAAATTGGCCTCTGGGTCGGGTACGTCCTGGGTGGCAGCATCAGGCTGCTGGGAGGGTTGACCCTCACAAGACTCGCCCCCACCCAGGACACATGACCCAGTGGCAGATGGGAGTTACCAAGATTACAGGGGCATCTTCCCCCCTTCCATTCCAAGGGACAGAGGGTTCCCTCCCAAGGCTCGAGGCCCTGATCATGCTGGTGGCAGGGAGGAGCCGAGGACCCGTGCCAGGAAGTGGACCCCACAATTTACGTTCCTCTTCAATGGAAGGGCGCCTCCTCCTCTGATTCCAGGAGGAGCATAGAGGTTCAGAGACCTTCATCTCAGTAGAGGTCCCTGCTTCTACCTCCACATGCCCCTGCCCAGATCCCTTGGGCCTGAACTCAGCCTTGGGGCAGGAGGTCTCCCTGGATTGGGCCCAGGGCTAATCTCAGGCTCAGGTTGTTGTTCTGTGTCCAGGGGGTGCACCTTTGTGAGTTTTGACTTGTGCCCTGCCTTCCTCCCACCAGGACGGTCTCCCCCACCTCACCGGCGGCCGTGAAAATCATGGCCTCCAGAACTGCCTGAACGGTGGTTGTTGCAGGTGTCGGGGGAGTAGTGGGAGGTGCAGCGGTGCTACCCTGGGCCACCAAGGTGGAGTTAGTGGTCCGGAGGTTGGGGTAGCTGTTCCGAACATGCCCCACCCACTTAGACATGGCATCGTGCCCCATCCGAGATCCAGTCAACACGGTAGGCCGCCCCCTGGAATTTGGCATTAAATTGGTCCTCTGTGACCTCCTCCCGCACCAGCTGCATAAGTAACTGGCGGTGGAAAGAGTATACATGCTGGAGGCTCTTCTCCTGAAGACAGAGCGGAACTGGGGTGAGCCCTGTCTTTACCTCCCCCAGAACGTGCAGGTGGGGAAGGAGGAGCTCACCAGGAATGAAGGGCAGGACATTGGACAAGGTGACCCGTTGCGCAGTGGCCTCCAGGGGGTCCACTGGCAGAAAGGTCCTGCCCATGATGAGCCCCTTGCTCAGGGCCAAGGAAACCGCCAGCTCGGTCTTCAGGAAAAACACTGCCTTCCCATACATTTTAGAGGCAGCAACACTGGCCAAGGGGCCAACCTCAGCCATTGCTTTTACACATGCCTTCATCGTCATGTTGGGGTGGACGTAGCTCTTGACCCCATGCTTAGATGTTATTAGTGCAAAAAGTGACAGGGCAACAGGAGCAGCTGCAGCAGCTGCAGCAGCATGTGTGTGAGAGGGCCCCACCACCGGTGAAGAGGGGCTTGCCATGGGGTCGAACAGCCATGCCCACCCCTAACAAACAAAGCAAATAACATTTTTGTTTTTAAAACTTTTAACAGATGATGGGGGGTGGTGGGTGGGGTGGGTGTGGGGGGGGGGGGGGGGGGTGGGAAAGAGGTGATTGTGGGATTAGAGGAGGATAGGAGTGGAAAGGAGAAGGAGAGGATAGGTAGCTGGAGCCACCCAGTTCTTTCCACTTTCTGTTGTTACAAAGACTTTCTTCACCCATGCAGCTCCAGACGTCCCGAGCCATACAGTTGGGGTGGGGAGGGAGCTCCCTTTGTGCAAGATGGAGGAAAGCACAAAAGCAAATACAGGGGCTCCCTATAGAATCTTTGAGCCCCACCCCGGATCTTCCAGCTTCCCTCCCTTCCCTAGCAGTCCAAGCAAAACAGTCATGTTTCACTCCAATGGATGGAATCAGTTCCACAGTTGCGTGTTGTTATTTTCAGCTCTCTCCTCTCTCCTCTCTCCTCTCTCCTCTCTCCTCTCTCCTCTCTCCTCTCTCCTCTCTCCTCTCTCCTCTCTCCTCTCTGGTTGCTGCTCCCACCAGCCTGCACAGGTGCAGCTGCTTCACCTGATTGCAGACACGAAATGCTCCAAACGCACCAACCAATCAGAGCTGTACCTGCCCAGGGAGTGTTTGATGGGGTCAGTGTAGAAGGAGCTTTACTCTGTATCTAACCTGTTTTTTTCTTTTTTTTCACTCTGTATCTAACCTGTTTTTTTCCTTTCTTTTACTCTGTATCTAACCTGTGTTGTACCAGTCCTGGGAGTGCTTGCAGGAGCTAGCGGACACCTGAGATGCAAATATTTCATGCCTCCAACACATGGATATCAGCGCAGATTAATGCAACAACTTTCCCCGAAGACTTTTGAACCATTTTGATGCTGTTTTCCAGCTCCCACTCAAAAGTCAATTAAATCCTCCACAAACTCACCTCCATCCTTGGGTAGTTCCAGTTGAATTCCAGTAATTCGGTATTTGCTGTACAGGTGACACTGATGGACTCTCCCTCTTTGAACATGGTTCTTGAAGCATGAAGTTCAATATAAAGATTGTCAGAAGCTACAAAACAGAAATTGTAAGCAACAAGTCAACAAGAGTTGTCAACATAGTAAAAGATCCCGAGGCTCTTCACAAGAGTGTTGTTAGACAAAATTTGACACCTAGCTACAAAAGGAGATATTAGGACAAATAAGAAAAACTTGGCCAATGAGGTAGCTTTTAAGGAGTGTCTTAAAGGAGGAAAGCGAGGTCGAGAGGTGGAGAGTTTTCGGGAGGGAACTCCAGAGCTTGGAACCCAGGCAGCTGAAAGCAGGGCCACCAATGGTGGAACAATTAAAATCCGGGATGCTCAAGAGGCCAGAATCAGAGGAACTCAGAGGTCATGGAGGGTTGTAGGGCTGGAGGAGGCTACAGAGATAGGGAGGGGCGAGGCCATGGAGGGATTTGAAAACAATGATAAGAATTTTAAATTTGAGGACTTGTCGGACCAAAAGCCAATGTAGGTCAGTGAGCACAGGGGGTGTTGAGTGAATGGGGCTTGGTGCTGTAATGAGTTCTTTATGTTGTCTGATGCAGCATAAATGAGTTGCACGGAGTCCAGTTTGCTGAAGATCTCTAACAGGTTTATTAACAGCTAACAAATATACACAGTACAGGGCAAACTATTTACAGAACCTTACTCTGGGTGTTACAGTTGCAGAGTGACCCTGGCTTGTAGTCACATGACTGCATCCTGGTACTTAGCTCTTTCGCATACTAAGATCTTAAAGGGACATCGCTCTTAAAGGCGATCACACAACAGGTGTGAGTCAGGATATGGGCAGCAGAGTTTTGGATAAGTTCAGCTTTACAGAGGGTAGGAAGATGGGAGGCCAGTCAGGAGAGCAATGGAATAGCTGAGTCTGAGGTTTCAGCAGCAGATGGATTGAAACAGGGGCAGGGTGGAGACAGTGATATAGCGGGGAGATGGTGATATAGTGGTAATATCACTGGACTAGTAATCCAGGGGGCCAGGCTAATACCCTGGGGGGCACAGGTTCAAATCCCACCACAGCAGCTGGCAGAATTTTAATTCAATTAATTAATAAAAATATGGAATTGAAAGCTAGTCTCAGTAATGGTGCCACAAAAAAAAAAAATCTGGTTCACTAATGTCCTTTAGGGAAGGAAAACTGCTGTCCTTACCTGCTCTGGCCTACATGTGACTCCAGACCCGCAGCAATGTGGTTGAATCTTAAATGCCCTCTGAAATGGCCTAGCAAGCCACTTCGTTCAAGGGCAATTAGAGATGGGGAACAAATTCTGGCCTTGCCAACGATGCCCACATCCCATGAAAGAAAACAAAAATGGGTGAGGTTATGGAGACAATCATGGACAAGGGAGCTGGTCACCTTTAAATGTTTCCACAATGTATTCCTCAGACTCTCGCTCCTCTTCATTTAACGTGGCTTTGCACACGTAGGTTCCATCTTCGAACTTGCCAAAAAAGCCTTGCTTCTTGTTGTATGGCAAGTCCAGGAGGGTGTTGGTTTCCAGGTGTTGTAGTGTGACTTGGAGAGCAGGATTGGTCACCAGGCATGGTATAGCAAAAGCCACTGAGTCTTCCATCATGATGATCAGCTCATGCTGGCTTTGTGGCCGGAACCACTCGTCAGGATCTATAAGAGAAACACAATTTCCGCCATCTTGCTTTCCTTTCACCAGACTTGTTCCCGGAATGGCAGGACTTTCCTATGAAGAGAGATTGGGGAAACTGGGCCTGCATTCTCTAGAGTTTTGAAGAATGAGAGGTGATTTCATTGAAAGCTACAAAATAATTAAAGGGATAGAAAGGGTAGATGCAGCTAAGATGTTTCCCCTGGTTGGGGAGTCTAGAACCAAGGGACACAATTTCAAAATAAGGGGGAAGCCACTTAGGGCAGAGATGAGGAGAAATTTCTTTACTCAGAGGGTTGTGAATCTTTGGAATTCTCTACCCCAGAGGGCTGTGGAAGCTCAGTCATTGAGTATGTTCAGAGATTGAAGGAATTCGAAATACAAATGACATAAGGGGTATGGGGATAGTGTGGGAAAAAGGCATTGAAGTGGATGATCAGCCATGATCATATTGAATGGCGGAGAAGGCTCAATGGGCTGAATGGCCTACTCCTGCTCCTTTGTTCCTATGTTTCAGACTGTAGCATGCATTACAAAGGTTCGACATGAGTCCTCGGCCTCTGTTCTGATGCTCAGTGGTTCAGAGTCATAACTGTGTTTTATATGGACATCCATCTCCTTCAAACAGTGGATACACAATTCAATAGGAGGAGCAACAGTGGAGGGGAAGGAATTGATCTCCTGAGATAGGGACCAGGAAAAATTCAATCATCCTGGCTTCCTGCTTCTAATCCCTATCTGCTGAACCCCGCCAGAGGGTGTGTGAATCCTGCCACAGGAATTTAGGAACAGGAGGAGGCCATTCAGTCCTTCTAGCATGTTCTGCCATTCAATGAGATAATTGGACCTGCTAAATGAAAAAGAAAATCAAGGTCCAATTAGTTTGCGATCAGGCAACATGACAGTCACACGATTCAACTATAATGCTGACCAATCATTGCAATCAATCTTTGTCAACTAGTTTGCAACAGACTCAGACATGAAGTGAGGAAAACCCCCAGTGCTGGAGAGCTTGGGGAACCAGAGATCCAAAGTTATCCATTCCTCCCGAGCACGCTACACTCACCTCACATCAAATTACTCATAGAATGTATCCCAAAATATTGGTTCATGGCTGATCTACACCTCAATTCAATTGACCCACATTTGCTCCATATCCCTCGATAACCTTACCCAACAATAACCTATCAATAAAACAAAAGCAGAATACTGTAGATGCTGGAAACCTGCAATAAAAACAGAAAATGCTGGAAACACTCAGCAGGTCTGGCAGCTTCTGTGGAGAGAGAAACAGAGTCAACATTTCAGGTCAATGAACTTTCACCAGAAATTTTCTTTCAGTCTTGGAAATCACAATTGACTTCCATCATCCACGGCCTTTTGGGATGTGTAGGGCTATGGGAAAGAGCTGGGGGAGTGGGACAAACTGGATAGCTCTTTCAAAGAGCTGGCACAGGCACGATGGGCCAAATGGCCTCCTTCCGCGCTGTATGATGCATACTGAAGACACCAAGCTATATGGCACAGTTAGTGTAAATGTGAGCAGAAAGTTGTATATGGACATTGACAGATGAAATGAGTGAGAAAAACTGTGGCAGATGGAGTTCAATGTGGAGAAGTGTGAGACCATCCACTTTGTACCTTTGAAAGATAAATCAAGGTACTTTCTAAATGGAGTGAAACTTGAAAATGTGGAGACGCAGAGATTTGGGTGTCCATGCACACAAATCGCTGGGGGACAGGTACAAAAAAAATTCAAAAGGCTAATGGAATCTTGGCCATTATCTCAAGAAAACTGGAATACAAAGAGGGAAAGTGATGTTGCAGTTATACAGAGCACTGGTCAGACCACATCTGGAGTAACTGCATTTAGTTTTAGGGACCGGACTTCAGGGAGGATATATCGGCTTTGGAAGAACTGCAGTGTAGATTCAACAGAATGATACTGGGGCTAAAAGAATTAAATTAAGACGACAGGTTGCATAGACTAGGAAGGCCTGGGTCCACAGACCTGAAACATTAATTCTGTTTCTCTCTCCACTGATGCTGCCAGACCTGCTGAGTATTTCCGGCACTTTCTGTTCTCATTTCAGAGCTCCAACATCCGCAGTATTTTGCTCTTACGTATTGCATAGTCGAGGCTCGAGTGTAATACACTAAGGGTTGATCTAATTGAATTGTTTATAAGATGATTAAAAGATTTGATAGGATAGATAGAGAGAAACTATGGGGGAGTCCAGAACAAGGGCATAACCTTAAAATTCGAGCTAAGCCATTCAGGGGTGTTGTCAGGAAGCACTTCTTCACATAAAGGGAGTGGAAATGGAGAACGCTGTCCCTGAAAAAACTGAGATTGATAGATTTTTGTTAAGTAAGGGTATAAAGAGATGTAAAACAAAGACAGGTAAAAGGAGTTAAGATTCAGATCAGCTGCAATCCAATGGAATGGTGGAACAGGCTCGAAGGGCTGAATGGCCTCCTCCTGTTCCTACGTTCCTGTGATTTCCACAACTGTTGGTGTGAGAAATTGCTTCACCACTTCACTCTTAACGATTAAGGTTTAAAATTAAAAGGATTTTTCCAGTGGAGCTGGGCCTATTTAACTGACCTGGTACAAAGATGTAAATGCTCATTATCTCAGTTTTATTACAGGAGCAGATGTACTCTCTGTTGTGATAAACGGCTGCATTGTATATGTGCAGGAAACGGCCATCAGGATAGACATTGGCGGCTTCGTCGTAGCTCCAATCAATGTAGCCATTCCCAGAGCAGTTCAAAGTGATGTTGGAGGAAGGTTCCAGAATGATCTCTTGTGATTCCAAGTGACTTTCAGAACTGTCACCAAGAGAACACGTAAGCAGGAATCCTAAAATAAATACACACATTTTACAAAGAAAACAACTGTTACTAAATAGGTCTACGCCAAGGGTCCCAAACAAGTACTTGCATTTATATAGCGCCTTTAATGTAGTAAAGCGTTCCAAGATGCCCCACAGGAGTATCAGACAAAATTTGACACCTGAGCCACATACGGAGATATTAGGACAGGTGACCAAAAGCTTGGCCAAAGAGGTAGGTTTTAGGGAGCTTCTTAAAAGGAGGAGAGAGAGGTAGAGAGGTTTAGGGAGGGAATTTGAGCGCTTAGGGTCCAGGCAGTTGAAGGCACAGCCGCCAATGGTGGAGCGAAGGAAGTGAGGGATGGACAAGAAGCCAGAATTGGAGGAATGTAGAGATCTCGCAGGATTGTGGAGCTGGAGCAGATTACAGAGATAGGGAGGGGAGAGGAGAGAGAAAATAAAACAATATGAATTCTAAAATTGAAATGTTACTAGACCGGGGCTCAATGTAGGTCAGCGAGCACAGGGGTGATGGATGAAAGGGTCTTGGTGTGAGTTAGGATTGGGGTAGCAGAATTTTGGATGACCTCAAATTTACAGAAGCTGGTCAGCACACCATTGGAATAGTCGTGTCTGGAGGTAACAAAGGCATGAATGAATAAAATAACCAGTCGTGACTAAGGCTGACACTAGTGGTTATTTCACTCATCCAAACCTTTGTTACCTCCAGATTAAAGAATCAATGAAGATTACATTCTCTATCCAGAGTGAAAGTGGGTGATGTCGGTTATTTCTATAACTATTGCTGAAGACATTGAATGTGTCAAAATTTGGTCAAACTCAGTAAGGAATAGTTTCCACCAGGTTAGTGTCAAATCCAAGAACATTACAGAGGTTATGATGAGAGTTGATGAAGTAAAGTAATGAACATTGATCTTCTTCTTTGGCCTCCTTGTTTTGAGAGACAATGGGTAAACGCCTAGAGGTGGTCAGTGGTTTGTGAAGCAGCGCCTGGAGTGGCTATAAAGGCCAATACTAGAGTGACAGACTCTTCCACAGGCGTTGCAGGTAAAATTGGTTGTCGGGGCTGTTACACAGTTGGCTCTCTCCTTGCGCTTCTGTCTTTTTTCCTGCCAACTGCTAAGTCTCTTCGACTCACCACTCTTTAGCCCTGCCTTTATGGCTGCCCGCCAGCTCTGGCGATCACTGGCAACTGACTCCCACGACTTGTGATCAATGTCAAAGGACTTCATGTTGCATTTGCAGACGTCTTTAAAGCAGAGACATGGATGGCTGATGGGTCTGATACCAGTGACGAGCTCGCTGTACAATGTGTCCTTGGAGATCCTGCCATCTTCCATGTGGCTCACATGGCCAAGCCATCTCAAGCGCCGCTAGCTCAGTAGGTTGTATATTCTGGGGATGTTGGCCGCCTCAAGGATTTTTGTGTTGGAGATACGGTCCTGCCACCTGATGCCAAGGATTCTTCGGAGGCAGTGAAGATGGAATGAGTTGAGATGTCGCTCTTGGCTGACATACGTTGTCCAGGCCTCGCTGCCGTAGAGCAAGGTACTGAGGACACAGGCTTTAAACACTCAGACTTTTGTGTTCTGTGTCAGTGCGCCATTTTCCCACACCTTCTTGGCCAGTCTGGACATAGCAGCAGACGCCTTTCCCATGCGCTTGTTGATTTCTGCATCGAGAGATAGGTTACTGGTGATAGTTGAGCCGAGGTAGGTGAACTCTTGAACCACTTCCAGAGCGTGGTCACCGATATTGATGGATGGTGAATTTCTGACGTCCTGTCCCATGCTGTTCGTTTTCTTGAGGCTGATGGTTAGGCCAAATTCGTTGCAGGCAGCCGCAATCCTGTCGATGAGTCTCTGCAGACACTCTTCTGTGTGGGATGTCAATGCAGCATAGTCAGCAAAGAGGAGTTCCCTGATGAGGACTTTCCGTACTTTGGTCTTCGCTCTAAGACGGGCAAGGTTGAACAACCTGCCATCTGATCTTGTGTGGAGGAAAATTCCTTCTTCTGAAGACTTGAATGCATGTGAGAGCAGCAGGGAGAAGAAGATCCCAAACAGTGTAGGTGCGAGAACACAGACCTGTTTCACATCACTCAGGATAGGAAAGGGGTCTGATGAGGCTATGCTGAATTGTGCCTTTCATATTGTCATGGAATGAGGTGATGATACTTAGTAGCTTTGGTATACATCTGATCTTTGCTAGTAGTCTGAAGAGACCACGTCTGCTGATGAGGTCAAAGGCTTTGGTGAGATCAATGAAAGCAATGTCGAGGGGCATCTGTTGTTCGCGGCATTTCTCCTGTAGCTGGTGAAGGGAGAACAATGTTGGATCTCTCTGCTCGAAAGCCACACTGTGCCTCAGGATAGACACGCTCAGCCAGCTTCTGGAGCCTGTTTAAAACAACTCGAGCGAAGACTTTCCCCACTATGCTGAGCAGGGAGATTCCACGATAGTTGTTGCAGTCACCGCGGTCACCCTTGTTCTTATAGAGGGTGATGATATTGGCATTGCGCATGTCCTGTGGTACTGTTCCCTTGTCCCAGCACAGGCAAAGCAGTTCATGGAGTGTTGAGAGTAGAGCAGGCTTGACACTCTTGATTATTTCAGGGGTAATGCCATCCTTTCCAGGGGTCTTCCACTGGCTAGAGAATCAATGGCATCACTAAGTTCCGATTTTGTTGGCTGTTCGTCCAGCTCATCCATGACTGGCAGAGACTGGGCTGCATTGAGGGCGGTCTCAGTGACAACATTTTCCCTGGTGTACAGTTCTAGGTAGTGCTCCACTCAGCGGTCCATTTGCTTGTGTTGGTCAGTGATTGTTTCCCCTAATTTTGACTTGAGGGGGGTGCGATCTTCTTGATGGTTGGCCCAAAAGCTCTCTTAATGCCATTATACATTCCTCTGATGTTTCCGGTGTCAGAGGCCAGCTGAATACGACTGCATAGATGTTGCCAGTAGTCACTTGCACAGCGCCTGGCTGTTATTTGTGCAGCCCTTCTGGCTAATTTAAGTGCTACGGATGTTAACTCGCTGGGGGCTTTCTTGTAGTTCAGCAGTGCAGTGCGCTTAGTGGCTATGACAGGTTCCAGCTCTTCAAAGTGAGATTGAAACCAGTCTGCATTCTGCTTCTCACGTTTGCCGAAGGTGGTCTTTGCTGAGTCATAGATGGCATCTTTGATGTGGGCCCACTTGGTCTCTGCATCCCCTGCAGGAGTGTTCTGAAGGGTTTTTTCAAGTGAATTTAGAAACTTATGTAACAGCTGTGGATAAGAAATTCTGCTTGTGTTGATGCGCGGGCAGCCCTTCTGCTTGGAGTGATGCAGCTTCTTTGGTTTGAGTCTAACCTTGCTGCACACCAAGGAGTGGTCGGTGTCGCAGTCCGCACTGTGGAAGCTGCGTGTGATTTGGACACTGTTTATAGAGGCACGCCTTGTGATGATGAGGTCCAGCTGGTGCCAACGACATGATCTTGGATGCCTCCAAGAAACCTGTTGACAGGGTTTAGTATGAAAGAACGAGTTGGTGATGCAGAGGTTGTGATAGGTACACAACTCAAGCAGTCTCTGTCCATTCTCATTCATCCTTCCAATGCCATGAGTCATGGTCGGCCCCAACCCTGGTGTTAAAGTCCCCCAGCAGGAACAAATGTTCGGTATTGGGGATGCTACTAATGATATTATGGAGTTCCTTGTAGAATTGGTCTTTAACTTCATGCGGGGAGCAGAGTGTTGGAGCATAGTTGCTGAGTAGGTGTACTGGACCGGAGGCGGTGAGCAGTCGGATGGACAGTATGCGTTCCAAGCCATTTGAAGGTGGCTCTATCATGTTGAGCAAAGAGTTTCTGATGGCGAAGTCCATTCCATGCTGTCTTGGTTCTTCAGGATCCCTACCCTCCCAGAAGAAGGTGTAGTCTTGCTCTCTTAGAGATCCGCTCGCAATGTCCACATTGAGTCTACTGAGCTCGTTGTTAATGATGGCAGTCTTCCGAGAGTCGTTGATTTGTGTAAGGTCTTCTGACAGGCCGGGACACATAGTTCTGACGTTCCAGCTTGCAAAATGAAGGGCTGGTGCCTTCTTTCCTTTATTTGTCATGTTGTTTGGTCCGGTGTTACAGTCCACTTGTCGGGCAATGACCCTGAGCTGCAAGCACCATTGAAGCCGGTGGACTGTGGCGGGACAGAACCTTACTGACCGGAGGCTGCCCGGTTTGAGGCGGGCGGTAGCTGTCCAGTGAGATGCGATGACTCTCCCACCGACAAAGGCGACCCGTGGCGCCCAATCTCTACGCCAATTGAGCTGGACTTATAACCCGTAACTGCTGCCTTCTGTGTTGTTTTGGTCGCTGTGAGGCAACTATGGAGTGACCTCTCCATGGCGCATGCCTGGGCGGAATGTATGGAGGTGGGAGTTGCCCAAGTGTCAAAACCCCCCTCTCTGCCTTCCTAGTAGGGTCCAAAGGAGTGCAGAGCATGACGCATGGCACCGGAATGGCTGCAGGAACTGCTGGAAACATGCCAAAGGTGACACATGACCGCCTTAGGGATTCTGCTTCGGATTTTCTGTTAGGGTTTACTCCCTTAGCCTTGGTCTCTCCCGAGATGCCCACAAGGCAGTGGGGTTGTTAGCTCCTATCCCTGAGCAGGGGCCCTAACAAATAAACTGTGCGATTTCATGGATTTTACCCCCCGCACCCCCTCCTCCCTTGCACCCCCTTTCCCTCACCCCTCCCCCTTGAACCCCCTTCCCCCCTTGCACCCCCTTTGCCCCTCGCAACACCCCCTCCCCCTTCCCCCTGAACATTGATACAGTTACAGTATCAGGAAGTATTAGAGCAAGACAGTTTTATGTTTCAGAGTTAAAGACAGGCTTGAAGATCAGTAGGTAGTGGAATAGAATGTAGCTGGGAAAAGGCCAAGGCAGAAATGGTGGTTATATATTACATACACAGACATAGAAATTACAGCTCAGAAACAGGCCATTCAGCCCAACTGGTCTATTCTGGTATTCATGCTCCTCCTCTCACCCGAGCAGCATGTCCTTTCTCCACATGCTTATCTAGCTTCACCTTAAATGCATCTACGCTACTTGCCTCAACCACTCCTTGTGGTAGCGAGTTCCACATTCCCACCATTCTCTGGGTAAAGATGTTTCTCCTCCTTAGAGAAGTGAAGATTAAGAGGAGATTTGATAGAGGTGTTCACAATAATGAGGGGGTCTGGACAGAGTTGATAGTGATGAACTGTTCCCATTGGCAGAAGGGTTGAGAATCAGATTGATTTAAGGTGAATGGCAAAAGAAGCAAAAGAACATGAGGAAAAACATTTTCACACAGCCAGTGGTTAGGATCTGGAACGCACTGCCTGAGAGTATGGTGGAGGCAGATTCAATCATGGTTGTCCAAAGAGAATTGGATAATTATCTGAAGGGAAATAAATCTGCAGGGCTACAGGGAAAAGGCAGAGGAGTGGGACTAGGTGAGCTGCTCTTGCAGGGTACCGGCATGGACACGACGGGCCGAATAGCCTCCTTCTGGGCTGTAACCATTCTATGATTCTGTGATCTCGCTATTGGATTTACTGGTGACTATCTTATATTTATAGCCCTGAGTTTTGGTCTCCCTGACAAGTGTGAACATCTTCGCTATGTCTATTCTATCAAAACCCTTTCATAATCTTAAAGATGTCCATCAGTTCACCCTCTCAGCCTTCTCTTTTCTCTTGTTCAGACTTTCCTCATTGTTGCAACCTTTTCAGTTCTTGAAAATATTTTTCTGATCTTCTCCAGTGCCTCTATATCCTTTTTATAGTATGGATCCCAGAACTGTGCACAAAGCTCTACATGTGATCTAACTAAGGTTCTGTACAAGTTGAACATAACTTAGATCATAGATGATAGAATAATACAGCAAACCCACACAGAAGGAGGCCATTTGGCCCATTGTGTCTGTGCCAGCTCTTTGGTAGAGCTATCCAATCAATGCCACTTCCCTGCTCTTTCCCCATAGCCCAGTATTTTTTCCCTTCAAGTATTAATCCACAGGCTGGGGCTTTATTCATTAGGAAAGAAACAACTTGGGGGTGACCTGATAGAGGTCTTCAAGATTATGAAGGGGTTTGTTAGGTTAGCCGCAAAGAAAATGCATTTCAATTCTATCCCTCTAGAAATGAACCCCAGTGCTTTGTTTGCTTTTGTTAAGGCCTTATTGACCAGTGTTGCTACTTATAATGATTTGCCAATCTGTACCTCCAGATTCCTCTGCTCCTCTACTCCAATTTGACTCTCTTCCATTAAGCATGGGAGATGGTCGAGGAACAATGAGAAAAGGGGAGAGTGATACTGCCCAATCATGTGGTATCTACATCCCACCTGGTTATGACGAATGCCGCTTGACCTAAGTCTGTCATTGCCCATCACCTGTCCCACTCTAACACCTGCACGTGGCTATGAGATTGCCAAAGGTCAATGTAGTTTTACAGCTTCAGCACCCCATCCCCTAAGAAATAGGTACCTGCAAGAAAAAGATCCCATCGAATGTTGGACATCCTCAAACACGATCTGGAGGACCAGCTGTTAAAAACCATAAGAGGACATTGTTAGTCTTCTATTGTCAAACATTCAAATACAATTTTACAGCTACCACAAGGAGCAGCAGCCCCAAGCGAGGAGGGTATTAGGGTACAGTTTCGGGGAACGTTCACCTAGTCATGCAACAACAACTTGCATTTATGTAGCACCTTTAATGTAGCAAAACATCCCTGGGCATGTCACAAGAGCATTGTGGGTAATAATGGCCTGCTGCAGTTTTTGAATGCCAATTTTAACCACAACATCCTTTTTCCCTCCCCGACCTCCACCCCCCTGCTATGGACTTGCCGAGATAGAGGAAGAATCTCACGGAGATTTTCTGAAATTGGCTCCGCTTTTCTTGCATGCTTGCTCCAGTTGTTAGTGTTACTGGTGCCCAGGACAGGGCTGGCGTACAGTCTAATGGGTAGGAACAGCATAGACGGACTTCAGCTGCAACTCAGGGGGTAGCACTCTCACTTCTGTGTCAGAAGGCTGTGGGTTCAAGTCCCACTCTGACACTTAAGCACAAAATCCGTGCTGAGTGCTGAGGGAGTGCTGCACTCTTGCAGGTGCTGCCTTTCAGATGAGAAGCCCTGTCTGCCCTCTCCGGTAGACATAAGAAGTCCCATAGCCACTATTTCAAAGAAAAGCAGGGTAGTTCTCCTCAGTGTCCCGCAAGAAACATCACCAAAAGCAGATGAACTAGTCATTATCACTTTGCTGTTTATGAGACCCTGCTGTGTGCAAATTGCCTCCTGCCTTTCAAAACTTGTATTTATATAGCACCTTTAACATAGGAAAACATCCCAAGGCATTTCACAAGAGTATTATCAACAAAATTTGACACCGAGCCACAGAAGGAGATATTGGGCCAAAGAGATTTTAAGGAGCGTCTTCAAGGAGGAGAGGGAGGCAGAGAGTGGCGGAGGTGAGGGTGGAAAATCCAGAGCTTAGGGCCCAGGCAGCTGACGGCACAGCCGCTGATGGTGAAGCAATTAAAATTGGGGATACACACGAAGCCAGAATTGGAGCAGCATAGATATCTGGAAGAATTGTGGGTCTGAAGGAGGTTACAGAGGTAGGGAGAGGCGAGGCCATGGAGGGGGCATTGCTGGGTCGGGAGATCAGCAAGCACAGGACAATGGGTGAATGGACCGTGAACTAGGCTGCAGGTAGCAGAGTTTTAGATGGGCTTAAGTTTATGAAGGGTAGAATGTGGGAGGCCAGCCAGGAGAGCATTGCAATAGTCAAGGCCAGAGGTAACAAAGGCATGGATGAGGGTTTCAACAGCAGAAATGAAAATACAAATTAGGAGCAGAAGTAGGCCATTCGGTCCCTCTAGCCTGCTCCGCCATTCAATAAGATCATGGCTGATCTGTTTGTGTCTCGAATTCCACACTCCCATCTTCCCCCGATAACCTTTGATTCCCTTGCCTAACAAGAGTTTATCTACTACCGCATTAAAAATATTCAATGACCCCGCCTCCACCACCTTCTGAGGCGGAGAATTCCAAAGTCGCACAGCCCTCAGAGAAAAAAATTCTCCTCATCTCTGTCCTAAAAGGGCGACCCCTAATTTTAAAAGAGTGCCCCCTAGTTCTGGACTCATCCCCACGAGGAAACATTCTTTCCACATCCACCTTGTCAAGACCGTTCAGGATCTTCTAAACTTCAATCAAGTCTCCTCTCACTCTTCTAAACTCCAGTGAAAACAAACCCAGTCTGTCCAACCTTTCCTCATAAGACAACCCACTCATTCCAGCTATCAATCTAGCAAACCTCCTCTGAACTGCCTCCATTTACTTGTTTCCTTTAATAAGGAGACCAAAACTGCAAACAGTATTTGAGATGTGGTCTCACCAATGCCCTGTATAACTGTAGCAATAACAACCTTACTTTTATTTTCAATTCCCCTCGTAATAAAGGATAGCATTCCATTAGCCTTCTTTATTACTTGCTGAGCTAAGGCAGGGTCAGAGACATGCAATGCTATGGAGGTGGACGTAGGCAGATATGTAACCAGAAGCACATCTCAATATGACACTAAGTTTGCAAATATTTCAATGTTTCTTACATTACGACAGTGACTACACCTCAAAAATCACTTAATTGGCTGTAAAATGCTTTTATACACCCTGGGCTGTTGAACCAATTCAAACACATGGGCCTTCCTGCTTTGACCATCTCAGTACAGCAGCAGAAAGCTCGAGACACAAGATTCAACCTCCCTGAAGACTTTCGCTGACTTGGCTGGTATCAGTTTCAGTGGGAAATCCACAGATTCCCAAAATTCCTGGGCCTCTCACTGTAAAAACACACAGTGTGACTCAAGAACCTGTCAAATGCCAGGGTTTGCCTCCATTCCCACATCCTTTGTTAGCATACATTGACTGATCTCCTCACTGCTACTGATACCTTGCATTCTCCTCCGCTGGCCTTTATTTTCTTTTTATTAGAAAGGCAGTAACTTCGCGAAACACGTAAGCTTGTGGTTGCCATGGCAATCACAGTAAAATTCAGTCTTAGCCAAAGCTTTGAACCCTCGTCAAACCCTCTCATACTTTGCTGTATTTCCAACTGCTCATAGCAGGGGTCAAGGGAACAGCACTTAATTATTTCCTGACTTCGACATATATAACCTAATGATTGTTCCCTGAAGTCCTGCAGAGACAACCCAGATTCCTTATGTGCTTTTCCCTTTCCTTATGTGCTTTTCCCTTTCCTTTAGCTCTCCAAAAATCCATCGTAAAAATAAATACACTCCAGATAAATGCCCAATTGGTTTGCTATCATTCTACATTAGGAGGGGATGTGAGATGGTTTTCTTAAAAAAATAAATTTGTTCTCGGGATGTGGGTGTTGCTGGCAGGGCCAGTATTTATTTCACATTCCCAAGTGCCCTTTAGAAGGTGGTAAAGCAACCAAGTGTCCTGCTGGACCATTTCAGAGGGCAGTTAAGAGTTAACCACATTAGTGTGGGTCTGGAGTCACATGTAGGCCCTGACTGGGTAAGGATGGCCGGTTTCCTTCCCTAAAGGAGCATTAGTGAAGTAGTTGGATTTTTTTTAACCACACTCAACAGCTTCATAGTCACTTTTACTGATCCAAACTTTTTTATTTCCAGAATTCAATTCCTCAAAGGGCCCATAGTCAGATTTGACCTCAAGTTCTCTGGAATTATTAGTGCAGTAACACAACAACTACACTGCGCTCCTGTCTCTATGTGGGAAAAATTTAACAGATGACCTTCTATTTTGCGCATGAGAAATGGGTGGCCTAGAGTTGGAAATTGAGGGACGTGCGGGGAGATAGGGGATGGAGGGGGGTGGGGGTGTCACCTCGACGAGCCTATTGATGCCCAAGTCCCACCTGATGCCATATTTGGAGGAGCCTGTAAATGAGCAAGCATTTCACCCGCCTGAAGCTGGTATGAAGTAGTCATCAGCGAGCCCTACACGAGTTGCGCATTTCCCATTTTCCATTGCTCCACCATTGGTCACAATACCTTCAGCTGTCTAGGCCATAAGCTCTGGAAGTCCCTCCTTCTCTACTGTGCTCCCCTCATTTAAGATGCTCCTTAAAACTTACCTTTTTGACTAAGCTTTTGGTCACCTGTCCTAATATCTCCTTGTGCACCTTGGTGTCAAATTTTGTTTGATTAGATTAGATTAGATTAGATTAGAGATACAGCACTGAAACAGGCCCTTCGGCCCACCGAGTCTGTGCCGACCATCAACCACCCATTTATACTAATCCTACACTAATCCCATATTCCTACCAAACATCCCCACCTGTCCCTGTATTTCCCTACCACCTACCTATACTAGTGACAATTTATAATGGCCAATTTACCTACCAACCTGCAAGTCTTTTGGCTTGTGGGAGGAAACCGGAGCACCCGGAGAAAACCCACGCAGACACAGGGAGAACTTGCAAACTCCACACAGGCAGTACCCAGAATCAAACCCGGGTCCCTGCAGCTGTGAGGCTGCAGTGCTAACCACTGCGCCGCCCTTGTGAAGTGTGAAGTGCCTTGGGCTACACTGAAGGTGCTACATAAATGCAAATTGCTGTTTCTGTTATTGTTTAGTGCCACCACGCAAGTCAAATTGCATTCCCTTCATTTTCTGTATCTAAATTGCCCTGGGTTAGTGCCTGGCACTGACACTGCGTGAAAATGTGTTCCGCTCTCCAGGATTCAACACTAAGGTTATAAATAAGTGTCACATTCACATCGAACTTAGAATCATACGAGAAAAAGGGAAGCTTATGACAGATACTGAGGGCTCAATACTGCAGAAAGCTGAGAGGAGTATAAAAAGTGTAAGGGTGAAATTAAAAAGGAAATTAGGAAAGCAAAGAGAGGGCGTGAAAAAACATTGGCAAGTAAAATCAAGGAAAACCCAATTTTGTTTTTTATAAATACAGAAAGAGCAAGAAGATAACTAAGGAAAGAGTAGGGCCTATGAGGGACTATAAGGGTAACCAGTTTGTGGTGACAGAGGATGTTGGTGTAGATCTTAATGAATATTTTGCATCTGTTTTCACAATAGAGAAGGATGATATAGACATTGTAATCAGGGAGGAGGAGTTTGAAATATTAGATGCAATTAACATAGTGAGAGAGGAAGTATGAAGGGGTTTAACATTTTTGAAAGTGGATAAATCCCCAGGCCCAGATGAAATGTATCCTAGGCTGTTAAGGGAAGCAAGAGAAGAAATAGCAGAGGTACTGACCATCATTTTCCAATCTTCTCTGGCTACACATGTGGTGCCAGAATATTGGAGGACAGCCAACGATGAAACATTGTTTAAAAAAAGGAGAAAGATATGGACTGAGTAATTACAGGCCAGTCAGCCTGATGAACGGTTACATATCTGAAACATAACTCTGTTTTTCTCTCCACTGATGCTGCCTGACCTGCTGAGTATTTCCAGGACTTTCTGTTTTTGTGGAATACACAATAAATGGTAGGATATTGAGAAGTGTAGAGAAACAGTGGGACCTTGGAGTCCATGTCCACAGATCCCTGAAAGTGGCTGGACAGTGGGTAAGGTAGTCAGGAAGACATACGGGATACTTGCCTTTATTAGCTGAAGCAAAGAATATAAGAGCTGGGAGGTTATGCTGGAACTGTATAAAATGTTAGTTAGGCCACAGCTGGAGTACTACGTGCAGTTCTGGTCACCACACAATAGGAAAGATGTGATTGCACTAAAGAGGGTACAGAGGAGATTTACGAGGATGTTGCATGCACTGGAGAATTTTAGTTATGAGGAAAGAGGAAAAAGGCTGGAGTTGTTTTCTTTGGAACAGAGGAGGCTAAGAGGTGACCTAATTGAAGTGTATAAAATTCTGAGGGGTCTAGATAGAGTGGATAGGAAGATCCGATTCCCCTTGGATGAGAGGTCCATAACCAGGGGGCATAGATTTAGCGAATGAGGTGGAGGTTTAAAGGGGATTCGAGGGGAATTTCGTTTCACCCAGAGGGTGGTGGGGATCTGGAACTCATTGCCTGAAAGGGTGGTAGAGGCAGAAACCAACATTTAAAAAGAATGTGGATATGCACTTGAAGTAACCTACAAGGCTACGGACCAAGAGCTAGAAAGTGGGGTTAGGCTGGATGGCTACATGTCAGCTAGCACAGAAATGATGGACCGAATGACCTCCCTCCATGCTGTAAATTTCTAGGGTTCTATGATTCAAAGAATGACACTGCACAGGAGGCCATTTGGCCCATTGTACCTGTGCCGGCTCTTTGAAAGACCTACCCGATTAGTCCCACTCCCTCGCTCTTTCCCCAAAGTCCTGCCATATTTTCTCTTCAAGTATTTATCCAATTCTCTTTGGCAGTTACTATTGAATCTGCTTCCACCATCCTTTCAAACAGTGCATTCCAGCTCATAACAACTCGCTGTGCAAATAAATGCTTTCTCATGTCGCCTCTGGTTCTTTTGACAACCACCTTAAATCTGTTCTCAGGTTACTGAGCCTCCTACCACTGGCAACAGTTTCTCCTTATTTCATCTATCAAAACACTTCATCATTAAATCTCCCCTTGACCTTCTCTGCTTTAAGGAGAACAATCCCAGCTTCTCCAGTCTCTCCACATAATTTAGTAAACACCAAGCAATGAGTCATAATGGAGTCAACTTGACCGTAGGTCAACAATTCTGAGGGCAGGGTAAGGGAGCAGGTTTTAGTGCAGGTTCCTGCAGTCAGATCTATTCAAGGGTCAAAGATATATCTCGTATCTAGGGATTCCCAACTCTTTTGGAGATGCCAGGAATTAAAGATTAATCTCCCGGATACTGCTGCGAGGAACATCTGGGAGAGCAGTCAGAGATAATTCTTAAAAATGAAAAAAAGACACTACCCTGCCCAGTTAACATATTCTTTCTTTCGCTCTGCCATTTTTAAGCCATCATTTTGAAGCAAGCAGTGATAATGACATTAAATATTACATCATACCGTAAAGTCACTTTGAAAGAAAGACTTGCATTTCTATAGCAATTTTCACAAGCTCAAGACATCCAAAAGTACTTTACAGCCAACGAAGTAGATACGAACATATGAATTAGGAGCAGGAGTAGGCCACTCAGCCCCTCGAGCCATGCCCCACCATTCAATAAGTTCATGGCTGAACTGATCACACCACATTCCTGCCTATCCCCGATAACCTTTCACCTCCTTGCTTAGCAAGAATCTATCTACCTCTGCCTTAAAAATATTCAGACTCTGCTTCCACTGCTTTTGAGGAAGAGAATTCCAAAGACTCACGACTCTCTGAGAGAAAAAAATTTCCTCTCATCTCTGTCTTAAATGGGCGACCCCTTATTTTTAAAACAGTGACCCCTAGTTTAGATTAGATTAGATTAGAGATACAGCACTGAAACAGGCCCTTCGGCCCACCGAGTCTGTGCCGAACATCAACCACCCATTTATACTAATCCTACACTAATCCCATATTCCTACCAAACATCCCCACCTGTCCCTATATTTCCCTACCACCTACCTACACTAGTGACAATTTATAATGGCCAATTTACCTATCAACCTGCAAGTCTTTTGGCTTGTGGGAGGAAACCGGAGCACCCGGAGAAAACCCACGCAGACACAGGGAGAACTTGCAAACTCCACACAGGCAGCACCTGGAATTGAACCCGGGTCCCTGGAGCTGTGAGGCTGCGGTGCTAACCACTGCGCCACTGTGCCACCCTAGTTCTAGATTCTCCCACAAGAGGAAACATTCTTTCCACATCCACCCTGTCAAGACCCCTCAGAATCTTACATGTTTCAATCAAGTCACCTCTTACTCTTCTAAACTCCAGCGGATACAAACCTAGCCTGTCGAAACTTTCTTCGTAAAACAACCTACCCATTCCAGGTATTAGTTTCCAGCATCTTCACAACAAACTATTATTAAAAAAGTCTTAACATTGCACTTGGAAAAGCATGGTATGATTAGAAAAAGTCAGCATGGTTTTCCTAGAGGGAGATCCTGTTTGACAAATTTATTAGAGTTTTTTGAGGATGTAATAGTAAGGTAGATAAAGGGGAACCAGTAGAGGTAGTATACCTGGATGTTCATAAGGTGCCACATAAAAGATTACTAGGCAAGACAAGGGCTCATGGTGTTAGGGTAATATATTAGCCTGTATAGAGGACTGGTTAACAGAAAGGAAACAGAGAGTGGGCATAAATGGGGCATTTTCAAGTTGGCAGGCAGTGAAGTTGGGTGCCACAAAGATCAGTGCTGGGGCCTCAGCTATTTACAATCTATATTAATGACATGGATGAAGAGACAGAGAGTAATGTATCTAAGTTTGCTGATGATACAAAGCTCAGCAGAAAGGCAAGCTGCGGGGAGGACAAGAGGTTGCAAAGAGATATAGACAGGTTAAGTGAGTGGGCAACAAGATGGCAAATGGAGTATAATATAGGGAAGTGTGAAATTGTTCACTTTAGTCATAAAAATGGAAAAGCAGAATATTTTTTAAAAGGTGTGAAACTGGGAAGTGTTGATGTTCAGAGAGACTTGGGGCACTTGTACAAGGAACGCACAAAATTAACATGCAGGTGTAGCAGGCTATTAGGAAGGTAAATGGCATGTTGGCCTTTACTGCAAGGGAATTGGAGTACAGGAATAAAGAAGTCTTACTAAAACTGTACAGGGCTTTGGTGAGACTGGGAATACTGTGTGCAGTTTTGGTCTCCACATTTAAGAAAGGATATACTTGCACTGGAGGCGGTGCAGTGAAGATTTACTAAATTGGTCCCTTTTTTTCATTTTTGTTCATGTGATATGGGCATCACTGGCTAGGCCAGCATTTATTGCCCATCCCTAATTGCCCTTGAGAAGGCGGTGATGAGCTGCCTTCTTGAACTGCTGCAGTCCATGTGGGGTAGGTACACCCACAGTGGTGTTAGGAAGGGAGTTCCAGGATTTTGACCCACGATGAGGGGGTTGTTCTATGATCAGAGGCTGAGTAAATTGGGCCTATATTCTCTGGAGTTTAGAAGAATGAGGGGCAATCTAATTGAGACATACAAGATTCTGAAAGGGCTTGATAGGGTAGAAGCTGAGAGATTGTTTCCACTGGTCGGGGAATCTAGAACATGGGGACACAGTCTCAGGATAAGGGGCCAATCATTCAGGACTGAGATGAGGAGAAATTACTGCACACAAAAGGTTGTGAATCTTTGGAATTCTCTACCCCAGAGGGTTGTGGATGCTCCATCATTGAATACATTTAAGGCTGGGATAGATAGATTTTTGGTCTCTCAGGGAATCAAGGGATATGGGGAGCGGGCAGGAAAGTGGAATTGAAGCCCGAGATCAGCCATGATCATATTGAATGGCGGAGCAGGCTCGATGGGCCATATGGTCTACTCCTGCTCCTATTTCTTGTGTTCTTGTGCAGAAAACGCAGCAGCCAATGTGCGCAAAGCAAGCTTCCACAAATAGCAATGAGATCCCAAAAACAGATTATCTAGTTGTTATGTTGGTTGAGGGATAAATATTTGCCAGGACACCAGGGAGGACTCCCTGTTCTTCCTTGAATAGTGCCATGGGATCTTTTATATCCACCTGAGGAGTCAGATGGAGCCTCGGTTTAATGTCTCATTGGACGATTCCCTTGGTACCGCACTGAAGCACCAGCCTAGAATTTGTGCTCAATTCCCTGGAGTGTGACTTGAAACCACAATTTTACTTATCTCAGTTCTTAATGTAATCACAGGATGTGATGAAGCCTCCGGGAAAATGTCCAATTAGAGCAGGCAACCCCAGTCACATTCAATCTTGGAACTTAAAAAGAGGAGGACATTCAGCCCCTCGAGTCTGTTCTGCCATTCATTGAGATCATGGCTGATCTGTGACCTAACTCCCATACCATAGAATCATAGAAACTTACTGCAGAGAAGGAGGCCATTCAGCCCCTCAACCTGTTCCGTCATTCAATCAGATTGTGGCTGATCTATATCTTAACTCACTTTTACTTACATCCTCCCACATATTGACTAATTATTTGTGTGGACCACAAATGCCATCGTGGACCTTTTGGGCTGAATGGCCTGTTTCCGTGCTGTAAATACTTTATAAATCCCTTAATATCATTACACAAGAATCTACCATTCCCGATCTTGAAAGCTCTAAATTGGCTCCAGCATCCACCAAATCTTTTGGAGAGAGAATTCCAGATTTCTACTCCCCTTTGTGTGACAAACGGCTTCTGGACTTTACTCCTGAATTGGACGAGCTCTAATTTTAAGATTCTGCCCCACCTTGCTCTGGATACCCCCACCAGGTGAAACAGTTTCTCCGTATCTACCTCTTTATTGTTTTAGACACCCTGAATAGTTCACCCCTCCCCCCCCTCACTGACCGTCTAAACTTGAGGGAACAGAAACCATGTGTCCCATTGTCCTCAGAATTCACACTGTTAAAAGAGTTCGGTCCCATTCTGTGTGAATTGGGAAAAGGTCTGCTCAGGCATCATCCATTCCCGATGTTTCATATCATAGCTGCTTCACTGCCTCCTCCGCTTACATAAACAGGCAGCACTCTCTCAGCCACATGGGCCCTGCTCCTGCCAATCCTTCTTAAGTAAGATGCAGAGCTGGCAAGTACCCTGGCAAACATCCTAAACATTTCCTGAATAAACTGACCTTTTCCTGCCAAACACATAAGGAAAAAAACATGGGAAAAAGTACGGGATCTGTTTTAAAAGAGTGAGATGTTGACACAGCCCATCTGTGGGGTTGACAAGCACACAAACAGTTAGTGTGCTTACCGAATCTTTAGTGTCTGGGAATAAAACAAAACCAACAGAGACGTGGGAGTGAGGTTACTGTAAAGAAAAACAGATGGAACTTTGAAAAACCTATGAGTCAATGTTTTTATTTAATAGACAAATTAAAGAAAATTGGGTGCAAGAGATTTGAAATAATATTCCATAAATAGGATCGTCAGGCCAATGACTGAGGGCACGGGGAAGTGTGGTTCCGAGCTCCACACACATCAGCAAGGACCCAGATTTCATCCCTGATCTGTGCTCAATTAACAAATCTGAGCCGGTGTGTGAGAGGAGAGTGGGTGGATTTCAACTTGGAGCGGGTTTAGACTGGGCTAATTTCTCTCTCTCCAAAGGCAGCAACGGGGTTTCACCAACGGCCCTCATTTAAATAAAGAAAGAACTTGCATTCTTCAAGCACCTTTGGCAAACTCAGGACATCCCAAAACGCTTTATAGCCAATGAAAGACTTTTTTTGAAGTGGGGTCACACTTGGAATAGAGGAACCCCCTCAACCAAAGCCTAAAAACAGATGATCGGATCATTCATTACGTTGCTGCTTGTGGGAGCTTGCTGTGCACAAATTGGCTGCCGCGTTTCCTAGATTACAACAGCGATTACACTTCAAAAGCACTTAATTGGCTGTAAAGCACTGAGGCTGTGAAATGGCGCTATAAAAATGCAAGCCTTTTCTTTCTTTAGGGAGTTAGATAGAATAATCTACAGGTCTGCTCCTAAGTCCCTAAGGGCATGTTGCCCACATGGTGCTAGGGCAAGAGATATCACGAAGCAGCTGGAAAGGAACCTGGAAAGGGATGTTGAGGAACGTTTTTATAAATATGTTAAGAGTAAGTGAGGCACAGCCCATGAGGTGATACTGTAATTGACATGTCCCCAGTCAGGCTGCAATTCCTTTCTCAACCCTCGTGGCAAATCCCAAAAGGCCATGGGTCAACATAGCCAGTGTGACAGTTGACACTCTAACGAGCTAGACTTGGGTTTTAGATAGGCAATAAACAACGTTACTTAAGACTTCAGCAACAGCCTTCAAGAGTATATATTAATCTTACTCATTCATGGAAATTACAAGACCTTCTGTCTCCAAATAAATTACAGCCAGTGCTGAATAAAGACTCCAAATTTACTTCCTGCCATTCCTTCCCCCCCAAAAAAATCTCTGTTAAATTAATGAGTTGAGGTGAGTTTCCGTCAGCAAGAAACTCTGCTATTTCATACAGAACTATTTAGAATTTGCAGTAAAGAAACAGGCCATTCGGCCCAACTAGTGTATGCTGGTGTTTATGCTCCACATGGGCCTCCTCCCACCCCTCTTCATCTACCTATCTTCATTCATTTCTCCCTCATGTGCTCATCTAGCTTCTCCTTAATCGCATCTATCCTGTTCACCTCAAATAATCCTTGTGTTATCAAGCTCCCCATTCTAACCACTCTCTGGGTAAAGAAGTTTCTCTTGAATGCCCTGTTGGATTTATTAATGACTATCTTATTTTTATGGCCCTTAGTTTTAGTCTCCCCTACAAGTGGAAACATCTTCTCTCTGTCTACCCCATCAAACCCCTTCATAAGAGCCCCAGTCTGTTCAATCTTTGAGGCGATGGTACATGTGACAGAAATATCACACAAAGGGTAGTGAAAATCTGGAACTCACTCCCCCAAAAAGCTGTTGAGGCTGGGGTGTCAACTAAACCATCGGAAATGGAGAATGATAGATTTTTGTTGGGTTACGGAACCAAGGCGGGTAAATGGAGTTAAGATACAAATCATCTATCATTGAATTGAATGACGGAACAGGCATGAGGAGCTGAATGGCCTCCTCCTGTTCCTTGGACCATTGGCTTGATGGTGTCTGTTGTTAATTATAACTCAATGCTAAGCCCTGATATTATACAGCCTGGGGTTTAAATTTACAGTCAACCGTTATTTTTGTTATGTTTAACAGAATGAAGCATTTTTAATTTCGTGTAGAACATTTCTGACTAAACAGAGATTCTCTTCCTCTCTCTCACGACGACAGCATTTTGCTCACAAATGGAATGAAGTGGTCTCAGCTGGGCAGAAACCCAGTGAGAGACAGTAGGAGAGAGTGATCACTTCTGCTAACAATGAGATTTAAAGGACAATCTATCCTTGTTAAAACAACTACTGTGTACTTTGCATATCAGGAGCCAGGAGATTGATGACAGATGAGATTCACTGAGCTAAATAATTCCCATTAGATTATTGTCCTCTGTTTCAATTGTACTTGTAGAAGTCCAGGTGGGTAGGTTATGGGGGGAGGGTGGGAGGGGCATTTTGCCTTTGGCCTGACCAGTGAAACAAGGTGAGGGTGTAATATTAGGAAGCAGGGGGAAATCATCAGCGGAGACCCGTGTCCCATCACCGTGTAGGCAAATCACAGACACACACCTGTGTCCCATCACCGTGTGAAGGAATCACAGACACAAACCCATGTCCCATCACCGTCTGGGGGAATCAGACACAGACCCATGTCCCAATACTGTCTGGGGGAATCACAGGCAAATACCCATGTCCCATCACTGTGTGGGGTAAACTGCGGTGCCCATATGATTAATCTTTAATTGCAGGACACTCCAGGAATGTTGACAACCCTAGGCAGAGCCCAGTTTCCCCGTGCACCAAACAGCGAGCCCCACAGTGCAGCCGGACCTCAGGGAGACCAATCACACCTTCCACAAGCAGGTGAGGTACTGCTCATTCAACCCCATTCCTGACTGATCTTGGAGCATGTGGGCTGCAGGAGCTGGTGACTGGAGACAGTAGAAGTGGGGGAGATAAGATTAAAAATACAAAGGAAGAAAGATCCCAATCACAGAATGGAGACAAGAATTGCAGGGAATGAGAAAACAGTAAACATTTCCTCTCAGATTATGATTGGACAGCAGATCCTGACCTTGTGATTAAGTGAAACATTATATTGCGATGCATCTGAAATCATTTTCATTTTGTACTCGACCCAGAACAACAAAATTACATGGAGACAAAACAAAAAATTGTACAAGGACATAGAATGAACAGCAATGAAACAGACCATTCAGTTCAACTGCTCCATATTGGTGTTTCTGCTTCACACAAACCTCTCCCCTTCCCTCTTCATCTCAGTCTGTCAGCATATCCTTCTATTCCTTTCTCCCACTTGTGTTTATCCAGCTTCACCTTAAATGTATCTGTGCAATTCGCCGCAATCACTCCTTGTGGTAGCGAGCTCCACATTCCCACCACTCTTTGGGATTAGTTTCTCCTGAATTCCCAATTGGATTTGTTCATGACTAGCTATTGATGGCCTCTAGTTTTCGTCTCCCTCGCTGCCTTTACCAAACAAAAATCTAAATTGATTCCTGAATTGTTCAAATTCTTTAAATAACCTTTAAATACATCTAGGCCCAACAAAAAATGTAAGTGCCTTCTCCCCACTATCGTAAATGCTAAAAGAATGACAATCAGATTTTGGTGAGTCTAAGATGTTTTTGTAGCCCATTTAGGGACGGCGAGCTAACTGACAGAGCCATTTACAGTCGGTCACACTTTAGCGGTTGCCAAATCTGCTTGGACATATTCCTGGAGGTTTCATCACATGACCTCCCATCTCCAGCTGTCCTGCTCCCATACACTCCCACCAATGGCCACCCGACATGTCCATCCCTGTGGTGCCCTGCCTTCCCACAGCCAATTGGAAAGCAAATAGACACTTTGGGCGGGATCTAATCAGTTGTGTGGAGGCGGTTTTGGAAGTGGGGCGGGGTATTTTAGAAAGGTGTGCATCAAGTCGTCACCCCATTGCGACCCTGCCTCTGAATAATCTTGCCAGAGGCTGTGGTGGGTGGCCAATTAGTGGCAATTAAGTGGCCACTTGGGGGGCTGATTGGTGACTCCGCTGGGATCTTCCAGACAGTGGATGGACCCTCTGCTGAGACCAAAGCCCGGTCATTGCCTGGAGGCAGCCTCCCAGCAGCAGGCTGAGGGGGCCAGTGAGGCCTCTTATAACTCCCCCTCTCCTGGAGCTGTGGGTGGCACAGGGCCAAGGCTGTAGCCGTAGGCTATCCTATAGAGGGGCTCTCCCTTCACAATGATGACCTGGCAACTGGGGCCACAGTTTATTTTTACACATTCAAAAGTCTTCAGAGAGCGCCTCCAACTTGCTTCTTACCTACATCGGCAGAGCCCACCTTTCCCAGTGACGCCACACCAGCCACCCAGAGCCTCGGGTGCTCCCATTGGCCCTCTCGCCTGCGCAGCCCACCTGCCATTCTCAATTGGACTCCCGGAGGCAGCCGTTAATTGGCCATCTCCAGGAAGATCACGTAGGTGAGTGGACCTCAGAAACCATCGGAGTCGGGATCCAGAAATGGTCCTGGCCCGTGTTTAGAAGCGAAGACGATAAGATTCACCTGACTGGATCAGTCCTGACTCTTAATCAAATAACATGTTTCCCCATAAAGAAAAGTGTTCAAAGAAAATGAAAAAAAAGCATATTTGTTAAAGCCCCAATGTTTTTCTGTTGCAGCAGTGTCCTGGAGATTAAGCTCCAATTTTTGGAGACTCCCGGGCATTCCTGGAGAATTGGCAACCTCTACTCCCTTCCCCATCTGTGACCTTTCAGACAACTGGCAAGAAATCTTGAATTTGAATTTCCTTTCAAAAATTATTCCCCGATCATTCACAACGATCGCCCTGCAGTCCCAGATTATTGCAGATAAACAAGACCATCTACACCAGTGTTTGCAGCTTCCTGGGAATGTTATCCAGTGCCAAACTCGGGATAGGAAGAGGGAAATAAAATTGCCCCTGGTTCCAGTCCTGATCTCGTGACTGTAAGACTGTAAAAAATCAATCCAAGGACTGTGCAGGCATGGAGTTAAGTGTTTTAAGTGTTACATGAGGTAGAAAGGAATAGAAGATTATGCTGATAGGGTTTAATGAAATAGAATTATAGAATGTTACAGCACAGAAAAGGGCCATTCAGCCCATTGTGCCATGCCAGCTCTTTGAAAGAGCTATGCAATTAGTCCTCCACCTCATAACCCTGCAAATTAGTCCTCTTCTAGTATATGTCTAACTGTCTTTTAAACGTTCCTATGGAATTAGTTTGAATAACACTTTCAGGTAGTGTGTTCCAGATCATAACAATCCTGTGTGAAGTAATTTCTCATCTCCCCTCTGGTTCCTTTTGCCAATTATTTTTAATCTGTGACCTCTCATTACTGACCCACGTGCCACAGGCAACTATCAAAACCCCTCATAATTTTGAATATCTTCGAAGAGTTGAGTGTAAATACTAGCATAGACCCATTGGGCCCAATGGCCTATGTTTGTGCTGTAGGCTCCATGTAATGGACACTCAGGAGGGGTCCAGTGGGTCTGGCCGAGTACACAGGTCAATTACGGATTTTATATCAGCTTCAGAGAATGTAGAAATACCAACAATCCCCAGAGAGGAAGCTTGCTCCAGCTCTCTCTCTCTCTCTCTGGTATATCCATGTCAGATTGCACTGGTACAATCATTGTATATATAAACAAAGCAAGCAAGCTAGTCGAGTCAACTTCCTCTATGTGTGTATCTGTGTGTTTGTGAACAAGCATGTGCATGAGTGTGAATGCACATGCGTGAGTGACAGTGTGAGTGACTGACTGAGCGAGCGAATAAACATGTGTGAGAGTGAGCAAGGATACATCTGCATCTCTTTCTGTCTGTGTATATATACATGTGTGTGTGTGTGTGTGTGTCTCTGTATGTGTCTGTGTGACTGTGACTGCCTAAGCCTCTCTGCCTGTATGTGTCTGTCTGTATCTGTTTCAGCTTCTCTGTCTGTCCATCCATCTCACTTGCTCTCTCTGTCTTTGTTCCTACCTCTCTACTCAGTTCCCTTAGTTTCTCTCCAGCTGTACCATTGCATCTCATACTGTCACTCAACAACAACAACATATTTATATAGCACCTTTAAATGTAGTAAAATGTCTAACACGCCCCACAGGAGCGTAATTGGATAACATTTGACAGAGTCGAAAAGGAGGTATTATGACAGATGACCAAAGCTTGGTACAAGAGGTTTCAAGGAGTGTCCTCAAGGAGGAAAGCGAGGAGAAGGCTTCGGGAGGGAATTCCAGAGCTTGGGGCCTCGGCAGCTGAAGGCACGGTCATCAATGATGGAACAATTAAACTCGAAGATGCACAAGAGGCCAGAAATGGAGGAAGATGGAGATCTCAGAGGGTTGTAGGTTACAGAGATATGGAGGGGTGAGGCCATGAAGGGATTTGAAAATATTGTTCTTTCTCTCTCTCTCTCTCTCTCTGCTCCTATTTGATTCTTTATCATGATCTAGTTGAATCCCTGTGCCACTCTGCAACTTGTAGGGAGTTTTTAAAAAATTATGTTGTCTGTGATCACACTCAGTATTGGAAAAGAAATAACAGATTAAAGTAAGTGAGAACCCATAGAAACAAAGAACACAGAGTGATAGAATAACTGTAAAATCAGACATAAGTGATCGCAGTCAGCACATTTTGATATGGAACAGTTCCATGTCAGGCTGATGTTAGTGTATGAAAGGTTTTCCTTTTTACCAGGAATGTTACATAAATCAGCAGTTGATGGCCACTTGAAGAAAAATGCACTCCCGAAGGGAGCTCCAACTCTCCATTTTTCTTAACATGAGAATTTGTAGGGACTGGAAAAGGCAATTAATCTTGTCAGTTGTGGCTCAGTTGGCAGCACTCTTACCTCCCAGGCAGAAGATCATGGGTTCAAGTCCTGCTCTGGAGGGCTAATTTTAACACCTCTCCCTCTGCACCACGTAAATGGTGCCAGTGGGAAGGGTGCGAGGTTAAGGTGGCTAGTGGGTGGGGTTTGTGCACCCAAACTCCACCTGAATTCAGGCAGAGGAAGGCCGCCTGCCCCCTGATGATGTCGTCAGGATGCCACCGTCTCAATTTTAACCACAGGCTCGACAAATAACAACAACTTTATATGGGGCCTTTTATGTGGTAAAACATCCCATGATCTTCACAAGAGAGGGGTCATATTTGACCCTGAGATGAGCTTCCAACCACCTCTCCACACCATCACTAAGACAACTTATTTCCACCTCTGTAACATCGCCCGACTCTGCCCCTGCCTCAGCTCATCTGCTATTAAAAACCCTCATCCGTGCCTTTCTTACCTCTAGACTCCACTATTCCAACATTTGAAACCAAACCACTTAAGGAAATATTAGGACAGGTGACCAAAAGCTTGGTCAAAGAGGTACGCTTTAAGGAGCATCTTAAAGGAGAAGACAGAGGTGGAGAGGTTTAGGGAGGGAATTCCAGAGCTTAGGGCCGAGACAAATGAAGGCCTGGCTGCTAATAGTGGAGTGATTAAATTTGGGAATGGGCAAGAGGCCAGAATTGGAGGACCGCAGAGATCATGCAAGGTAATAGGGCTGGAGGAGGTTACAGATATAGGGAAGGGTGAGACAAATGGAGGGATTTGAAAACATGAATGAGAATTTTAAAATCGAAGTGTTGCCAGAGTGGGAACTAAGGCCTAAGGAAGCTGGGATCAACCAGGATCCAGGCCACAGGAGGCCCTGGGAATGATGCTTTGTGGGACCAGAAAGGGCAGGAGTGATGCTTCCCAGGGATACCCTGGGCCTCTCCTGCCTCTGGGCATCGCACCCTCCATCCATCGCAGACTTGTCCACAAACACCCTCCCTAAATCCTACAACAGTGCAACACTCCCTCAGTACTGCATCTCCGACAGTGCAATGCTCACTCAGTACTGCTCCTCTGAGAGTGCAACGCTCACTCACTCAGTACTGCCCCTCAATATTGCACTGGGTGTATTAGCCTGCATTTTGTGCTCAAGCCTCAGGAGTGGGACTTGAACTCACGACTTTCTGATTCAGACGCAATGTGCTATTAGTCAGATCAGCTAACTCATCCCAGACTTCAGCTACCAGCTGGGACCACAAACACTGCTGTTGGTTAGTAATAGGCCGGAGGCTCCTTTACTCATTGGTCCACAGGCAATAGAATCATAGAATGAGATAGCACAGAAGGCGGCCATTCGGTCCATTGTGCCTGTGCCAGCTCTTTGAAAGAGCTATCCAATTATTCTCCCCACCCCCACTCTTTACCTATAGCCCTGCAAATCTTTCCCTGCAAGCACTTATGCAATCCTCTTTCACTGTTTCCCCTCTATCAAATCTCCCCTCAATCTTCTCTGCTCTATGGAGAACAAGACCAGCCTCTGCAGGCTCTCCACATAACTGAAGTTCCTCATCCCTGGTGCCATTCTGGTAAGCTTCTGCTCAGCCTCTCCATGGCCTTGACATCCTTCCTATTGTGTGGAGCCCAGAACTGGACTCAATACTCCAGTCGGGGCCTAACCAGTGATTTAATAAATTTCTTACTTTTGTATTCCATGCCTCTATTGATGAAGCTGAGGATCCCATTTGGCTCTTTAAAAAACAGCCCAATCAACTTGTCCTGCCACCGTCACAAATGTATGCATATATATACCTCCAGGTCTCTCGGTTCTGCATCCCCTCTAACAGAGACAACCCTAACTTCCTAAACTTTAACTCATTTCCCTGGCGATGAGTAGCCAGCATTTTACCTGAAGCAGCTTTCGTTTATTCCTTTCATAATCTCGTAAATTTTAATTATTTCAGCTCGAAGTTTCCATCCCAGTCTCCTTACTTTTTCCTCGAGCTCAAAACTTAGCTGCTTTGGTGCCCTTTGAAGGACAATGGCTTCCTGTGAGGTTACAGTGAATAGACCTGGAGCCACTCTACTCACTTCCTGCTCTAGATAACCCCTCAATCATACCCTGTCCCATTTAACATGCACTGTAACCCCTCCATCTCTCTTCTCAGAGCATGGTGTACCATTTAACAGGTACTCCTTACTGGTTCCTTAGTCCTTTACTATTAACTGACATTCATTCACAGTGTGAAACATTCTCAACCAAAGTTCCAATGAGATTCTCTGTGACTGTTATGACAGTTTTCTTTTTCTCTTCAACCTTTTTGATATGGTTGACCACACCATTTGACCACACCATCCTCTCCTCTGTTGTCCAGCTCAGTGGCACTGCCCTCATTTGATTCCACTCTTAACCGTACAATCCCAACTTGAGCATCTCTACCAATGGTTTCTCTTTGTAACTGCTGCTCAACTCACTTTAGGAACTCCCCCAAGAATCTATCCTTGGACCCCCTAAGCTCTGAAATTCCCTCCCTAAACCTCTCCGCCTCTCTACCTTGCTTTACTCCTTTAAGAAGCTCCTTAAAACCTAACTCTTTGACCAAGCTTTTGGCCACCTGTCCTAATATCTCCGCATGTGGCTCAGTGTCAAATTTTGTCTGATAACATTCCTGTGAAGCACCTTAGGACGTAAATAAATACAGTTGCTGATTTATTCATACGAAGAGACCCCGTTTCAAATGAAAGTGCAAATTATTTTCCCAATAAGCTGGAGAATTGGACTATGTTCACTAACCGGCAGAAGGCTAACAACAAACATATGCTTGGAAAGTTTGAAGCTGATATTCATTGTGTAAACACTGTGCTCATGTTCCCTGGATTTTTTACACATAATCAGCCCATTCAGCCCAACTGGTCTATGTTGGTGTTGATACTCTGCACGAGCCTCCTCTCACTCTAAAATGTCTTTCCCCCTCCCCAATCCCTCTATGTCCTTCTCCCTCATGTGTACATCAAGCCATAAATATATGAGAGTCACTAATAAATCCAATTAGGTAACCAGGAGAAACAACTTTCCCCAGAAAGTGGTGAGAATGTGGAAGTCGCCACCAAATAGGAACATGGGAATCGGAGTAGACTAGTTAGCCCCTCCAGCCTGTCCAGCCATTCAATGAGATCATGGCTGATCTGATCATGGAGTAGTTGAGGCAAATAGCATAGATGCATTTGGAGAAGCTAGATAAGAAAGAGGGGCTTGTGGATAGGGCTACATGAAGTAAGGTGGGAAGAGACTCGTGTGGAGCATAAACACTAACAAAGCCTTATTGGGTTGCCTATTACTGAGCTGTAAAATTCTACCTAATTCTAAGCCTCCCTCAGTCTGCTTCCATCACTCAATGTGGCAGAGAATTTCACATTCTCACCACCAACACACCACCAACTTGCATTTATATAGTACTTTTAACATAGTAAAACATCCCAAGGCTCTTTATAGGAGGGTTATCAAACAAAAGTGGATGCTGAGCCACATAAGGAGATATTAGGACAGGTGACCAAAAGCTTGGTCAAAGAAAGGGAGGTTTCAAGGGCAATCAATGGAACAAAATTTCTCCAAAATTCTTATGCCCCACATTAGATTAACTCCCACTCAATACTTGGATATTGGAAAAGTCAGCTCAGTGCTCATGATGATTTAACATTTTCATCTCCCTATCAATAGGCCAGTAACCAGGCAAGGACCTGAGGATGGCCAGTTAGGTACCTGGGAATCAATAGCAAAACCCACTTCCACCCTAAAGGAGCCCTTTGCTTCTGACCCACCATTTTGGACTCGTGTATCTGGAACTGGTCCATGTGTGCATGCCAAATTCCAGGGATAATCTCCAGCGAGACATTTAGATCCCAACTGAGACACGCCAATCCCATGACAAGTTCTTTTACTCACTCTTAAAAACTGCCTTTTCCTGTTTCAAAGACAGAAAAAACCCCAGGCAAACTCATCATGAAGATCTAGTGGGCAAAGATGACAATTTGCAGAAGAATGTATCTGATTAAAACCATTATCCTAATCAGTTTGACTGTTTTTTTTTGAAACACCATCCCTCTTAACCACTAATTCACTGCAGTCTGCTAAAATTAATAAATCAAGAGCATATCAGCACAGAAGGAGGCCATTCGGCCCATTGGTCCAGTGCTGGCTCTTTGGTAGAACTATCCAATTAGTCCCATTGTCCCGACTCTTTCCCCACAGCCCTGTACGTTTTACTATTGAATCTGCTTCCACCCTTTCTAAGAATGTATTCAAGATTAGAACAATTCGCTGTCTAAAAATAATTCTCATCTCCTCCTCTAGTTGCTCTGCCAATTGTCTTATAGATTCAGTCATCGTGAGAAATTCGATCTACACAGATTGTTACAATACTATTGCAGGAGACACAAAGGGGTTAAGAATTACAAGGAGGAAATCAAAAATTCGAGCGGCTCAACTCATTCTTAAAAGCTTTCCACCCCCTTCAAAACTATATGGAACAAGTTACCAGCTAACTCCAGAAATCTGACGCGAAGAGCTGAGCCCTAAGAATGTTTCAGATGCAATCTCACCTGGAAAGCCAACGCTGCGAGATTTTCCTCTTACGAAGAGTCGAGTCTTCGATTTTTCTTCGAACAAACTACATGAATAGAGTTGCTGATTCCGCAGCTGCAAGTTATTCAACCCGACGGGCTTATTGTAGAATCGGCTAGAAGTTTAGTTGTAACGAGCTGGCGGTGAAAGAGAGAGAAAGTTTCTCAAAAAGTTTCTTTTCGAAACTCCGTGCAAACTCTGCAGGGGAGCAGAAACTCTCTCGTTTGCTCGATTGAAGAGGGGCACGTCTGTGTGTTTAAAAACACAACACGAGAAAGAGAAAAAAAAAATGTTCCTGGAACTTGGAGGAGAAAGTCTGAACTCTTGAATATATGGAAGAGCACTGTGACTTTGTAACTGTAACTGGTTTCCTCCCCTCCTGATCTCAGTTCTCCAGCTCTGAGAGAATTCCAGTCTGGCAAGCTGCCCAACTCTTTTTGTGTATGTGTGTGTGTGCGGGATTTTAAAAAAGGATGTTGAGAGCACTGTTTTTCCACGCCAAGAGCTGACTCACGGTCAATGAATCGACATCAAACCTTCTTGGTCTTGTCCTCATGTTGCATTCATGTTCTTGTTAAACCATTGCTGCCATTGCCTCCTCAGAAATACCAAGTGCAGTTTTTTAAAAAATCACAGTTTGACACAAAGATGTCGATAAGACACTTAACGAACAAAAAAAAAGTGACTGGAATCAGAGATTTAAACACACAGCCCCTGGTTAGGGAGACTGACAGGGTTACATATGGAAAAAATTAAGGACTGTGGTGAGGTTATAAATTCCTAGTCCATCTTGATTTTAACCCTCTATCAGCACAGAAATGTTGTCCTGTGCCTAATTCTCTCTTAACTGTACAGGAAGTCAAGCTAATTTGACTTTAATTCCAATTATTTCAATTGTTTGCCGGAGATACTTGTCTTTAATGAGTAGGGTTGCCATCTGTTCTTATTGCTAGTATCTAATTCACTTTTTGCACGAAGGTGGTTATCAATCTGATGTGGTATGTGGTGTTGTACATTGGGAGCCCGGGTGAGGTGCAATCTTCAGGTGAAATGGGATTATTGGACTAAGGTTTGCATACACAATTAGGACCTCATTTTAAGGCCATGCATTCTGTCCTTTTTATTTCTGTGATAATTGTCCAAGCTCATTTTCTTATGGAAATTTACTATGTAAACACGTTATATTATAATTACACCTTCCGACCCCCGGTGACACTGCAGTACCTTCACTGGTAAGGGGCTAATTGCAGATTGTCAAGATTACATTAGCAGTTTTAGTAAATCACACTTCTAAAATATTAATTATCGGGATATTGCCATTGTTGGCAAGGCTGGCATTTATTGCCCATTGTTAGTTGCCACTTGAGAAGGTGGTGATGGGCCTTCTTCTTTAACTGCTGCAGGCCATTTGGTGAAGGTACTCCCACAGTTCTGTTAGTTCGGGAGTTCCAGGATTTTGACCTAGCGTCAATAAAGTAATGGCCGATATATTTCAATCAGGATGGTGTGTGACTTGGAGGGGAACTTGCAGATGGTGGTGTTCCCATGCATCTACTGCCCTTGTCCTTCTAGGTGGTAGAGGTCACAGGTTTGGAAGGTGCTGTCTAAGGAGCCTTGGTGCATTGCTGCAGTGCATATTGTAGATGGTACACACTGCTGCCACTGTGTGTCGGTGGTGATGAAAAGAATGAAAGTGCTTTGGTTCCATTAGCGAGTAACAGTCTACGAAGGAGGAAAGAGATAGGGTGAGGCAGCATCCTGATTCACACAGCTTGTTTCTGAATCTCACTCTTGGAGTCCAGAGAGACTCTGTTCACGTATGCTTATCATCCTGGCACTTTCAAAACATTGCAGTTTATATAAGGTCCCCTGTAGGTGCAAGGGGCCTTCTCAGCACTTCTTACATGAGGCTTAACACCATGGTGCAGTTGGGTGAGAATGATTCCCACAGTGGTCCTCAGAACACGCAGAAGTCAGATTGAACCTTGACACATAGGAACAAAGGAGCAGGAAGAGGCCATTCAGCCCCTCAAGCCTGTCCTGCCATTCAATGAGATCATGGCTGATCTGCATCTTAACTCCATTCATCTTCCTTGGCTCCATATTCCTGGCTGACAAAAATGTAGAAACTCAGGTTTAAAATTAATAATTTAAAATAAATAATCTACTGCTTTTTGTGGGAGAGAGTTCCACACTTCTACTATTCTTTGGCATGAAGAAATTTCTCAACTTCTCTCCTGAGTGGCCTGGCTCTTGCTTTGATTTATCCTAGAGTTTCTCTCTATCTACCCTATCAATTCCTTTCAAAATCATAAAACCTCAATCAAATCTCCCTTAACCTATTGTTATGACCAAGGCGGGAGTAATGCACTGTTAATTCAGTCCCACTACTCCACAGGTCGCAGCATATCAAGAAAGTTTTCTACCTACCAAGGAATAGCCAAATTAGACGCTCTATTTGTCCCCCAGAATAACGCACACAAAACAAGGTTTCTTTGAACAACCTCAACATTAACTATTTATTAGAAAAGAAATAATAAGTCTTAAACAATAACGAGATAAATCTATATGTGAAAAGATTTTTTAAAAACTCCTTATTCTGCCTAGCCCTCATGCACACACACATACATTCAAAAACTGGTTAACAGGGAAAAAGGATTTTCTGGTTTACAGCTGTTTCTTAGGAATAAAAAGGAAAAAGTAAAATGATTAAGTTTATCACGTTCTGGTAGGATGTTTTCGGTATGGCGAGGTGTCCCAGAGTCGAATAATCGGATACCACTCGAAGTCTCTCCAGGCAAGGTTGATGAATAGTCTGTGATGGGTAGGTGTTCAAGGCAATTTGTCTGCAGCAGGCATCACACAGGTCTTTCAGCAAAGGGTGTAGTAACAGGTCTGCTTGGGTTTTAAAAAGCAGCAGTCTAGCAGTAGAAGCTTTCTTGAGATTTTAGGGTTTTACAAAACACAGACAGCAACAGGAACCACTCTTGAGGCAGGGATTCTTCAAAGAATGGAGGCAATAGGAATCTGCTCTGACATACAGGGGTTTCTTCTCTGAAAAGCAGCCTTCCTCTACATAGAGAAGTAACTCATTTTTCCTGGGTATTTTTTTCTCTCTCCAGGCAGATCACAGCCACATTTCAAATGCAGGATTTCTTTTCAAGAGATGCAAGTCTTCTTTTACAGAGTGAGCTCTTTTTCTCCAGTGTCCAGGTAGGTCACAGCCAGATTTCAACTACCTGCTCCTTGTCCAGCTCACTGGTCTTTCACAATCCAAAAGTGAAATTAACTTCAACAATTAAGTCACATGACGATCATAAATCTTGACCTGTCATTGCCCTGCTGAGTTGTTTGGAAACAGGTGCCTTGCAGTCTGTGTATTTCATTCCGTTCAAACCCACCAAGTTTCAGCAATCAATATCCACCAAGAAAAATCCTTTCCTCAGTTTTAAAAACACACAGAATTCTAAGCTTTTAATACATAAACAAAACACTATATTCCAGCGAATACAAACCTAGTTTTTGTAATGTCTCCTCATAATCTAACCCATCGTGCCCTGGTAGCATTCTGGTGAATCTACGCTGCACTCCTACCAAGGCCAATATATTCCTTTCTAAGGCATGGTGCCCAGAACTGTACCGCAGGTGTGATCTAACCAGGGTGTTGAATAGTTGTAGCAAAACTTCTTCCCCTTTATATTCTAACCCTTTAATTATGAAGGCTAATAATCCATGCACTCTTGATTATTTTTTTGTACCTGACTACTACATTTTCATGATCTGTGTACAGGGACCCCTAAATCTCTTTGCACGTCTACTGTTCTTAGGTCTGTAGTGATACTGTCAGTTTTGCAAAACTGAAATCCCTGGTGTCTCCATTCCAGGTCATGTTGCTTTTTTCCCGGAGTGTTTTATCCAAAGTCAATCTCTTACAACAACAATTTGCACTTATATATCCTCTTCAATGGAAACACCCTGATGCACTTCATAGAGACATGGAGGAGTGTGTGGCAAGCCTCAACAGGGGTGTTAGGAGAGGTGGCCAGTGCTTGGTTGAAGGTTTTGAGCAGAATATTAAAAGTGAAGAGGTGGAGGCGTTTGGGGAGAGAGTTTCAAGTGTGGTCCATGTTCTACAATCCTGCTAATCACATCAAAGCAACACCTCAAATTTAAAATTACTAACCTGGTTTTGGAGTGATTATCAAACAAAAATTGACACTGAGCCACATAGGGGGTTATGAGGGCTGGTGACCAAAAGCTTGGTCAACGATGTAGGTTTTAAAGAGCGTCGTAAAGGAGGAATGAGAGGTAGAGAGGCAAAGAGGTTTAGGGAGGTAATTCCAGAGATTAGGGCGCAGGCAGCTGAAGGCATGGTGTAGTGATTAAAATTGGGAATGTTGAAGTGGTCAGAATTGGAGGACCACAGATATCTTGGAAGCATGTGAGGCTGGAGGAGATTACAGCGATAGAGAGGGGTGAGGCCATGGAGGGATTTGAAAACAAGGATGAGAACTTTAAAAACAAGTTATTGACTCCCAGTTAAGGAGCTGCTGTAGGTCAGCAAGCACAGGGGATGATGGGTGACTGAAACTTGGGTCAAGTTAGGTGGGTCTAAAGGAGGTGTAAATGACAACAGCAGAATCATTACCAGCAACTGCTGTCCAAGAAGATGGGAGCAGAATTACGGTGGTGCTCTCTTAATGCTCTCCTCAAGGTATGACCCCTGCTGGGATATGGATCACTGGCATGGGCAGTTTTTGGGTACCTTGCTTAAATGGCCATTCTTTACTTGAGAACTTGCACTGTGTGTCCATAATGTATTCAACTTGAGAGGACATCAGAAGCAAGCCCCACCTTGTCTTCAGAAGGGGAAAATGGGACCGGAAGTGGGTGGCGCTGGCACACCCGCCCTGATCCCTGTTCTCTGAACAGTCTTGCAACGCTGACCAGTTAATGGCCTACAGGGTGGCTGACCATTCATCAGCCAGAGACAGGGGCTGAGGCGGCCACGCCGTCAGCCTCAAACCGTCCTGTCCAGCAGCCTCAGACCATCCTGCCCAGCAGCCTTGCCCAACTGCCCAGCAGCCTCAGACCAACCTGCCCAGCAGCCTTAGACCATCCTGCCCAGCAGGGTCAGAAGCCATCCAGCCAGCTGTGTGGACCTGCCATTGGGAGAGGGCGAAGAGGTCATCGATGTGGCCTTCTGCCACTTCCCCATCCCGAGGCTGCCCCTGCAGGTGGCCATGACATTGCCGCTGACCGGATGCATGTTCCGGCACCTCCCTCCCTCTCAGGTTCTCCTCCTCCCTGGAGGACCTGACTCCTGAAAGGACGATGCCCATGGCACTTGGGCACTGCCAGTCTGAAGGGCCACTCTGCCAGTTGCTTTCTCAACACTGCCCACCCCACCCCCCACCTCCCAACCCCCTCTCGATTGACCCCCGTGCCAGGAGCTTGATGGCACAATGGAGGCTCAACCTCAGATCCCTGGGTCCTCAACTTCCCCTCCTCCCCACTAAACACTCTGGCCATGCTGCACCAGCCTTCCTGTGAAGGTGAACTCCCTGACCCCATGGCTGCTGAATGCAGCAATGACCTCAGCTGCCATCCCATTGCTGCCCTTAAATACCTGCCAGGGCTCCGATGCCCCATGGCCCCTGTGCACTCCTTGTAAAATTTGAATGGGCACGTGAAATACCATTGAATTGGGTCTTCAACAATCTTAACAAGCTCTCAATTGCCAGTTTTGAAAATGTGTGCGCCGTTCTCACTTAACTTGCTGTCCATTGGTGGTAAAATGCAGACCCAGCATGATGATGTTGTAGGTCCATCCCAATGCCACCCCATGTGATTTTACAACCCCTCCTCCCCCCACCCACCCCGGCTCCAATTGCGTCCACTTTGGCGCCATAACATCCCAGCCAAAGATCCTAGCCCTCACTTTCGAATCCCCCCATCTCCTCCATTTATAAAATCTCCTCTGCGTTCTCACTTCCCTCAGGCACTGCATCAATTCTAGTTACTTGCTCCCTCTCCTCCACCATCAATGATTGTTCTTGCAGCCACTTTCCTCTGGAATTTTGTTCCAAAATCTCCATTATATTATTTAAATGGCGAGAGATTGTATAACCCGGTGGTACAGAGAATCTGGGTGTCCTGGTACATGAATCACAAAACGTTAGTCTGCAGGTACAGCAAGTGATTGGGAAGAAAAATGGAATGTTATCATTTATTGCAAGGGGAATAGAATATAAAAGTAGGGAAGTTTTGCGAAAGTTGGACAGGGCATTGGTGAGAGCACATCTAGAGTATCGTGTACAGTTTTGGTCTCCTTACTTAAGAAAGGATATAATTACATTAGAAGCAGTTCAGAGAAGATTCACTCGACTGATTCCTGGGATGAAGGGATTATCTTACGAGGAAAGTTTGGACAGTTTGAGCCTGTATCCATTGGAGTTTAGAAGAATGAGAGGTGATCTTATTGAAACATATAAGCTCTCAAGGGGACTTGACAGGGTGGATGCTGAGAGGATGTTTCCTCTTATGGATGAGACTAGAACTAGGGGACACAGTTTAAAAATAAGGGGTCTCCCATTTAAGATGGAGATGAGGAGTTTTTTCTCTCAGAATGTTGTTAGTCTGTGGAATTCTCTTCCCCAGACAGCAGTGGAGGCAGGGTCATTGAATATCTTTCAGGCTGAGTTAGACAGATTCTTGATTGACAAGAGAGTTAAAGGGTGTAGGGGGTAGACAAGAAAGTAGAGTTGAGGCTACAATCCGATCAACTATGACTTTATCAAATGGTGGTGCAGGCTCAAGGGGCCGAATGGCCTACTCCTTCTCCTTATTGGTCTGTTCGTATGTATGTTATTATTTTTCCATCTCCCTCCCTGACCGTCACTGACCTTCAAAATACCAAAAATTCTTCTCTACAGTCGTGCTGCCATTCCCCTTGCAAATCCTTTTCCATGGCTCAGTGGGTAGGACTTTTACCTCTGAGTCAAAGGTTATGGATTCAAGTCCCAGTCCAGAGAATGAGCACAAACATCTAGGCTGACACTTCAGTGCAGTACTGAGGGAATGCTGCACTGTCGGATGGGCAGTATTCAGGTGGTGCTGCGCTATCAGAGGAGCAGTACTGAGGGAACGTTGAACTGTCAGAGGGGCAGTACTGAGAGAGTGCTGTACTGTCAGAAGGGCAGTGCTGAGGGAGTGGTGAACTGTCAGAGGGGCAGCACTGAGAGAATGCTGCAGCGTTGGAGGGTCAGTACTGAGAGAGTGCTGCAGTGGTGGAGGGGCAGTACTGAGGGAGTGCTGCACTGTTGGAGGGACAGTGATGAGGGATATTTGCACTTGCAGAACTAAAAGATTGCTGCACTGACGAATGTGCCAACTTTTGGATAAGACGTTAAACTGAAGGACCGTCTGCTCTCTCAGGTGGACTTAAAAGGTCCCATGGCACTGTTTTGAAGAAGAGCAGGGGAGTTATCCCTGGTATTTATCCTTCATCAATAGCAGTAAAAAACAGATTAACCAATCATTTATCTCATTGCTGTTTGTGGGATCTTGCTGTGCACAGATTTGCTGCCGTGTTTCCTAGATTACAACAGTGACTACACTTCAAAAGTACTTCATTGGCTGTAAAGCACTTTGGGACGTTCTGAGGTTCTGAAAGGCGCTATATAAATGCAAGTCTCTTTTTTTATCTTTGCTTTCCTCTTGTAGTGCATTTATCTTCTTTTCACCAGCTGTAGCTGCAGCTATGGGAGGGAGCTGGTACTCAAATCAGGTGAATGATTGGCCCTCAATGTCCCACACCAGGCCATAGCAACAGGAGGAGGCCATTCTGTCCCTTGAACCTACTCAGTCATTAAATCAGATTAGTGCTGATCTATCCCATAACTCCATTGACCTGTCTTTGCTCCAGGTCCCTTCCCCAATATAAATCTATTATGGGGGTCAATTCTCTGGTGTGAGCCCACAACCTTCTGACTCCAAGGCAAGCTAATGTTACCCACTGAGTTGCAGCTGAGACCAACTGCTGCTCTAGCTGGGGTCAGGTAACTCAGTACAGAGCAGTGATTGAGTCTGGGAGCCCACGCAGTCTGCTTGGCTCCGCTCCTGGATGCATAGGTTTACAGTCTCTGTGTGCCTACAGTCCACTGAGGCCTGCCAGATTCCTCCAGTGTCTGACAGAAAATGCCTTGTCCAGCAGTTAGACGGTGGTTTCTAATCCTGGAACAACATCTACAAACAGGTTAGCTGGCCTGAAGTATTCAGCCCCTCAGAAAATTCATCTACATTCAAAATTCAAATGGGTGAGACTAGAGACCATAATTTTTTTTTATTCATTCATGGGATGTGGGCGTCACTGGCCAGGCCAGCATTTATTGCCCATCCCTAATTGCCCTTGAGAAGGTGGTGGTGAGCTGCCTTCTTGAACCGCTGCGGTCCATTTGGGGTAGGTAGACCCACAGTGCTGTTAGGAAGGGAGTTCCAGGATTTTGACCCAGCGACAGCGAAGGAACGGCGATATAGTTCCAAGTCAGGATGGTGTGTGACTTGGAGGGGAACTATTGCCGGAATATTGTCAGGGCCCATAGCTTTTGCAGTATCCAGTGTCTTCAGTCGTTTCTTGATGTCAGTTCTGTCTTTCTGCCCACCCTAAATTACCATGAATATTCCACGCTGCTTTATTATATAGAGTTTACAGCGTGGAAATAGGCCATTTGACCAACTGGTCTATTCCAGTGTTTATGCTCCACACAAGACTCCAGTATCTGATGACCTGAATAATGGAAATTCCATTACAATAGCTTGCATTTATATAGCTCCTTTCACAAAGTAAAGTCCCAAGGCGCTTTACAAGAATTTGATACTGAGCCACGTGAGAAGGCATTAGCACAGGTGACTAAAAACTTAGTCAAAGAGTTTTAAGGAGCATCTAAAGGGGAGAGAGAGGTGGAAAGGCTTAGGGAGGGAATTCCAGAGTCTTCGGGTCTTGACAGCCGAAGACACGGCTATCAATGCTGGAGCTGTAGAAATCGTAAATGTTTAATGGATCTTGGAGGATTGTAGGTCCAAAGGAGATTACAGAGATAGGGAGATACAGTTTGAGAACTTGAGGGAGCACTCTTGCTACTTCTGGGCCATAGACAGGAAGAAATTTCTCTTCTGCTAGCTGGTCTCTGAGATCGGTATGTTTTGGTGAGTAAGAGTGTCAAGGGTATGGAGCAAAGGCGGATAAATGGAGTTGAGACACAGATCAGCCAAGAACTAACTGAATAATGGAGCAGGCCCATGGAGCTGAATGGCCTCCTCCTGTTCCTATGCTTTTATCCCCAGTCTCCAATCGCTCTGGCATTCTGTTTCTCTCTATCTCTGTGTCTATCTGTTTCTCTATCTCTATTTCTGTTGGTCTCTCTCTCTATGTCTATCTCTCCTTCTATGTCCATCTCTCTCTCTCTCTCTCATGTCTCTGTCTTTCTCTCTTTCTGTCTCTCTCTCTTGCTCGTTGTTGCTTTGTCCCTCTCTCTCTAGTCTCTCTATCTCTTTTTCTCCCTCTCTGTCTCTCAATCTCTCTGTTGCTCAATCTCTCTCTCTCTCCCTACCTCTCTCCATCTCTCTGTCTCTATCCTCATTGCTTCTCTGAATTTTGCTTTTTGGTTACGCCTTGCAATGTTGAAATCTCCCACACTCACCACTCTCCCTCATCTCTACATCTTCACTGAGTTCAAATTAAAACTCACACTCTCTCCCACACTAACTCAACCTTTCCCAGGACCTCCAAGCTGTGGGACTCCTCACCTCCCTCCTAAAAGCCACAGGCTCTTAAAACATAAGCTTGATGTCAATTAACCACACAGCATCAAGAGTTACATTGACCTTCTCTGCTACAATTCCTAACTTCAGTAATGTCCTGTGCTCTCGGACTTTTTCTTATAGGTTTCTCAGCTTAAAAAGAAATCCTGTGTGGAAGACTTGATTACAATGTGCCTTTGTTCTAGTGTTCCTCTTGTCGGTTCAAAATCTATCCTCTCCCAGCCCTCTGAATGCTGAAATCTGCAATTCCACACTCCTAGCCAGCTGGAATAGGGCATTCTGCTGCTTTGTGGAAGGGAAGCAGGTGAGACGATCCCTCCTTTCTCCTTTTTTTGAACACTGTAACTGGCTCCGTGTCCAACATACTAACTAGCAGTCTGCTCTGTAAATTAGAAACTGAGTTGGAAGAATTTTACTGCCTGTATTTCATTTAGCTTGTGGGTTTCCTCAACTTATAATTTTCGTTTCACTTCTGTTTCCTGTTTCCATCTCTGGTCTATCCGCTGCCTTCAGAATTTTAAACATTCGGCAGCTATCCCACCACAGATTTCACCTGTTACTTTTCGATGGCACTGCTGCATGCCAGAATGCACTAGAATAAGTCTTAAGGATTAAATTATGAGGACATGAACATTGGAATAGGAGCAGGCCATTTAGCCCTTTGAACCTATTCTACCATTCGATGAGATCATGGCTGACCAGTGACTTAACTCCATATACCCACCTTTGCACCATATCCCTTAATATCTTTGGTTAACAGAAATCTATCAATCTCAGATTTGAAATTAACAATTGACCCAGCATCAATTGCTATTTGTGGAAGAGAGTTCCAAACTCCTACCACCCTTTGGGTATAGAGTTGTTTCCTAATTTCACTCATGAAAGTCCATGGTCTAATTATGCTTTTAGTCTGAGACTCCCCAACGAGCAGAAATAGTCTCTCTCAATCTAGCCTATCTGTGTCCCTTAACATCTTGAAAAGTTCAATCAAGTCACCTCTTAACCTTCTAAATTCCAAGGAATACAACCCTTGTTTGTTTAATCTCTCCTCATAATTTAACCTTTGGAGTCCAGGTATCATTCTGGTAAATCTACACTGCACCCCCTCCAAGGCCAATATATCCTTTCTAAGGTGTGGTGCCCAGAAGTGAACACATCTTCACTATCCAACCATAACTTGCTGGCCACACTACAACCTCACCCTATAGATAACATCCCACCTATTTTCTGTTTGATTGGTTTCCATGAAATGTTTGACCATCACAGTCCGCACCTACCCCGATAATCCCAATAATATTCTCGATTAGCTTGTTACCAGCTTCCCTGTGGACGGGGTTGATTGGCTTTTGCTCGGTTAGGTTTCATGGAACCACCAATCAACTGTTTGTAAACTCTACCAACTAATTTAAGGTGAGGGTAGAGTCTGGACTTCAGGCTCGATGGCTGAGGAACTCGTGGCTGGTTAACTCCTCTTCCTCCTAAAATCCAAGCTTGGTGTTATCCCATCACTGATTCTTCACTTAGCTCCTCTTCTTCAACAGCAAAGAATATTCACACAGAAGATGGACCGAGTGTGGAATTTTCTGTCACAAAGTGTAGTTGCAGCAGAGTCCATGCATTCATACAAAAGAGCATTAGATAGTTGGTTGTAAAAGAGAAATATTAAAGGTCATGAGGAGTGAGCGGGAGGGTGGAATTACACTGGGTAGGTTGTTAAAGGGTACGAGGAGGGAGCAGGAGAGTGGGATTAGAGTGGGTGCGATATTAAAGGGTACGAGGAGGGAGCAGGAGAGTGGGATTAGAGTGGGTGGGATACTAAAGGGTATGAGGAGTGAGCAGGAGAATTGGAATAGACTGGGTGACTCATGTCAAGAAAAACTCCTGCGCTGACTTCCTTGACTGACTGCTCTGTCTCTGTGCTGGAACATTTTTTGCACTGCTGCTCTCCCACACTGCGGTCTTTCACTCTCCACCTAGAACTTACCGTTAAGAAGTGCAGTTATGTACATTTTCCAACTGCCAAATTCCTCTTCCAAATTCCTCTGCCTCTGGCTGTGTGGCTGGAAGGTTGAATTCGTATTCCGGTGTGTTCCTAGCTCTTTGGTGAGTTATGGCCTCTGGCATTTGGGAATGGAAATAATAGCTGGGTCCCAACTCTCACAGAAGGCCCTGGGGGGTGGGGAATGGGGGTAGGAGTTGGGGGTGATGAAGGTGGGAATATGGGGAATGGTTCACAAATTTGGCAAAATTAATCTCTCCTCCTTATCAGCAGCTTTTCAATTTGCTTCGCTTTAACGATTCAGAATGGACTTTATCTTGTTGCAAACCTTTGAAGAAAATCTTAGCAGGAGACATTAAGGAGGAGAAAGGAATTGCTTCTGGCTTGGGCAAGGTCATGAACACAGTTTCTCCGTCACTTAGTGCTTGCTTTTCTTCGCTGCCTCCTGCAAGGTGACCTGACTTGGGTACCATAGGCATGTGCAGAGGCAGAACCAATGGGAAGGGGTCAGGAAGGGTCATGACTATCTCCTCCCGCCAAACACTCTGAGGCCGGCCAATGTTTGCATGTCAGGACTTGACCAAAACTGGCTGCAAATAATCTACTTCACTTTTAAATCCTGATCGCAAATGCTGACTTGTATAGGCTCCCCGTTCAGCAGCAACTCGATTTTAAAATTCTCCACCCTTGCTTTCAAATCCCTTAGCCTCACCTCTCCCTATCTCTGTAATCTCCTGCAGCCCCACAACCTTCCAGGATCCCCGCGCTTCTCCCATTCTGGCCTCTTGTGCTATCCCCGATTTTCATTGCTCCACCACTTGCATCCTTCAGTTCCTTCAGCTGCATGGGTCAGAAGCCTCATTGGTTGCTTGGCACTCCATCCACCATCTCCACATTCGGGTCGTGAAAGTCAGATTCGTAGCACTGCTGGAGATGGGCAATGACATGGGCGTCCCCTGTGAGCAGCGTAAAAAAACTGAACTGATACCATCACGACATCGCACGGCCCTTCCAGCTGATGTGACGTCCATTTTCCAAATTTGGACCACACAGGTTCATTCAACTAATTTGCATGGCGCTCACTCAAGATCAAGCGTTCAGCTGCAAGAGGGGCCAGCATTGGAGGTATTGAAAGGGCCAGGCACCTAACTTTCAGGTAAAGTGATTTTGACGAGCTTCTGCTTTTGTAGAGTGTCAGAAAGTACTGTAGAGTGTTTTTGCAGGTGTTTGCTGGATTTGGCAGCAAGAGTGGCTGCATGCTCACAGGGAGGGCAGGGGATCTGGTGAACTGTCCACACAAAGGCTGCAACAGGTATGGGTGCAGCAGTGGCAGTGCCTCTGGGTCTGCAGCATGACAGGGAGATGGAGAAGAGGCTGCAAAGAGGGGAAACGCTACACGATGCTCTCTGCCACTTTGGAGTTGGACTCCTCCATGCTCCCTGACACTGACAGGAAGCTGTCGGGCAGGCCAGCATCTCAGTGTGCCTCCTCATCAGTGTTTTCCTGGATATCAGTCCATTGAGGTTCTCATCTGAGTCCCCTGTCGCAGAACTCTTGTGCGACCTTGGCCTCCGGTGAGTTGGCACATGAACTATCCTGGCTGCAGTCCTGGCCCCTGGCTGCAGTTCACTCAAGCCTGGTTATTCACCACTGCTGATCCCAACTTTATACTAGCTTTCAAGGTACAAGCAGTGCCAGTAACTGAGTAGCTGCGAGTGTCAGATCAAGTGACTTGGCCTCTTCATCAGTGCTGCCCTGTTGCTTTCTCTCCTCCTGCTGGGGCTGCTGTGCCTGGGCAGGAGGCAGTTCTTGGGTTTCTGAAAGCAGAAAATCAGAAGGGGAATGTCAGGGTGAGGGAAGTGGGATGGAAAACAAGAAGTGCATGATGACACCATCAACAGCCTGCTCATCATGCCAGACAGCGGGATGAAGGTAAGCTGGAAGTTGAACAAGGGCATAAGGCAGAAACATGCCATCATCCTGAATGTTCTTAGTGATGCTGATGCCACGGGCGCTGTCACAGTTGGTGCCATGATGCGGGGAACCATCTCCTCCATAGGGCTTGGAAGATGCAGGCATCCCTGACGCATCAGTTCTGCTCTGCTCCCTTCTATTGTGTGCCACCTTCTCCTGCAAGAGAGAGGGTAGAATGTTAGTGATTGTGTTGCACTGCACTTGGGTGATGTGTCTGCTGTAGCTGAATAGCTGGAGTTATGTGGAAGCAGTGAGGGGTGGGTGTGAGGCCGGCAGCATTGAGAGGTGTGTGAGGGTGAGGTGGATTATCTGAATGTTATGCGTGACTCCTGAGTGTCAGGGAGTGCTGCTGGATGATTGATGGCAGGGTGGTGCATTGAACAGCATGAGAGGTTGGTGATGTGGGTAAAAGGTGTCCTGTGATGGTGCATTCACTGACCTTGACTACCCGTGTGAGGTTATTAGACATCTTGTGGCATGCTGTCAGGGCCTTGGGTCCAGATGCTGGGAATTGACCTCCCTGGCCATCTGCTGCCAACCTCTCCTGAGGGTAGGACTTGAGGGTCTCCTGGCCCCTCTGGAACCATGGCACCTTTCCTCCTGCCCCCCACCACTAAAGCCTCCAGCGTGGTATCCATGACCCTGGAGACCCCTCTCTTCCTTGGTGCTGTCTTTTCCTGGTTTCTAATACAGCAATAGTTTTTAGCAGCAGCCTTGTGTCATTCAGTGCAGCTTCCCTTTAAGAAGGACAGACTGCCTTTAAGAACAGAAGGCTGGCTACACCACATGCTATTAGCACACACTGCTCAGCTCCTTGCTGAGCACAGAGGCAGCCAGCAGCATGGCCTGAAAAATTGCATGCATCCATTTTTAGCCTTCACTCCTTCCCTCACTGGCGCACACACTGCAGCAACTCACCAAGCCTCCTTCAATAGCACCTTCCAAACCCACAACCTCTATCACCAAGTAGATCAAGGGCAGTAAAGGCATGGAAATACCACCACCTCCAAGTTCCCCTCCAAGCCACACACCATCCTGACTTGGAACTATATTGGTGTTCCTTTACTGTCACTGGGTCAAAATCCTGAAACTTCCTTCCTAACAGCACTGTGGATGTACCTACCCCACATGGACAGCAGCGGTTCAGAAGGCAGTTCACCACCACCCTCTCAAGGATAATTAAGGATGGGCAACAAATGCTGGTGTTGCCAGTGTCGCTCACATCCCATGAAGGAATAAAAGAAAAAAAAACCCTCTCTAATCCTCTCTCCACCTCTCTCTCCTCCTTTAAGAGGCTGCAAAAAGGCTACCTCTTTGACCAAACTTTTGGTCATCTGTCCTAATGTTTCCTTAAGTAGCTCAGTGTCAAATTTTGTCTGATTACAATCCCATGAAGTGCCTTGGGACGTTATACTACGTTAAAGCTGCTAGATAAATGAAAGTTGTCATTGTTGTTGTGATTTTGAGTCTACTGCGAAGGACAACTCGATATTGGTGGCGGTCACTGTAACTGTGTTTTGCCTTGCTAGTCAGATCTGGTTGTTGCTGGTTCCCCACCCCTCAGTCCTTCAGTTTTACCTCCACCTCTGGGTGAGTGTACAGTCCTGGACCTTCACCTTGTGTTCAATAGTAACTGGTCACATGGGCCTTGCCTTCTTATGCCTTGGTGATTGTTTGGTGCCACACTTGGATTTTCTTGCTCATGACTCTTCCTGGACTATTAGAAAGAAGATAGAAAGAATGTGCATTTCTGTAGCACCTTTCTCGATCTGTGGGTATCCCAAAGTGCTTCACAGCCAATGAAGTGCAGTCACTGTTGTAACGTAGGCAACGTATCAGCCAATTTGCGCACAGCAAGCTCTCAAAGGCAACAATGAGACATTGGCCAGATCATCTGTTTTATTATTGTTGGTTGAAGGATAAATATTGACCAGGATATTGCGGAGAACCTCACTGCTCTTCTTCAAAATAGTACCATGGGATATTTTATGTCTACCTGAGATGGTACCTCAGCTTAAAATTGATTTAAATTTGTGGGTTCAAGACCCACTCCAAAGACCTGAGCACAAAAGTCTAGGCTATCACTCCAGTGCAATACCGAGGGAGTGCTGCACTGTCGGAGGTACTACCTTTCGGATGAGACATTAAACTGAGGCCTTGTCTGCCCTCTCGGGCTGACATTATGGTATAATGGTCTGAAAGGGTTAATCCTGAGTGTGTGTAAAGAATATCTCCTACTATGATGTTGTAAGAGATCACAAATGAGGGAGACTTAAAGCTAGATGCAGCGTGGCTTTGGTGGAGTCACACAGACTGGTGTGAAGATGTATATAGTTCTAATATAATAAATATCAATGTTCTAACTAATCTAGACTGAGGTATCTCTATCAGCCAGACTAAGTAAGGTGGCAGCAAAACAAACAAACATAAAATATGATGATCAGCGGTGAGATCGAGACGAACGAGGGTTCCTTCCAGGCTACACCTAGAAGAAGAATTTGAAAGAAATTAAAGAAGCTGACCTGTAAAAAGAAGAGGAACCAAAACTGCAGGACTCGATAGGAGGCTGTAGAAAAGCTCCAGACACAGAGAGTTGGGGAATCGGCGGTCGAAATCTCTTCCAGTAAGCGGAGGCTTCGAGTCAGAGAACCAAGCAAAGTTCGAGGATCTGGTGAGCAACTCTGAAAGAGGGTAAAAAATCTGTCCATAATGGCACTGGGCGGGCAGCACCGGGAAAGTCTGAAGTGAGGGATTATCCGAGGTCAGTGCGATTACACGTGGCATCCGGAAATAAAAAAGCAAGCAGTGAGGCTGAAAATACTAGATTCTCTACGAGAAGAGTTAAAAGAAATAGCAGTAACGCTATTAAATGGAGTTTAATATAAGGAAGGAAGTAATCCTTAGTCTAGCGGTGAGAGTTTGAAGGCTGAAACAGCCATAGGGAGAATCAGCGTGGAGCTGAAAAAGTTCAGGAAACTTCCGATACCAGAGGGAAGAACATGAAAGTGAAAGCAAAACTAATTGAAGCAATGGAGATTAGATTTATAATTCCAGAGAGATTTGGAGTCATGGAAGGAGCAAATCAAACCCAAAATTGGCCACCCTGGCGAAAAAGATACTTCAGATACAGAATAGCTTCTAAATTGGACAGCCAATCTGGGGCGGAACAAGTTAACATTTTATTATAGTCAATTGAGGCTATAGCAGATGATATTGCAAGACAAGTTATTTAATGAAGCATCTGGCAAATTTGAAGAAGTTTTAAAACATTTTGATTCTTGTTTTAGTTTGCGGAGCAATAAGATTTTAGGAAGAGCAAGGTTTAACAGAAGAGTCCAGAAACCAGGTAAAACAATTGATTCTTTCATCAATGACCTATACAGGATGGCAGAAGGATGTGAATATGGAGACTGTAATGCAGAATTGATAAGAGACCACATTGTTGTAGGCATTGCTGATGAGTCCCTATCAGATCTATTGCAGTCTAAAGATGACCTCACTCTGGACAAATCTATTCAGCTGGTGAGATAAGCAGAGGTCTGGAAGAACAACAGATCAATTCTGAGAGGTGAAGAATGATCTTGGTTCGGGAAACCTCCAGCAACCCGACAGTTCCTTAACCAGAGGACTGTGAAAGACACCATTAAATCCTGCCAGCGATGTGGCACCAAAAGTACCCACAGGCGTGAATGGTGTCCTGCAAACAAAGCAGAATGCTTCCACTGTAAGAAAATAGGACATTTTGGTAAAATGTGTCAGACAAAAATATCTAATCCCACAGGTGCAAAAGAAAGATCATTCAAGAATAGAATGGTCAACAAAGTTGAACAACCTTCTTCAGAAGAGCAACCAATACACTTTCTTGGTGAGATCAATGATCCTAATCAGGTATTTTGGTCTGCAGATATATATGCCAACGAACAGATCACTAATTTTAAACTCGACACCGTAGCGAGTATAACGGTCTTATCAGACAAAGCACCATGGTTATCAACACATTTTCTGCGACCAACAGGAAACCAAATACATGGCCCAGGAGGGGTTGACGTGAAGTAAATGGGAAGCTACAGACAACACTCCAGTACAAGGGAAAGCAAATATTAGAAACTTTGTATGTTCTAAGGAATCAGGAATTCTCTTTTTTAAGTAGAAGAGCTTGTATTGACCTTCATCTTATTAAGAAAGTAGAAGAAGCCAGGAGTCACTTCCAAGAGGAATTTCCAAAATTGTTTACCATTCTAGGCAGAATGAAGACTGAATATAATATTACATTGCAGAAAGATGCTAAACTAGTATGTCTTTTTACGCCTAGGAAGATTGCACACCCGCTAATGAAGCAAGTCCAACATCAGCTAGAAGATATGAGCAGGATTGGAGTCACTTCTCCTCTTACTGAACCTACAGAGTAGTGTTTAGGAATGGTTCCAGTTCCTGAACCTAACAGCGATCTTTGCATTTGTGTAGTGTTACGGTCAGGTGAGGAGGGGATCTCAGGCTCTCCTTTCGCCCCTTCTCTGGTTTGACTGCAACAGGGTTTAACCTTTTTTTAACACAGTGATTGAACTTACCACCTCAGTGAGCACCTGCTCCTATTCCTCTAATGTAATTGCAAAACAACAATTAGGCAGGTTTTCTTGAGTTTAAAGAAGAAAGATGTTAGTTTCTTATTCTTAACACTCTAAACCAGTTAAACTTTTTAAAATATGCTATGCATTCATGCACAAGTTCACACGACAGTCACACACACACAAAATAGATTACCGAGGGAAAACAGATTTGGTGGTTGGATTAGAGTCTGGAGTAAATGGAATTTAAATACAATATATCAGTTCCAGAGTTCTCAGTTGAAAGTGTAGTCCTGAAGTCCTCGCTGGGCCATGTGCATGATTGCGGGCTTGCTTCTCAGGCTTCAGAAGGCAGAAGAGGGAGTTAGATCCTTGTCCCCTAGTTGTTGGTGCTCTGTAGGCTGCATGCTTTACCAGTTGCAGCCAGGGCTTCTCTGGATCATTATTGGAGAGAGAGAGAGGGAGAGAACTGCTCTGTGGATGGCTTCTCAGTTACTGTTCTGCTTACTGTCTGAAAAAAGCTTACAGTTTCTCCAGAGTTGCTTAAGCAGGCACATGACATTACCAAACCTCGTTGTCTTTTAATGAGGTCCTTCCAGAAGTTTTTCTGATATTCAAGCTTTACCCCTCAAGCTGTCTAGTCACACTTGGTGCGGGTTGGCTCTTTCAAAGTCAATGGGTGTTGATGGCCCTTGACGACTGTATTGATAAGGCCATTTCAGGTAATTTAATCAGAGACCACCCCATTGTTCTGGCTAGGTTAAGTCAGTTGTCTTGTCTCCAGTCTATTCATTTGGTGTTTCAAATGTAAATTGCAGTGGCCATCTTGGCTGCCAGTGTGCTGTTCAAAAAAGTTATTTGTAAGAATTTCCAGTAAATGTCTCAGGCAAGGTTCCAGCCAATGAAATTAATATTTCCCATTTGGCATGTAGGGTTTTCATGACAGTAGACATAACTCAACTTAATAAGGCTGTGGCATGAGAAGTCCAACTGCACAGTGGCGCAGTGGTTAGCACCGCAGCCTCACAGCTCCAGTGACCCGGGTTCAATCCTGGGTACTGCCTGTGTGGAGTTTGCAAGTTCTCCCTGTGTCTGCGTGGGTTTCCTCCGGGTGCTCCGGTTTCCTCCCACATGCCAAAGACTTGCAGGTTGATAGGTTAATTGGCCATTATAAATTGCCCCTAGTATAGGTAGGTGGTAGGGAAATATAGGGACAGGTGGGGATGTGGTAGGAATATGGGATTAGTGTAGGATTAGTATAAATGGGTGGTTGATGGTTGGCACAGACTCGGTGGGCCGAAGGGCCTGTTTCAGTGCTGTATCTCTAAACTAAACAGTAGATAAAAGCTTGGCAAAGTTATCCAAATATTCTGTGTTCACCAAACTTGATGCAAATCAAGGCTTTTGGCGAGTTCCATTAGATAAGAAATCAAGGTTATTGATGACCTTCATTACTCCCTTTGGAAGATTTTGTTTTAACTGTCTACCGTTCGATAGCACGGCAGCACTGGAAATATTCCACAGAACTATGTTGAATATTCTGTAGTGCCTTGAAGGTATAATATGCCATATGGATGACATTTTAGTTCATGGAGAGTCCATTGGAGAACATAACCTAAGGATTAGAGCAGTTTTGAATCGTCTGCAGGACGAAGGCCTAAACACTCAATGAGAAGTGTGAGTTTTCAAAAATCATTGTCAGCAGTAATGGAATAATGGCAGACCCACAAAAGACGAGAGCCATTAGTGAATTTCTACTTCCTATTTCAGTCCAAAAAATTAATCAGGCGCAGATACAAGCTGAAGAGTGCATCGATGTCTGCCAATATTGCGAGCGAGGTTGGCCACAACAGAGTCCTAGTGATAAAAGGATGAAAATCTTTTTCAAACACAGAAGACACTTTACCACAGTGGATGATTTGCTGGTATATGACAAGAGATTGGTGATTTCAGAGTCACTCCGTGTAGCGATCTTGAAGAAAATACAGAGATTCATATCGGCATAACTAAGTAGAGCATGGGCTCAGGCATCCGTGTGGTGGCCAAGAATCTCAAAGGGACATTGAAGAAAGGGTCTTAAATTGTCACGTGTGTAAAGTTCACAGACGGGATCAGAGAGAACCTTTTATCTCGACCCAATTCCCAACCAGACCGCGGGAACGTCTGGCGATGGATCTATTCATCTTTGATGGAAAATCTTATCTAATTGTAGTAGATTACTTTTCAAGATGGATTGAGGCTAAAAGTATGTACACAACAATACTGAGGCTTTCATTGCAATACATGGTATACCTGATCAGATAGTGTCTGATAATGGACCATAATTTGCAAATGAGTACTTCAAAAACTTTGCAGAAATCAGTGGATTTGTGCATATAACAAGATCCCCTAGGTACCTACAATCTAATGGAGAAGCTGAGCGAGCAGTCGGAACTATTAAAGCACTGTTAAAGAAGAATCAAGAATTCCAATCAGTGCTTCTGAACTACAGAACTACTCCATTGTTATGCGGATTAGCACCATCTGAGATATTAACGGAAAGAAAACACAATATGCAGCTTCCAATTTTACCTGAGAAATTATGACCACGAATAAAAATCCAGGATGACCAGAGAGTTCAAGACAGCGAAAAGTCTTACTGGACGAAGCAAGCCCGTAATTATAACAGGAAATACCGTACCAGGAACCTACCAAAGTTGTCAGAAGGGCAAAAGGTATGGGTACGAGACCAAAACAGAGAAGGAGTTATTCTCCAGGGAGAGGTGAATCAACAGTGATCTCTTATTTACTAAGAACTTCAGAAGGCACTGTACGAAAAAATAGAAGAGATCTAATTCCTTTACATCAAAGAAATCAATCGGTCATAGATTTGGATGAAACAGATGTTGAGCCAGAAATTCAGAAAGCTCAGGATACTCCAAACCTCAATGAAGGCCGTCCAAGTCAAGAGACAAGAGTGCAGAGAAACACTACCAATCTTCCACATCTGATGACAATAAGATCAGGGAGAGTTGTGAAGCCTCCTGACAGAATGAATTTATGAAGTCAGAGACTTGCGGTGGGGGGGGAGGGGGGGGGGGGAAGTGGGGTAGTACGTAAATATGTATTTGGATAAAAACTTGGGGGGAGATGTAGTGTAAGGTTCTGAAAGGGTTAACCTTTGAGAGTGTGTAAAGAACACTTCCTACCATAATGATGTAAGAGATCACATGTGAGAGAGACTTGAAGCTAGATGCAGCGTGGCTTCGGGGAGTCGCTCAGATCAGTGTGAAGGTGCATATAGTTCTAACATAATAAATATTTATGTTCGAACTCACCCAGACTGAAGTATCTCTTTCAGCTAGACTAAATAAGGTGGCAGCGCACCAAACAAACATATAACAGATGTAAAAGAGCCCATAGAAATATTTTGAAGAATAGTAGGGGAGTTCTTCCCGGTTGTGCTGTCCAATATTTGTCCCTCAATAAACATCAGTAAAACAGATTATCTGGCCATTATCACATTGGGGTTTGTGGGATCTTGCTGTGTGCTAGTTGGCTGCTGCATTTCCTACACTACAACAGTGACTACACTTCAAAAGTACTTCATTGGCTGTAAAGTGCTTTGGGACGTGCTGTGGTTGTGAAGGGCACCACAGAAATGAAAGCCTTTCCTTTTTTAAATCTCGTCCAAAAGACAGCACCTTTGACAGTATGGTGTTCCCTCAGTACTGCACTGTGCGTGCCAGCCAGGGTTGTGCACTCATATCTCTGGAGTGGGACTTGAACCCACATCCTTCTTGATTCCGAATAAAGATTGTTTCTCACTGAAAAACGATCATGACCTCTTGAATGGAAAGAACTCCAAAGACCCACATCTTTACAGGGTCTACATTGTGACATACAGGACGGTAGCGTAGTGGTTATGTTATTGGACTAGTAATCCAGAGGTCTGGACTAATGATCTAGAGACATGAGTTCAAATTCCAGCATAGCCATTTAAATTCAACTAATAAAATAAATCTGAAATTAAAAAGCCAGTATCAATAATGGTGACCACAAAACTACTGGATTGTCGTAGAAGCTCATCTACCTCACCAATGTCCGTTAGGGAAGGTAATCTTCCAGCCTTACCCAGTCTGGCCTACATGTGACTCCAGACTCACAGCAATGTTGTTGACTCTTAACTGCCTTCTGAAATGGCTGAGCAAGTTACTCAGTCATATTCATGAAGGTAGCTCACCAGCACTTTCTCAAGAGTGATTAGGGATGGGCAACAAATGTTGGCAATGCCAGTAATGCCCACATTCCCAATAAATAACAACTTATATTTATATAGCACCTTTAATGTAATAAAATGTCCCAAGCCACCTCAGAGGAGCGTAATAAAACAAAATATGACACTGAGCCAAATAAGGAGATATTAGGTCAGATGACCAAAAGCTTGGTTAAAGAGGTATGTTTTAAAGAGCATCTTAGAGGAGGAAAGTGAGCTGGAGAGGAAAAGGGAGGGAATTCCAGAGCTTAGAACCTCGGCAACTGAAGGCATGGCTGCCAATGGTGGAACGATTAAAATCGGGGGATGCTCCAAAGGCCAGAATTAGAGGAACGCAGATGTCTCAGAGGGTTGTGGGGCCTGAGAAGATTACAGAGATAGGGAGGGGCGAGGCCTTGGAGGGATTTGAAAACAAGGATGAGAATCCTTGAGAAAACACAAGACATCATCATGCATTTCACAAGGGTGAAGCAGCTTGTACTGACCCTAAGTATGAGAGAGTAGGTGACTGGCACCATGGTCAGAGAGGTAGGGTTTGTGGAGCGTTTTGAAGCTGCAGGAACACGTAGTGAAGGGGGTAGGGTTGAGTGAGTGAATTCCAGAGTGTCGGTGCTCAGTGGCTGAAGGATCTCTCACTGATGGTGGAGTGAGTGAGTGAGTGAGTGAGGGGCTCTCTGGAGAACTGAGCTTGAGGTTGCTGGGTGGAAGCTGTAACTGAGAACCAAAGTAATAACAGGAAGTGCACAATGTTCAACCTTTGCCAGTTGGATTAACACCCTTTGGACCAGACTGTCCCTTCAACATGGACTGTCTGGCAATTTCTAAAATGTACACCAGACAGCAACTCTGTGTGTGTGTTTTAGTGTGTGTATTTTCCATTTACTAAAATATCATAACTTGAACCTCAGTCACCCCTCCCTGTCCACCAGCCCCAACCCCATGTCCATCTTTGGACTTGGCAAAAGTTGACAACTTTATTTTGCTCAGATTCCTCCTCCCCAGTTCTCAGAACAACTCCTTTTATTTTAAAGCACAGAACAGGTTCCAGAATAAGAGAACTGTTCTCAATTAGCTCATTGTTAACATGAGCAGTAAAGCTGTCTGGTCCTGACACATTGGGACTTCGTCAGCGATGGGGGTCTCAACCCACCGGCTAAAGCACTGGCGAGAGCCCCACGTCACCTCCTCAGTGGAAGGCCCGCCAAATCAAGTGCCAATTAGGCACTTAAGTGGACAGCGGCAGGCCTTCCCCGGGATCAAGGAGTCCGGCGGCATAAGTCATGACTGCAGCGATCTGCCGGCCAATCAGAAGTTGGCAGCTCTTTAACTGAGCAGCGCTACTGTGGAGGTGGTGGCTGCTGCTGGTACTGGACTCTCCCAGGGCCCTGGACCCAGGCCATAGGTAAGTCAGGGTTTAGGGGGGTCAGTAGCAAGAATAGGAGGTGGTTCTCAGCGGGGCCCCCATTCCTGATGCTGTTTAACAAGGGACCCACCCTCCAGATCCGGCACGGGTTTGCTTGGCGTGCTCCCCATGTGGCAACAGACCCACCCACTGCTGGGCTAATTCTGGCTACGGTGGGATGAGGTCCTTAATTTGGCATTAATTGGCGGCAGTTCACTGGCCTTCCCGCCCCAGACTTAATTTGGGTGGAGGTGGGAAGGTGGTTAGGCCCCCCCACCGCCACCATCCCACCTGATTATATGCTCTCCCCGCCTCCAAACCCAACGCGGGGGGAGCATAAAAATCCCCCCATAGAGTTCCTCACAATCTAATGGCATCCCCCATATTAACTCACTGGACTCACTAAGACCGGCGGACAGCTTCCTGAATCTGGGAAGTTTATTTTGGGGAGCTAGACACACTATCGTAATCAGTTGTTTCACCATGTCCAGAACAATAGACACCACCTGCAATTGAGGGGCCTAAATTCAAAACTCATCTGTGGTAACAATATTTCAGTGAGTGAGCGGTCAATCAATGGAACAGGCTCCCTAGGGAAATTGTAAAAGCTGATAGTATAGATTGATTCAAATGCAAATTAGATAGATTCCCTCCCTAATCCTCTCCACCTCCTTCCTCCTTTAAGGCATTCCTTAAAACCTACCTCTTTACCAAGCTTTTGGTCATCTGCCCTAATATCTCCTTATGTAGCTCAGTGTCATATTTTGTTTGATACCCTTCCTGTGAAGTGCCTTGGGATGCTTTACCATACTAAAGGCGCTATATAAAAGCAAGTTATTGTTGTTATAACATAATATTTCGGGATACACTATATGAGTAATCCTGAGACATGAGGGGCAGAATTCCCTTTAGTCCCTGGCCAAATGGTGGGATCATTAGCGGGTGGGGAACCTGTTGAATTCTTCAGCGGGCTTTGCTGAGACTCTATAACTGAACCATAGTGTTAACATCCCGCTTCCAGGTTCCCCGACCAATGAGGGACGGTGGGCAGGATATCACACTGGATCTGTCAAAGGAAGGATTCTTAATTAAAGGAACCATGGCATGGGTTACAAGGGCTTATTAGCACTTGGATTTTTGAGGCTTCAGCAATCATAGGAACAAAGCGGAAACCTGGGAAAGCTGCCCTCCAGGCCTCCCACTCTTAACTGGAGGGCCTGCTGCAGGATCTGAGTGGTTGCAGTGAGCCCAGCTCTCCCAAGGATGGGAGAATGAGGACAACCTCTCCAACCAAGCAGGCTTGGGTGGAAGTGGCCGAGGAAATCAGCATCAGGAGTGTGCTCCCTCCAACCTGGAGACACTGCACCAAGAGGATGCCAGGGGGACATTGCAGGTGAGTGGCTATTTCAGGTGCCAAGCCCCATACTCTGACTTGCCCAGCGTTCTCCTGCATTGCACTCCTCAGTACAACACAGCTTGCAGCTCCACTCATTCCTCTCTCTGCAGGCACCTCACATTTCCATCTGAACAGTCAGTACTCAGACTCACCCTCATCCTATTTCCCTCCTGCACCCATGCCTCACAGTCACCCTCCACAAATGTTGTCCTTCCCTGCTATCCACACAAGCCATTACGACCGCTAATAACTCTCTGCTTTCTCTCCTTGCAGAAGAAGAGAGCACACAGCCTCGGCGAGAGGCAGAGACCGGGGATGGGGGTCGGGGGTCAGGGGGCCGGGAGAGTGGGAGAGGGATAGCCCTGCGTGACAGGCACCTGGTCGGCCATTGTCAAAACATTCCCACCTGCTCCACTGGGAAGGGGTCTTGTTCCAGGAGGCTGCAGATGTCAGCAATGACCAGTCAGGAAAACCTGCCATGTTCGCAGAATTTAAACCTCATAATTCAACATTTACCATATTTACATTAATGATTAGGGCTGTCAAACGATCAACAACAGCAGCTTGCCTTTATATAGCACCTTTAACATCATAAAATGTCCCAAGGCGTTTCACAGGAGGGTTATCAAACAAAACGTGACACTGAGTCACATAAGAAGATATTAGGTCAGGTGACCAAAAGCTTGGCCAAAGAGGTAGGTTTTAAGGAACATCTTAAAGGAGGAAAGTGAGGTCGAAAGGCAGAGAGGTTAGAGAGGAAATTCCAGAGCTAAGGGCCTTGGCAACTGACGGCAGGCCACCAATGGTGGAGTGATTAAAATCAGGGATACGTAAGAGGCCAGACTTATAAGAGTGCACAGATCTCAGAGATTTGTAGGGCTGGAGGGGGTTACAGAGGGAGTGGGGGTGGGGGCTGAGACCATGGACGGATTTGAACATGTGGATGAGAATTTTAAATTTGGGGCATTGCTCAAGTGGGAACCAATGTAGTTCAGTGAACACAGGGATAAACAGCATTTAGTGTGCGTTAAGACATGGGCAGCAGAGTTTTGGATGAGCTGAAGTTTACGGAGGGTGGACTGTGGAATGCTGGCTAGGGGAGTATTGGAATTGTCAGGTCTGGAGGCAACAAAGGCATAGAGTCATAGAGTCGTACAGCATAGAAACAGGCCCTTCGGCCCACTGCGTCCATGCCGACCATAATGCCTATCTATACTAATCCCACCTGCCTGCATTAATTCCATATCTCTCTATGCCTTGCTCATTCAAGTACCTGTCCAGATGCCTCTTAAATGTTGCTACTGTTCCTGCCTCCACCACCTCCTCAGGCAACTCATTCCAGATACCCACTATTCTTTGTGTGAAAAATTTACCCCTTTGATCCCTTTTAAACCTCCTCCTCTCACCTTAAATCTATGCCCTCTAGTTTTAGTCACCCCTGCCATGGGAAACAGACTCTGGCTATCTACCCTATCTATGCCTCTCATAATTTTATATACCTCTATCATGTCCCCTCTCAGCCTCCTTCGCTCCAGGGAAAACAGACCCAGCTTATCCAATCTCTCTTTATAACTCAAGCCCTCCAAACCAGGCAACATCCTTGTGAATCTGTGGGTGAGGGTTTCAGCAGCAGACGGGCTGAGGCCAGAGGGGAGCCAGACGAATTTATGGAGGTGGATGTTTGATCCCTAACCTGCGCTGGATAGTGATAAGACAGCTACAATTAGCATCAGGGCACCACCCCTCCCCCCACCACTCCACGCTTGGGAATGTAAGAACATAAGAAATAGGAGCAGGGGTAGGCCATTCGGCCCCTTGAGCCTGTTCTGGAAACATCAGCCATTCCTCCAATCATGGGAATATGCCCATATGTTGAGGGATGTCAGAGTATGACGCTACTCACAGTTGAATACCCGACTGACTACACACCATCATTGACAAAGAATGGCTACTTGGGTAAGGCAATAGGGGAGGAAGGTGAATGGGTGACTCCAAGAGAGGAGAGAAAGCTGATCTGGGGGAATGGGGAAGGAATAAAGCTGTGGATTGCAGTAGAAACTGTAGACTTGAGACGTTCCCTTCACTGTCTGTGCACTAAATCTCACCGCAACTTTTCAACAGACAGACTAAAATCACCGTTAACGCAAATTCCACTGAGAGGACACATTTCAAGTTGAAGATTAAAATGTACTGGGCCTGTCTGTCTGTCCTAGTTGACACTGACCTGTCTGCTTTTTAAACTGCGCATGTTATTGTGTTTATTCTAACCAAACCTTTGTGTGCATCTCTTTCCATTATGAAATGCTGGCAGGGCCTTCACTCCATTGAGATTTCGCTGTCTCTACTGCTGAAGGAAACCAGCCAGTAAATATAGGAAGGATTAACGGCCTTCCATCAATTACCATGGGATAAATAATGTGTCCAGTTGTTTTATGGTCGTTGATCTGCCTTTTCCTGAATGTTTATTCATTCTTGGGATGTGGGTATTGTGGACAAAGCCGGCATTTATTGTCCATCCCTAGTTGACCTGAGAATGTGATTTCGGACCGCCTTCTTCAACCGCTAGTCGAGGGCTTGATACAAACTGAGTGATTTGCTGGGCCACTTCCAAGTCAGGTAAGAGTCAATCACGTTGGTGTGAAACTGGAGTCACATACAGGCCCAGATTGGGTAAGGGTGGCAGGTTTCCTTCTCTCAAGGACATTAATGAACCAGATGGGGTTTTACTACAATCCGGCAGCTTCACGGTCACTTTTATTGATAACTGGTCTTCTATTCCCAATTTTTAAAAAACTCAATTCAAATTCTCAAACTGTCCGTGCTGGGATTTGAACTTACAGGCTCTGTACAGGCCTCTAGATTGCTAAAATAAAATCAAAATACTGTGGATGCTGGAAATCTGAAATAAAAACAGAAAATCGTAGAAATGCACAGCAGATCTGGCAGCATCTGTGGAGAGAGAAACGGAGTTAACGTTTCAGGTCTGTGACCTTTCGTCAGAACCTGATGAGTTTAGAGGTTTATTGGTTTATAAGCTAATACTAACGAGCAGCCTGATCTGTAAATTAGAAACTGGGTTGGGAAAGTTTTGCTGCCTCCAGTTCATTTAGCTTGTCATTTCCCTTTCTTAAAAAAAAAAATTCCCACTTCTTATCTGGTTGGATTTCTAGGAATTGTTCTCATTATCAGAAATGTTCAAGGAATTTCTGTTTCCTGTTTCCATCTCTGGTCTCTCTGCTCCCTTCAGAATTTTATACACTCGGTAACTAGCCCACCACAAATTTTACTTGTTGCTTTAGAACGATTCCGTTACTTGCCAGGATGCCCCAGAATTATACTGGGGCTAAAATGGGTTAAATTATGAGTATTCTGGAACAAGGGGGGAATACAGAACAAGGGGGCTTACCCTTAAAATTCGAGCTAGACCACTCAGGGGTGATGTCAGGAAGCACTTCCTCACACAAAGGATAGTGGAAATCAGGAACTCTGTTCCCCCAAAAAGGCAGTCGATATTGAGGTACGATTGGATTGTTTAGTTCTGCGATTGATAGATTTTTGTTGGGTAAGGGATGTGGAATCAATGTGGCTAAATGGAATTGAGGCACAGATCACCAATGATCTGACTGAATGGGGAACAGGCTCGATGGGCTGAATGGCCTTCTCCTGTGCCTATGAAATGTTGCACTATTTTTAGTTCAGATAGACTGTTTAAATTTTAGGGAGGAGGTGGTTTAATGGTGGTGGAGGGATTGTGCTTTGCCCAATGCTACTCCTATTGACTCTGCACAGAGCAACATATTTAGCAACTCAGACTCTGCTCGCAATCTTTAACTTGCAGACTGACTGACTCATCCAGTCTGAGTCTAACTGGCAGTCTAATTGAGACATTAATATTTATTTTGATGCTCATACTGATGTATCAATGCACAAAAAGCAATATGCAATGCCACCCTAATGCTTGTGGCACTATTGAATATAACTAACAGCTGTTACTCAGTCAGTAGTCTTCTCGTCTCTGAGTCAATAAGGTTGTGGGTTCAAATCTTGTTCCACAGTCTTGAGCAGAAAATGTAGTGCTGCACTGTCGGAGGTGTCATCTTTCAGACGAGACCTTAGACCAAGGCCCTGTCTGCTGTCTCAGGTGGATGTAAAAAATTCGATAGTGCTATTTCAGAGAAGAGCAGGGGAGTTCTCCCTGGTGTCCACGCTGATATTTATTGCTCAACCAAGATCATGAAAACTGATGATCTGGTTGCTATCCCATTACTGCTTGTTGGATCTTGCTGTGCACAGATTCGCTGCTGTGTTGCCTACATCGCATTGCATGTACAGCACAGAAACAGGCCATTTGGCCCAACTGATCCATGCTAGTGTTTCATATCGGCACCTCCCACTAACTTCATCTCAGCATATCCTTCTATTCCTTTCCCCTTTTGTATTTATCCAGCTTCCCCTTGAATGCTGTGCTATTTGCCTCAACCCCTCCTTGTGGTAGTGAGTTCCACATTCTCACCATTCTCTAGATAAAGAAGTATATCCTGAATTCCCTATTGGGTTTATTAGTAACTATCTTATATTTGATGATCCCTAGTTCTGGCCTTGGCCACAAGTGGGAACGTCTTCTCTATGTCTACCCTTTCAAACACACTCCATAATGTTGGAACATTCTATTAGGTAACACCTCAGTCTTCTCTTTTCCAGAGAAACTGCAGTGATTGCTGTACAACAGTGACTACACTTCGAAACTAGTTCATTGGCTTTGAGAGGTAATAATTGCCAACTCAGCACCTGCAGAAATAGGAAAGTTAATGAAGGTACAAAACAACTGAGTTGACGTACAGGAACAAAAGAGCCATTGTCTGTCAAGGATTGCGGCTAGATTTTCAGCTTCAAGCTGCAACAGTGCCCAATGCTATCATCCCTGTGTCGTGAATGGGACTTGTCTCCAGTGGCTGGGAGAGTTGGCAGGGGGGTGGGGAGGGTGGAGGCAGGGCTGTGAGTTAAAATGGGTCATGGAAACTTTCCAACTCAAAATAGAAAACAAAAACACTCATTACAGCAGCTCAGCGACTGCTTGCAAACTGCATTCTGCCGATTGAATTCTACATCAAACCCATTCATTGCAGTCAGTTTGTCAGCAGACATTTGGAGATAGTCCCTTAGCACTTAAGGGCATATCTCTAAATGCTTGCAACCCACAACTGGTATTCATTTCTTGTATTTGCTCGCCCTATGGTTTGACATCGCGCTGCTGGGATAAATCAATGAACTTGGCTCCCCCCGCCTCCCCCGTTTTGACAAGGGACTTTGTTGAGTAATTTGATTCAGAAAGAAAGAACTTTCATTGATATAGCATCTTTCATCACAAAAGCTCTTTATAGCCAATGATGTACTTTTTTGAAGCGTAGTTGCTGTTGCCATGTAGGGAATATGGCAGCCAATTTGTGCACAGCAAGATCCCACAATAAATAATCTGTTTTTGCCATTGGTTGAGGGAGAAATATTGGCCCAAGACGCTGGGGTGAATTCCCGGGCTCTTCTTCAACTCCTTTTGACTCGGAGGCAAGAATGTTACTACTGAGTTGATTACAAATAATATCCAAAGCAATCATTTAGATGTTGTCTGCCGTATCCCAGTGGGTAGCACTCTCACCTCTGACTCAGAAAGACATAAGTTCAAGTCCCACTCCAGAGACTTGACCTCAAAATACAGGCTGACACTGCCAGTGCAGTACTGAGGGAGTGCAGCACTGTTGGAGGAGCAGTACTAAGAGAGTGCTGCACTGTTGCATGTGTCAACTTTCAGATGAGACGTGTTATGGAAGTGTTTTTGTTAAATATATTTTTTGAGGAATTCATAGTCAAACTGAAGAAATGTCGAACCAGTTTTTTTCCGAGATGGTCATTAAGAGGACTGGTTTGACAACAACATTTACTGGTTGTCACATGACTCAAGTTAAAATAGAACAGCAACCCTGGTAACTGGGGAAGTGTGCAGGGAAGTGACAAGTCAGAAGGAGGACTTTCTATTTCTGGTTGTTCTTTTGAATTGTTTGGAGTTGGAGAAGAGAACTTCCAAGGAGAAGAAGAGAAGAAATAAAAAGGGAGAGAACATCCAAGGAGTGAAGAAGATTCCCAAGATAGGAGAGAAGATCACAACTCAACTCGGCTTTCCAGCACCCTTCTAAAAGACCCGGAGAAGTCCACTGTGTCAACTTATCTCATCTCCTATCTTTGAAGAAAGGCCTGCTAAATTAATTCTCAACACCACCTGAAAAGAACTGTTCTAAAAGATCCCAGTGACCTGTCCACGTGTACTCAGAGGCCAGACTTTATGCCAGTTTTGGAACACAACATATCTCATCTGCTGTTTTCTTCAATAATGAGCAAGTATTCAGTCCAAATGTTTTTTTGTCTGTAACAGCAGTCTGAACAAAAATCCCTTTTATTTTTCCAGTATTTGTGTGTATGTGAGTGTGAGTGGATAAGGTAAAAAGGGAACTTTTAAAATTTCAATCTGTGTGTTTATGTTTCACTTCATTACTTGTTTTATAATAAACTGATAATTTTGATGTTCATTAAAGAAACCAGGTTCGTGTGTTTTATTTTGGGAAAAATAGAGTATAAGATTGACCGTATCGGTAAGTGGGAAAATTTAAATATGCGTTGTGACCTGTGGAGAAGTGGAACTAGAATAAACAGTGCACTCCTCCCACTTCGCTCGTAACAGATGTGAAACAGAGACTTTGCCTCCTCAGGTGGACGTAAAGAAGTCCAACACTCAATTCAAAGAAAAGCAAGGGAGTTCTCGCTAATACTTATCCCTTAATTAGCACCTAAAGCAAATTATAAAATAGACAATGCTCGAAATACTCAGCAGGTCTGACAGTATCGGTGGAGAGCGAAACAGAGTTAACCTTTCAGGTCTGTGATCTTCCATCTGAAACACGAAGGGTGGAATTTCAGTTTGGAATCCATGTGGAATAAGTCGGAGCTGGAGACAGTTGCTGAGGTGGCTGTGAAAGTGAGCTTTGGTATATACCTGAGCAAACACGAGAAGGGAGATGGAAAACAATGAAGGCAAACAAGGTAGAAGAGACAAATGCAAATCCTGTCGGAGAGAAGAGCAGAATGTTTTCAAAGTGGGCATTCCTGGAAGAGAAGTGGCAGTGAATTAAACATTAAAAAAAGCAGATGCTGGAAATACTCAGCCGGTAAGACAGCATCTGTAAAGAGAGAAGCAGAGTTAACATTTCAAGTTGATGATCTTTCCAAAAACACGATATTTTATTTCGAGATACAGCACTGAAACAGGCCCTTTGGCCCACTGAGTCTGTGTTGACCATCAACCACCCATTTATATTAATCCTGCATTAATCCCATATTCCTACCACATCCCTATACTAGAGGCAATTTATAATGGCCAATTTACCTATCAACCTGCACGTCTTTGGCTGTGGGAGGAAACCAGAGCACCCAGCAAAAACCCACACAGTCACAAGGAGTACTCCCCCCAGGCAGTACTCAGAACTGAACCCAGGTTGCTGGAGCTGTGAGGCTGTGGTGCCATCCACTACGCCACTGTGCCACTTACCTCATTGCTGTTTGAAGGAGCGTACTTTGCACAAATTGGCTCCTACATTTTCCTCCATTAAAGCAGTGACTACACATCTAAAGGACTTAATTGCTTGTAAAGCACATTGGGAGGTTCTGAGGTAGTGAAAGGTGCTATATAAGTACAAGTCTGTCTTTATTGCCCAGATACTGAGGTAGGGGGTGGAACTGGCCTCATTAACTACTGGTTGCAGGGGAAGGGGTGTAAATCAGAGAGCACCCACATCTCCTGCTCCCCACACCTCCCAAATATCCTGCTGTTGATAGCTGTCCAACTGCTCAGCAAAAAGAAAACTAAAGTTCACAAAAACTTGGCAAATATCTACAGCTGAACTCTTGACTGAATTACTGACCTGTGAGCACGTTGCAGAAATTACAAAGCAGCTTTATGAAGTTGCCAACTTTTTCGCTAATGTTAGTCCCCTTAATGCTTGGTCACTGGACAGCTATCAAGGGGCAGGATGTGTGTCCAATATGGGGAGCAAAATATGTGGCTGGTGGCTGATATGTACCCCTCCCCCGCAATCAACAGTCACGAAGGCCAACCAGATGATGGAGGCCAAGCCAAAGAAGGAGATTTCAGGCCCAAAAGCTTGCACAAAGAGGTGGGTTTTAAGGCGGTCTTAAAGGAGGTGGAGAGGCTTAGGGGAGGGAATTTCATAACATGGGCTTAGGCAGCTGAAGACACAGCTGCCAATGGTGGGGTGAAGGGTATGGGTTTGCACAAGAGTCGGAGGATTGGAGAGAGTGGAGGAGGCTGTAGGGTTTAGGAGAGGTTACAGAGATAGGGAGCATTGAGACCACACGAGGATTTGAATCTGAGAGTGGAGGTTTGGGAAGTGTTGGAATAGCCTGGCGTGGAGGTGGTGAGATTAAGGTTCCTGGAGCCTGCAGAAATTGAAGATTAATCTCCAGGACACTGCAGTGATAAAAACCCAGGAAAAAAAAATAGAGGTCTGTTAACGAAATGTATGTGTATTTTTCATGTTCACTTGAACACTTATGTTTGTTACTTATAAAAATATTGGAGATGGGGGTAAAGGCCAATTTGACTGACAGTCAAGAGTCATCCAATCAGGTAATGAAGAGTCTTTTCAATTTTCAATGGACTGTAGAAGGAGCGCTACACGGATGAACGTGTCAGACGACCAATGGCGGGAGAGTGGGGGTGTGGGTGAGGGAGGAGGCAGGAGTTCATGTGATGAAACTTCTAGAAAATACATCCAATGAAAGTTGACAACCCTGAACAAAACCTGGACAGGTCGCAATGGTCTTATCCTGTCCGTGTCCTCCTTTGACCCCATGCTGGAGATGTGAAGCAAGGGGGAGGATTGTTGCCATGGTTACGCAACCATGCCAATAGTCACATTGGTGTTCCAGTTTTATTCATATTTTTCAGACTTTTTGTTTCTCCAAGAATGTGTTTAACCAATTTTCTTTTTCCTAGAATGCATACTTGTGTGTGTATATCTATATTCTATACATATTTGGTTGATTAAAAGCAGAATGAACTCATTGATCACTGGCATGGTTTCCTTTCACTCCTCTAAGTTTAGGACACTTTGTCCAGTCACAAGAGACAGGGCTGGAACTGACTTAAAACTCAAATGATGCAAGGGAAAACAGAACTCCTGTTATCTATCCTTTTCTGTCTCACTGTCTGGCAGCCTGACAAATTCCAGAATACCTCAGTGTTCAGGCAGTTGGAAAGGTCAATGCTTTAACCCTTTGAACCCTGAGGGTTCCTTATACTTTCAATGCATCAACAACAACTTGCATTTATATAGCGCCTTTAACAATGTAGTAAAACATTCCAAGGTGCTTCACTGGAGTGTTATCAAACCGAATTTGACACTGAGCCACATAAGGAGATATTAGGACAGGTGACCAAAAGTTAAAGAGGTACGTTTAAGGATTGTCTTAAAGAAGGACAGGGAGGTAGAGGGGCAGAGAGGTTTAGGGAGAGAATTCCAGAGCTTAGGGCCAATGGCCGCCAATGGTGGAGCGATGAATTTTGGGGATGTGCAAGTGCCCAGAATTGGAGGAGCGCAGAGATCTCGGGAGGTTATAGGGCTGGAGGAGATACTCAGGTTCTGCAGATCTGCCCCTTCAGTTTCTCTCCCCTCCCTTGCTGCTATTCGCTGGGGGTCTGGTTCCACAAGCACTGACTGCCCTCTGCTGACCACACTATTTATTGAACCTCGCTGTCATGGACTGGATTACAAAACGGTGGAAGTTACGTTTTCGTGATATGAAGTTCTGGTCAGACCCATCTGGAGTACTGCCGCCATTCTGAGCACCACACCTCAGGGAGGATATATTGACCACAGAGTAGGTGTAGTGCAAATTTGTCTGGTTGATACCGAAGCTAAAAGGTCACATTATGAGGGCAAGTTTTGTAAACTAGGCATGCATTCCCTTGAGTGTAGAAGATTAAGGGATGATCTAATTGAACTGTTTAAGATGATTAAAGGATTTGATCGGTTAGATAGAGAGAAACTATTTCCTCTGGTGTGGGGGAGTCCAGAACAAGGGGGCATAACATTAAAATTAGAGCCAGGACGTTCAGGGGTGATGTCAGGAAGCACTTCTTCACACAAAGGGTAGTGGAAATCTGGAACTCTCTTCCTCAAAATGCTGTTGAGGCTGGCGGTCAGTTGGAAATTTTAAAACTGGGATTGATAGATTTTTGTTGGGTCAGGGAGCTATAGTTACGGGACCAAGGCAGGTAAATGGAGTTAAGATACAGATCAGCCATGATTTAATACAATGGTGGATTAAACCTGAGGGACTGAATGGCCTCCACAGGTTCCTGTGTAACAAGCTCGAGGGGCTGAATCCCTACATCCCTCTGCAACAGGCCCTAGGGAGCTATCATGGGCTCCACTGTCCTGCCTTGGGGAGCTATCATTCTGCCACGAGGCTTCGGTTGCTGAAAAGGAAATCGTATTTTAAATAAAATCTGGGCCGTCTTCCAGCGATTTGACTTGGGATTGTTTTTAGCTCTGAAATCTTTCCATGAAAACCAGATCCTTCCCTCCCCCACCTTTACATAAAACACATGTTAGTATCATTTTAAAAGCTCTTCCAACTCAGAGCTCCCATACTTGATTCCTATCTAGTGACCCCTTGGCTCAATGCTTTTACTCTCATCTCACTGTCAGTAGATTTTGAGATTTGGAGACTGCAGCATACAATTTGAACATTCATTCTCGGGATGTGGGCCCCACTGTCAAGGCCGACATTTATTAAGGTGGTGGTGGGTCTTCTACAACCACTGGTTGTGAGTTTGATACAACTGAGAGGCTTGCTAAGCCACTCAGAGGGTGCTTAAGACTCAACCATGTTTATGTGAGACTGGAGTCACGTATAGGCCCAGACTGGGTAAGGACAGTACATTTCCTTCCCTAAAGGACATTAGTGAACCAGATGGGTTTTTACGACAATTCGACAGCTTCATGGTCACATTTACTAATTCCAGATTTTTAAAAACTGGACTAAAAATCCAGAGAGCGCGAGCTCAAATCCCACCACAGGCAATTTTAGAATCTGAATTCAGTTTTTTTAAAAATCTAGAAATATGATGTTGGTCTCAGTTAAAGTGATCATGGAGCTGTCAGATTGTTGTAAAAACCCAACTGCTTCACTAATGCCCCTTCAGGGAAGGAAACCTGCCGTCTTTACCTGGTCTGGGCCTAGATGTGACTTGAGTCCCACACCAAAGTGGTTGACTCTTAACTGTCCTCAGAAGTGGCTCAGCAAGACAACCAGTTACCAACTGGTTCAAAAAGGCAGTGGCTCACTGCCACCTTCTCAGGGCACCTAGGGATGGGCAATAAATTCCAGTCTTGCCATTGATGCTCACGGGCACAGGGACAGGAGGAGGCCATTCAACTCCTCAAGGCTGTCTGCCATTTGGTTAGGTCATGGCTGATCTGCACTTCAACATTTGTTTTATTTGTGGGATGTGGGCAAGGCCAGCATTTATTGCCCATTCCTAATTGCCCTTGAACTGACTAGGCCATTTCAAGAATCAACTACATTGCTGTGGGTCTGGAATCACATGTAGGCCAGACCAGATAAGGACAGGAGATTTCCTTCCCTCAAGAACATTCATGAACCAGATGGGTTCTTACAACAATTGACAATGGTTTCATGGTCATCATTAGACTAGCTTTTAATTCCAGATTTATTAACTGAATTCAAATTTCACCATCTGCCGTGGTGGGATTCGAACTCATGTCCCCAGTGCATTAGCCTGGGTTCTGGATTACTAGTCCAGTGATATTACCACTCTGCCACCACCTCCATGTACCTGTCATGCTTCGATATCCATTAATCCCCTTATCCAACAAATATCTATCAATCTCAGTTTTGAAATTTTCAATTAGCCCCCAGGCTCAACAACTTGCTGGGGGAGAATATTCCAGATTTCCACTACTCTTTGTGTGAAGAAGTGCTTCCTGAAGAGACTGTCTTTAATTTTAAGGTTCTGCCCCCTTGTTCTGGACTCCCCCAACCAGAGGAAATAGTTTCTTCAATCATCTTAGATACCTCAATTAGATCATCCTCTAACCTTCTATACTCAAGAGAATGCAAGCCAAGTCTATGTAACCTGTCCTCATAATCTAACCCTTTTAGCTCCTGTTATCATTTTGGAGAACCTAAGCTGAAATTCTGAAATAAAAGAAAAGAATGCAGGACAATATGGAGGGTGTCTGCAATATTGTCCCTGGGGCCAGCTGCTCTTATACTGTTGGTAGAAGAAGGATGTGTAACAGGGAGTTTCCTGGAAATCACAATAATGGAGAGGCAATAACCAAACACACACATTGTTCTAATAAGAGATTGTATCATCCGTACATGTCACACTCTACAGTTTTGTAGAAACTGCAAAATATTTCAGACATTCCTCTGCTCCCACCTCATTTCTAACTGGAGGACAATCAAAGTTCTTGTCAAAGTAAGTTGCCAGCCATGCTTGTCAATGGCGAGCACTCTCTCAGCTCTGATTATGAGTTCAAGTCCCATTCCAGAGGCTTGAGCACAATATCCGGGCTGACACTCCCAGTGCAGGTATAGAGGGAGCACTGAAGAGATAAGGATCAGTTACCATACAGTTGATTTGCTTCACTGGGTAACACTCTCAGCTCTGAGTCGAACAACAATATTTTGGATTTATATAGTGCCTCTGAATTAATAAAATGTTCCACGGTGCTTAAAGGAGTGTTATACAAGAAAATTTGGCACTGAACCACATAAGAAGATATTAGGACAGGTGACCAAAAGCTTAGTCAAAGAGATGGGATTCAAAGAGCGTCTTAAAGGAGGAAAGAGAGGTGGAGAGGTTTAGGGAGGGAATTTCAGAGCTTAGGGTACAGGCAGCTGAAGGGACGGCCACCAATGGTGAAGCAATTAAAATTGGGAATGCTCAAGAGATCCTAATTGGCGGGGTGCAGAGATCTGGTGGGGGTGATGGTGGTTTGGGTTGTAGAGCTGAAGGAGATTGCAGAGTTAGAATTCATGGAGAGAAGGTCATGGGTTCAAACTGCACTTCAGAGTCTCGAGGACAGAATCCAAGCTGATACCCCAGTGCAGTACTGAGGGAGGGCTGCACAGTCAGAGGTGCTTGCTTTTGGATGAGATGTCAAACTGAGGCCCCCGTCTGTCCTCTCAGATGGATGTTAAAGATCACACAACACTATTTCAAAGAAATGCAGGGGAGTTCTCCCTGGGATTCAGATTTAGGATAAATACAGATGGAATTATCGGGGAGTGTAGCAAAATGTTCTTTACACAGACGGCGAATCAAGCATGGAATTCTCTGTCACAAATCTATTGAAGCAGAGTCTGTGCATTCTTTTCAAGGAAGATTAGATAGTTGATGTTAAAGAGAAATGTTAAAGGAGGAGGTTGGGCACCCAGATCATATATTAGTTTTTCTTCCCATTCTACATTTCATTGGAGACAATGCTTCTTCCACATGTCAGTATGTTGGCAGTGACTCAGTTGGTAGCACTCTCTCACTTTGAGTCAGAAGGTCGTGGGTTGTAAGTACCATTCCAGAGACCATTGCCAATAAACTAGAAAACTCCCACTGCACTAATTCGAGTAGTGGCTGTGGATCGTTTATATCCACAGGAGAGGACAGATGGGGCTTCGGTTTAATTCTTCACTTTGAAATTCGCCACCTCCAATAGTGCAGCACTCCCTCAGTACTGCCCCTCTAACAGTGCAGCACTCTTTCAGTACTGACCCTCTGAGAGTGCAGTGCTCCCTCAGTACTGCCCCTCTGAAGGGCGGCACAGTGGCGCAGTGGTTAGCACCGCAGCCTCACAGCTCCAGCGACCCGGGTTCAATTTGGGGTGCTGCCTGTGTGGAGTTTGCAAGTTTTCCCTGTGTCTGCGTGGGTTTTCTCCGGGAGCTCCGGTTTCCTCCCACAGCCAAAAAAGACTTGCAGGTTGGTAGGTAAATTGGCCATTATAAATTGCCCCTAGTATAGGTAGGTGGTAGGGAAATATAGGGACAGGTGGGGATGTGGTAGGAATATGGGATTAGTGTAGGATTAATATAAGTGGGTGGTTGATGGTCGGCACAGACTCAGTGGGCCGAAGGGCCTGTTTCAGTGCTGTATCTCTAAATAATAAATAAACAAAATAAAAAAAAAACTCCCACAGTACTGCCCTTCCAACAGTGCAGTATTCCCTCAGTACTACCCCTCTGACAGTGCAGCGCTCCCTCAGTCCTGCACTGGGAATGTCAGCCTGGATTATGTGACCAAATCTCTGGAGTGGGATTTGAAGACACAACCTCAGAGGTGTGAATGCTGATCTAAGGTAGCACAGTACAGGAGAGCAAGGACACAGCAATGAGCTCCCTGCAGATTATTCTGCTCAATAAATTGCTCTTGTGCCTGAGCATGTGATGGACACGAAGAGGTGATTCTGAGATTTGACCATCCAGTGCCTTCCAGTCAGGTGACCACTTCAGATTGCGATTTGTATCCATGGTAACTCTTCTTCAATTAGGGGTAAACAGGGGCGATGGTTGAGCCCCCTGTAACGGGATTTTGTTCGGGGGCTGGATTCGCATGGGGTACCCTGACAGTGCAATTGGACAGTCCGTAAATCCCCTCCTGGGGTGTTGGCGTTCGTAGTGAAGCTTGGGAATGAACACTCTCAATGGTGAATCCCCACTCCAGTTTCTCGAGACCTGCTCCTCTGTGAATATCAATGACCGGGCTTGACTGTGATGCTGCCTTGCTGGAATTCTCATGGTCTAGAATAGCTATTCGGGGACCAGGACTGGCACCAGGTGTCCAGAAACTGTTACCCTGCCTGGTCAGCCAGCTCGCATTCTGTGCTGATGAAGCTGAGCATTTTTAATTTTGGGAAATGCAGTGATGTCTCAGTGCTGCTCCTGTCCTCACCTCATAAAACAACAACTTGCATTTATGTGTTTTTAATCATTCTTTGGGATTTGAGCATCACTGGCTAGGCCAGCATTTGTTGCCCATTCCTAATTGCCCTTGAGAAGGTGATGGTGAGCTGCCTTCTTGAGCCACTGCAGTCTACGTGAGGTAGGTACACCCACAGTGCTGTTAGGAAGGGAGTTCCAGGATTTTGACCCAGCGACAGTGAAGGAACGGCGATATAGTTCCAAGTCAGGATGGTGTGTGGCTTGGAGATGGTCTCATGTGCCTGCTGCCCTTGTCCTTCTAGTTGGTAGAGGTCTCGAATTTAGAAGGTGCTATCGAAGGAGGCTTGGCGAGTTGCTGCAGTGCATCTTGCAGCTGCTACTGTGTGTCAGTGGTGAAGGGAGTTTTTTTTTAATCCATTCAGGGGATGTGGGTGTTGCTGGCAAGGCCTGCAGTTGTTGTCTATTCCTAGTTACCCTTGAAATGAATGGCTTGTTAGTCCATTTCAGAGGGCAGTTACGAATCAACCACATTACTCTGGACCTGGAGTCACATGTAGGCCAGACCAGGTAAGGATGGCAGATTTCCTTCCCTAAAGGATGTTAGTGAACCACCCAGGTTTTAATGACAGTCGATAGTTTCATGGCACTATTACTGAGACAAGCTTTCAATTCCATATTTTTAAAAATTAATTAATTGAATTTAAATTCCCCAAGCTGTCATGGTTTTGAGCCCATATCCCTGGGCATGAGCCTGGGCCTCTGGATTACTGGCCCACTGCCATTACCACTATGCCACTGTCTCCACCTCAATGTTTAAGGTGGTGGATGAGGTGCTGATCAAGCAGGTTGCTTTGTTCTGGATGATGTCGATCTTCTTGAGTGTTGGTGGAGCTGCACTCATCCAAACCTTGTAGATGGTGGAAAGGCTTTAGAAGTGAGGAGGTGAGCCCCTTGCCACTGAATACCTGCTCTATTAACCATGCAGGTTCTTAACTGCCTTTAATGTAGGAAAATATCCCAAGGTGCTTCACAGGAACATTATGATAGGTGAGCAAAAGCTTGGTGAGAAAAGTCAGTGTTAATCAGCATCTTAAAGGAAGAGAGAGGCGCAGAGGTGGAGAGGTTTAAGAAGGGAATTCCAGAGCTTAGGGCCCAGACAACTGAAGACACTGCCACCAATGATGAACAATTAACATCAGGGATGTTCAAAGAGGCCAGAATTGGAGGAGCGCAGAGATCCTGGAAGACTGTAGGGCTGGAAGAGGTCACAGAGATAGTGAAGGCGAGGTCGTGGAGGGATTTGAACACGAAGTTGAGCATTTTAAAATCGAGGTGTTGTTGGGGCGGGAGTCAATGTAGGTCAGCACAGGGGATGATGGGTGACCAGGACTTGGTGTGAGTTAGGATACAAGATTGAGTTTACAGAGGATAAAAGACCATAAGAACGTAAGAAATATGAGCAGGAGTAGGTCATTCAGACAATGAGCCTACTCCACCATTCAATGGGATCATGGGTGTTAGGACTAGTCAGGAGAGCCTCACATAAGAAGTGCTTGAAGAGATAGCTACCCCTTTCAACTAGCTATGACTAAGCTGCCAATGGTGGACCAATCATCAAGACTCAACTTACATTTGGATCTCTGCATTGGTCTTGTCCTCAATCTCCCTAGGGGCCATTAAACCAACAGATTTGACACTTCGAGTCACTGGAATGTGGATGTGTTCACATAGAATTAATCAAATGTGCTTTCCGTGAGCAGAGCCTTATCTTTTGACTGATATTACCAAAGATTAACTGGCTAACAGTTCAAGTTAGTTGGGTGGAGAGGGGAGGTTGAGGTGGGTGCGGTTAGATTGAGTTCAACTCAAGTACATTGTGATTACAAAGAAAATGAAAGATTTTTATATAAAATATTTTATCCTGTCTCTCAGAAACATCACATACCACAATTCTGTTTGAAATACATTGACTGTTGGCAAACACACCTCCCACAAACAGCAATATACTAATGACTAGATATTTAGTAATAAAAGGAAAATACTGCGGATGCTGGAAATCTGAAATAAATACAAGAAATGCTGGAAATACTCAGCAGGTCTGGCAGCATCTGTGAAGAGAGAAGCAGAGTTAACGTTTCAGGTCAGTGACCCTTCATCAGAACTGGCAAATATTAGAAATGTAAAAGGTTATAAGCAAGTAAAGTGGGGGTGGGGCAAGAGATAACAAAGGAGAAGGTGTAGCTAGGACAAGGTTACAGAATAGCTGACCAGAAGGTCATGCAGCAAAGGCAAACAATATTGTTAATGGTGTGTTGAAAGACAAAGCATTAGTACAGATAGGGTGTTAATGGATTGAAAATTGAACAGCCACAAGTACAAACATGAAAAAAAAAACAGTGGGTAAGCAAACTGAACAAACTAAGATGAAATAAAATAAAATAAACACAAAAAAAATAAAAAAAGGAAAAAGAAAAACAATAACTAAAAATAAAAGTAAAATTGGGGGTGGGGGGGGGGGGGGGCCCGTCATGCTCTGAAATTATTGAACTCAATGTTCAGTCCGGCAGGCTGTAGTGTGCCTAATCGGTAAATGAGATGCTGTTCCTCGAGCTTGCGTTGATGTTCACTGGAACACTGCAGCAATCCCAGTTCAGAGATGTGAGCATGAGAGCAGGGGGAGTGTTGAAATGGCCAGCAACTGGAACCTCGGGGTCCTGCTTACGGACTGAGCGGAGGTGTTCCGCAAAGCGGTCACCCAGTCTGCATTTGGTCTCCCCAATGTAGAGACCACATTGTGAGCAGCGAATACAGTATGCTACATTGAAAGAAGTACAAGTAAATCGCTGCTTCACCTGAAAGGAGTGTTTGGGGCCTTGGATAGTGAGGAGAGAGGAGGTATATGGACAGGTATTACACCTCCTGCAATTGCAGGGGAAGGTGCCATGGGAAGGGGATGAGGTGGTGGGGGTAATGGAGGAGTGGACCAGGGTGTCACGGAGGGAACGATCCCTTTGGAATGCTAACAGGGGAAGGGAGGGGAAGATGTGTTTGGTAGTGGCATCACGCTGGAGGTGGCGGAAATGGCGGAGGATGATCCTTTGGATATGGACGTTGGTGGGGTGGAAAGTGAGGACAAGGGGAACCCTGTCACGGTTCTGGGAGGGAGGGGAAGGGGTGAGGGTAGAGGTGCGGGGAATGGGTCGGACACGGTTGAGGACCCTGTCAACCACAGTGGGGGGGAATCCTCGGTTGAGGAAAAAGGAAGACATATCAGAAGCGCTGTCAAGGAAGGTAGCATCATCAGAGCAGATGCGTCGGAGACGGAGAAACTGGGAGAATGGAATGGAGGCAGGGTGTGAAGAAATGTAGTCGAGGTAGCTGTGGGAGGCAGTGGGCTTATAATGAATATTAGTAGACAGCCTATCCACAGAGATGGAGATAGAGAAGTCGAGGAAGAGAAGGGAAGTGTCGGAGATGGACCATGTAAAGGTGAGAGAAGGGTTGAAATTAGAAGCAAAGTTGATGAAGTTTTCCAGTTCGGGGCAAGAGCAGGAAATGGCACCGATACAGTCATCAATGTACTGGAAAAAGAGTTGGGGAGGGGGCCTGAGTGGGACTGGAACAAGGAATGTTCGACATATCCCACAAAAAGACAGGCATAACTAGAACTCATTCAGGTACCCATAGCAACACCTTTTACTTGAAGGAAGTGAGTGGAGTTGAAGGAGAAGTTATTCAATGTGAGAACAAGTTCAGCCAGGCGGAGGAGGGTGGTGGTGGATGGGGACTGGTTGGGCCTCTGTTCAAGGAAGAAGCAGAGAGCCCTCAAACCATCCTGGTGGGGGATGGAGATGTAGAGAGATTGGATGCCCATAGTGAAGAGGAGGTGGTTGGGGCCAGGAAACTGGAAATTGTCAAAATGACATAGGGTGTCAGAAGAGTCACGGATGTAGGTGGGAAGAGACTGGACCAGGGGAGAAAAGATAGGGTCAAGATAGGAAGAAATAAGTTCAGTGGGGCAGGAGCAGGCTGACACAATGGGTCTGCCGGGACAGTCCTGTTTATGGATTTTGGGAAGGAGGTAGAAGCGGGCTGTCCTGAGTTGTGGGACTATGAGATTGGAAGCTGTAGAGGGAAGATCTCCAGAGGAGATGAGGTCAGTGACTGTCCTGTGGACAGTCTGTTTTTAGTGTTGTTGGTTGAGAGATAAATATTGGCCAGGACATTGGGGAGAACTCCCCTGCTCTTCTTCAAAATAGTGCCATGGGCTCCTCAACAGGCCGAAAGATGGAGTCTCAGTTTATCACCTCATTCGAAAGACGAGCCCTTTGACAGTGCAGCACTCCCTCAGTGCTGTAGCAGATTCTATGCTCAAGTCCTGGAGTGGGGCTTGATCCCTCTCATCCTGAGGTGAGAGGTCAAAGCCAAGGTTGGTCAGGAAAGGTGACGATAGGATAATGGTTTCTGCACCAGTTGGTTGCAGGGTTGATCTCACTGTGATCACGTGATTTCCCTTTATTCAACCACCAACTGGCCTGCAAGCGCCCATGTGATCCAAACCACACAACCAAACAACATGTCAGAAAATGCCAGTGAGGAGTAAAACCAAATGTTCTACCCTGTAATTACTGAGGTCAGAGATTCGCTTGAAAGTACAGAGGCCTCCAAAGCCCAACACTCCTCATCTCCCTAAATCTTCCCTTCCTTTTGAAATCCCAAAAGTTTGAAATCTTCCAGCCAACCTTCCGAGATTTATCTCACCTACATTCATACTTTTTTCATCCTTAGTTTATGTCTTGCTGAAATAAGCCAAAAATGCCAACTGTTTTCTATTCTAAAGATTGTGTAGCCTAATGATGCTGGGTGGAAGCCCAGAGCTGAGCTTGGCAATTGTGCCAACCCACTTCCTGTTAAATTAACACTCCCAGTTACATCTGGTCAAATCTTTGGAAATGTCAACACTCAGTAGATGTGAGGTTTGTGTGGATTCTCCTGAGGCATTCTGGGATGAATGCAAAACCCAAGTGAGAATGAAATTAACATCAACAACTTGTGTTGCAATGCGGAGAAAGATTTCCCCAAAGTGCTTCACAGAGGTATGAGGAGAATTAACACTGAGCCAGAGGAGGAGATATAAGGAAATGGTGACCAAAAATCTTAATTAAAGAGGTAGGCTTTAAAGGAGCATCTTAATGGACGAGAGAGAGAGCTTGGAGGGAATTCCCCAGAACATGGGCTTTGCACGGTTGAAGGCACTCACTTTCTCGACAGTGTCATCAGGCAGCGATCAGAAAAAAAGACCTGCACTTTTCATGACTTCAGGACATCCCAAAGTACTTTACAATTATGAAGTCCCTTTTGAACTGTAGTCATTGTAGTAATGTAGGGAACACAGCAACAAATGTGTGCACAGCAAGCTCCCACAAGCAGCAGTGCGATAATGACAGATAATCTGTTTTAAGGTTGATGAATAAATCTTTCCCCAGGACACCAGGAAGAACTCTCCTGCTTTTCTTCCAGGAGATCTTGAATGTACACATGAGAGGGTAGAAGAGACCTTGGTTTAATGTCTCATCTGAAAGATGGCACCTCTGACAGTGCAGTACTCCCTCTATACTGCACTGGGAGTGTCACAATGGATTTTGTACTTTAGTCTAAGGAATGGGACTTGAATCTGAGGCAAGAGTGTTCCCCAACAAGCCAGGGCTGACGCCTTGCACCTGACCCAGAGCTTGTGAAACCTGAGTTTGCAACAGAGAATCGTGAAGGCTACAAATCAGTCATGTTATAAAATTAACCTTTTTTTGTTGATTTGCACAAACCCCTCCCTACTTACCATATGTGGCCAATGCAGCATGGAATGCCATTACCTGTCCACAAGGTGGCAGCAAGAAGCTGTAGTTCACTGTCCTCACCTGCCAGACCTACAAAAACACTTGGATTGTGGGCAAAATAATTACTAATTGCAATGAAAAATCAATAGATATTAGGCTGTTCTTCTTTTCCCACAGAGTAGTGAACCTCTGGAGCGTGTTGGCAGCTGGTTCAGTGGGTCACTGCCTTCAAGAGGGAGCTGGACTTGTTCCTGACAACAGGTAAGTGCCTTTACAGGAAACACTGAGTCTGTGTCCACAAGCAGCAAAACGTGGACAACATCCAGGTTTGGGCTGATAAATGGCAAGTAACATTCGTGCCACACAAGTGCCAGGCAATGACCATCTCCAACAAGAGAGAATCTAACCATCTCCTCTTGATGTTCAATGGCATTACCATCATTGAATCCCCCACTATCAACATCCTGGGGTTCGCCATTTACCAGAAACTGAATTGGAGTAGCCACATAAATACTGTGGCTACAAGAGCAGGTCAGAGGCTCGGAATCCTCACAGGTAACTCACCTCCTGTCTCCCCAATATCTGTCCACCATCTACAAGGCACAAGTCATCCAAGACACAGCAGCCGGCTTTATTGGCACCCCATTCACCACCTTTAACACTCACTCTCTCCACCACCGACGCACAGTGGCAGCAGTGTGTACCATCTACAAGATGCACTACAGCATCTCACCAAGACTCCTTCGACAGCACCTTCCAAACCCATGACCGCTACCACCTAGAAGGACAAGGCAGCAGATGCATGGGAACAGCACCACCTGCAAGTTCCCCTCCAAGCCACACACCATCCTGACTTGGAATTATATCGCTGTTCCTTCACTGTCGCTGCATCAAAATCCTGGAACTCCCTTCCTAACAGCACTGTGGGTGTACCAACCCCACATGGACTGCAGCGGCTCAAGAAGGCAGCTCACCACCACCTTCTCAAGGGCAATTAGGAATGGGCAACAAATGCTGGCCTAGCCAGTGACACCCACAACCCCCGAATGAATAATTTAAAATAAAGCCATGCATTGTTAGTCTGACACTCTGCTGCACCCTCGTGTGGGTCAACTGTACCAGGTACACGCCTCCTGAGAGAGCTACAGCCATTCCCTCCATCTGGTGGGTTCCCACGTCCCAACATCTGCAGCCCCAAACCCACCCTTTTGCTTCCAACCCAAGGGAGACTGAGCTTTGCCAATCACACTGGCGCAGCGAAGAAGGTTGTTGACCTGCTTACAGCACTGGATATCTGTACGACTCCACGACTTCAAACCTCCTCTGCTACCTCAATCCAGGCCTGCCTGGCTCACTGGTGAGTTCACCTCCTGCGGTCTCAAGGCAAGGGGGCCTCCCGCCTTGCCCCAGCAACCTGAAGGAAGACATGCAGGGAGTCATCGCTGAACCATGAGGCTGCCCGGGTTGTTGCCTCTGTCACGACCACAATTGGGTTACACAGGCTTCAAGGTTTTTCAGTGGGATGCTGTGGGTCTGGTGGGACGCCCTTGAGGTCACTGGCAGATGAAGGAGTGGTCACAAAACTAAACAGTGATGACATGCCAGCACAAGCTGCCAGCACCTTCTTCTGGGCCATGGCCTACGCCTGCTGCTACAAACCCTCCAGCCTCCAGGCATCTATTCATCTTCAACTCCCCCGACTGGAAAATTCTACTGGGCCTCTGATCTGTGGCCTTAATTGGCCTTTTAATTATGAACAGATGAACAAACGATTATACAAATTGGGGCAGGAGTAGGCCACTCAGTACCTTGAGTCTGCTCCGCCATTCAACCAGATCATGGCTGATCTCATTGTAACCTCAACTCCACATTCCCGCCTACCCCGATAACCTTTCGCCCCCTTGTTTATCAAGAATCTATCTACCCTGCCTTAAAAATATTTAAAGAATCTGCTTCCACTGCCTTTTGAGGAAGAGAATTCCAAAGACTCACGACCCTCTGAGAGAAAAAAATTTCTCCTCATCTCTGTCTTAAATGGGCGACCCCTGATTTTTAAACAGTGACCCCTAGTTCTAGATTCTCCCACAAGGGGAAACATCCTTTCCACATCCACCCTGTCAAGACCCCTCAGGATCTTATATGCTTGAATCAAGTCGCCTCGTACCCTTCTAAATTCCAGCGGATACAAGCCTAGCCTGTCCAATCTTTCCTCATAAGACAACCCGCCCATTCCAGCTATTAGTCTAGTAAACCTTCTCTGAACTACCTTAACAAATTACCTACTACTTGTGGGTGGGTAGTTGTTCTGCCCCCAATCTGGTCTTCCCAAAAACGTCTCAGGAGTAGGATGGTGCTGGCAAACCAGCACGCTGATCGTCGGTGAGAAATTATGTATCTGCCCACTTCCGTTCCCATTCCCATTGGATTCCGAGAATCCTGCCCAATGAGTTAAATCGAGAAGTTGGGCTTAGTTGATATTAATTTTTGAGCTCTCTCAGGAGATTTCATGGTGCTAGGGGCCAGGGATGGGGGGCAAGGTTTTACAAGGATGTCGTAAGTGTTATGACCAGGTGAGAAAGGTGTCTAGGGTTCCCTCTCAGCCTTCACCTGGTCTCGCCGTAACAGGGTTTAATTTTAAACACACGTGTTTTTAGTTCCCCCTTGGTGAACCCTTGTTCACTGCTTTCCAATTGTAAGGCAAAGAAACCAGCCAAACAGGTTTAAAGAGGAAAGGTTGAACTTTATGAAACTTAAACTCTAATTCGGTTAGCGCCTATGGATATGCGACGCGTCCAAGCTAGCGTTCATATGTGATAAGCACATGCTGATAGAGACAGAAAAGAGCAGAAGAAATAAAGTGGAAAAGTTTGAAGCAATATCTGAAGGTGGTTACTGTTCTTTGAGCTCGCTGTAGTGTCCTTGATTGTAGGTAGATCTTGTTTTTCGTTGGGGCCCAGTATTCTTCTTAAACCTTGTTTGATGTAGGAGACTTTTCTCTCTTGAGGTTCACGTCTTCAGTGGGTTTGGAGTTCTGTGAGAAAGAGATGGGAGCAGACAGGAGAGGTCTTTACAGTCCAGGAGCAAAGAGTCTCTCTCTCTCAAGCTGTTTGTACAATTCAAAAAGCTCAGGTTGCCTAGCAGGTTAGTCATGTGACTAGCTGGTTTGACATCTGTCTGTGGATTTGGCCATCTTAGCAGTCATCCTGGAATGTGAGCTTCGTCACCTTCAATGTCTGGTGATCAAAGTCCATTGTGGGTTGAATGTGTCAGGGAATGGTCCTTTGTCTCCACAAGCACTGTCTGTTAGTATGTAAATGTTTTTTCCATCCACGGCTGATCTGTTTAACAAGTCTTTTCCTCGCTCCAGCAATAGTTTAAAATCCATATTCATATGACAAAATTAATATGCCTTATTCTTGGCAGGTGGGGGTCTGCATGGCAGAAGGCAGGAGTAGGAATAAATTGTGAGTTTCATGGTCTTTGAGGTGGTGAGGGGGCAATAAATTCAAACAGGAGGCTTTGCAGTGAGTCTTGATTTAATACAGGTAGAACAAAGTAGAGCAAACGTTCTCTCAAGTTGAACCCTGACATTGTGATCAAACGCGCTGACAAGGGTGGTGCTGTTGGTTGTCTGGCATACTGACCTCTACCTTGCAGAGGCTGAGCGCCAACTCTCAGACACTTCTTCCTACTTCCCTCTGGACTATGACCACACCACTGAGCATCAAGCAACTATCTCCAGGACGGTCACTGACCTCATCTGCTCTGGAGATCTTCCCTCTACAGCTTCCAACCTCATAGTCCCGCAACCCTACAGAGCCTGCTTCTATCTCCTTCCTAAAATCCACAAACAGGACTGTCCCGGCAGACCCATTGTTTCAGCATGTTCCTGCCCCACTGAACCTATTTCCTCCTATCTTGATTTTATTTTTTCTCCCCTTGTCCAGTCTCTTCCCAGCTACATCCTTGACTCTTCTGATGTCCTACATCATTTCTACAGTTTCCAGTTTCCTGATCCTAACTTTCTCCTCTTCACTATGGACGTCCAATCTCTCTACACCTCCATCCCCCACCAAGGTGGTCTGAGGGCTTTTCGCTTCTTCCTTGAACAGAGGCCCAACCAGTTCCCATCCACCACCATCCTCCTCCACCTGGCTGAACTTGTTCTCACATTGAACAACTTCTCCTTCAACTCCACTCACTTGCATCAAGGAAAAGGTGTTGCTATGGGTACCCACATGGGTCCTAGCTATGCCTACCTTTTTGTGGGATATGTCGAACATTCCTTGTTCCAGTCCTACTCAGGTTGCCTCCCCCAACTCTTTTTCCGGAACATTGATGACTGTATCGGTGCTGTTTCCTGCTCCCGCCCTGAACTGGAAAACTTTATCAACTTTGCTTCCAATTTCCACCCTTCTCTCACCTTCACATGGTCCAACTCCGACACTTCCCTTCCCTTCCTCGACTTCTCTGTCTCCATCTCTGGGGATAGACTGTCCTCTAGTATTTATTATAAGCTCACCGACTCCCATAGCTACCTTGACTACACTTCCTCACACCCTACCTCCTGTAAAGATTTTATTCCATCCTCCCAGTTTTTCCTTCTCCGACACATCTGCTCTGATGATGCAACCTTCCACAACACTGCTTCTGATATGTCTTCCTTTTTCCTCAACCGAGGCTTCCCCCCCCCCACTGTGGTTGACAGGGCCCTCGACCGTGTCCAGCCTATTTCCCGCACTTCTGCCCTTCCCCTCCCTCCCAGAAACGTGACAGGGTTCCCCTGTCCTCACTTTCCACCCCACCAGCCTCCACATCGAAGGATCATCCCCCGCCTTTTCTGCCACCTCCAGCTTGATGCCACTACCAAACACATCTTCCCCTCTCCTCCCCTGTCAGCATTCCGAAGGGATCATTCCCTCTGTTACACCCTCATACACTCCTCCACCACCCCCGACACCTCTTCCCTTTCCCACTGCACCTTCCCTTGCAATCGCAGGAGGTGTAATACCTGCCCATTTACCTCCTCTCTCCTCACTATCCCAGGCCTCAAACACTCCTTTCAGGTGAAGTATCGATTTACTTGTACTTCTTTCAATGTAGTATACTGTATTCACCGCTCACAATGTGGTCTCCTCCACATTGGGGAGACCAAATGCAGATTGGGTGACCGCTTTGCAGAACACCTCCACTTGGTCCGCAAGCAAGATCCCGAGCTTCCAATTGCTCGCCATTTTAATTCTCCATCTTGTTCCCATGCCCTCATGTCTGTCCTCGGCCTGCTGCAGTGTTACAGTAAACATCAACGCAAGCTTGAGGAGCAGCACCTCGTTTTCCGATTAGGCACTTGACACCCTTCTGGACTCAATATTGAGTTCAATCATTTCAGACCATGAGACCCATTATTTTTTATTATTTTTATTTTTTGTATATATTATATTCAAATTTTATTTAATTTTTAACCATTTGCTAGTCTTACACTTATTTTTCTTGTTTTTGCTTTTGTACAGACCTGTTCATTATTCTGCCATTAGTACTCTCTCTGGACTCGTGCTTTGTCTTTTGCTACAACTATTTAGCACTCCATTTGCATTCTGGTCCATGACATCTGTCATTTAATCTCTCCCCCTCTGTCCTATCACAGTCCATCCTTCTTGTTCTGCTTCCCCCCCTCCCTCATCTTACTTGCTCAAAGACGTTTCTAATTTTTACCAGTTCTGATGAAGGGTCGCAAATCTAAAACGTTAACTCTGTTTCTCTTTCCGTAGATGCTGCCAGACCTGCTGAGTATTTGCAGCACTTTCTGTTCTCATTTTAGAATTCCAGCATCTGCAGTATTTTGATCTTATTTTCGAACAAAGACCCTGTGGAATGAGGGACAAATGAGGAAAGTTCAGGGGAGCAATAACTGTAGTGATACCAGTAAAATAGAGAGGGGAAAAAGGCACAGTAATAGGGCGACAGTTGTAAACCAGTAGGTAGGGCTGTCACTTTCTAAAACAACAGGTTGTGGGTTCAGGTCCCACTCTAGAGAGTGTGTCTGTCCTTACAGGGAGTCTCTGCAGAGGGTGTCAGTATTTACAGGAAGTGTCTGCGGAGGGTGTCAGTATTTACAGGGAGTCTCTGCGGAGGGTGTCAGTATTTACAGGGAGTCTCTGGGGAGGGTGTCAGTATTTACAGGGAGTCTCTGGGGAGGGTGTCAGTATTTACAGGGAGTCTCTGCGGAGGGTGTCAGTATTTACAGGGAGTCTCTGGGGATGGTGTCAGTATTTACAGGGAGTCTCTGGGGATGGTGTCAGTATTTACAGGGAGTCTCTGGGGAGGGTGTCAGTATTTACAGGGAGTCTCTGGGGATGGTGTCAGTATTTACAGGGAGTCTCTGCGGAGGGTGTCAGTATTTACAGGGAGTCTCTGGGGAGAGTGTCAGTATTTACAGGGAGTTCCCTGGAAAGACTTTTTTTCAATTCATTCATGGGATGTGGGCGTCACTGGCTAGGCCAGCATTTATTGCCCATCCTTGGGGTGTCAGTATTTACAGGGGGTCCCTGGCGACTGTGTCAGTATTTACAGGGGGTCCTCAGGGAGTGTGTCAGTATTTACAGGAAGTCCCTGGGGAGCGTGTCAGTATTTAGAGGGGGTCCAGGGAGTGTGTCAGTATTTACAGGGGGTCCTCAGGGAGTGTGTCACTATTTACAGGGTACTCCTGGGGAGTGTGTCAGTATTTACAGGGGGTTCTTGTGAGTGTGTCAGTATTAACAGGAAGTCCCTGGGGAGCGTGTCAGTATTTACAGGGGGTCCAGGGAGTGTGTCAGTATTTACAGGGGGTTCTTGTGAGTGTGTCAGTATTAACAGGAAGTCCCTGGGGAGCGTGTCAGTATTTACAGGGGGTCCTCAGGGAGTGTGTCAGTATTTACAGGGGGTCCTCAGGGAGTGTGTCAGTATTTACAGGGGGTTCTTGTGAGTGTGTCAGTATTTACAGGAAGTCCCTGGAGAGTGTGTCAGTATTTAGAGGGGGTTCTTGTGAGTGTGTCGGTATTTACAGGAAGTCCCTGGGGAGCGTGTCAGTATTTAGAGGGGGGCCAGGGAGTGTGTCAGTATTTACAGGGGGTTCTTGTGAGTGTGTCAGTATTTACAGGAAGTCCCTGGGGAGTGTGTTGGTATTTGGCGGCACAGTGGCGCAGTGGTTAGCACCGCAGCCTCACAGCTCCAGCGACCCGGGTTCAATTCTGGGGACTGCCTGTGTGGAGTTTGCAAGTTCTCCCTGTGTTTGCGTGGGTTTCCTCCGGGTGCTCCGGTTTCCTCCCACATACCAAAGACTTGCAGGTTGATAGGTTAATTGGCCATTAGCAATTGCCCCTAGTATAGGTAGGTGGTAGGGAAATATAGAGACAGGTGGGGATGTGGTAGGAATATGGGATTAGTGTAGGATTAGTATAAATGGGTGGTTGATGGTCGGCACAGACTCAGTGGGCCAAAGGGCCTGTTTCAGTGCTGTATCTCTAAACTAAAAAACTAAATATTTACAGGGGGTCCTCAGGGAGTGTGTCAGTATTTACAGGGGGTCCTGGGACTATGTCGGTATTTACAGGGGGTCCCTGGGAGTACATTAATATTTACCAGGGTTGTGCACCAGGCAGAAAAGTCTGAAAAACACCAATTGGGAATAACTGTTGTCCAACTGACATGCTGTGCTCTGAATATGAGCTCAGGTCATCAACACTAAACCTTCAGCAACCTGAAGAACTGGAGTACTGTTCACAGTTCTTTTCACCATATTATGAAAAGGAGAGAGAGGCACTGGAGAGGGTCCAAAAAAGATTTACAAATGATGATACCAGAACTAATAGAGGTCCTTCAAATTATGAAAGGTTTTCATAGACACAGAGAGTTTCCACTTGTGGAAAAGAGCAAAGCTACAATCCATCAATATCAGATCGTCACCAATAAATCCAATAGAGAATTCAGAAGAAACTTCTTCACCCAGGGAGTGGTGAGAATGTGGAACTCACTACCACGGGGAACAGTTGATATGAACAGTGTAAGATGAATTTCAGAGGAAGTTAGATAAGCCTAATAGAGAGAAGGGAATAGAAGGTAATGCTGATAGTTAGGTAAGGAAGGATGCGAGAAGGCTCACGGAATCATAGAATAGTTACAGCACAGAAGGAGGCCATTCAGCCCATTGTGTCCATGCCAACTCACTGTGAGAGCAACTCAGTCTTTTCCCGTAGCCCTGCAAATCTTTTCTCTTCAGATAATTATCCAGTTCCCTCCACCACATGCTCAGGCAGTGCATTCCAGATCCTAACAACCTGTTGCATGAAGAATTTTTTCTTCATGCCACCCCTGGTTCTTTTGCCAAACACTTTAAGTCAGTGTCCTCTGTTCTCAACCCTTCGCCAATGGGAACCGTTTCTTCCAATCTACTATGCCCAAATCCCTCATGATTTTGAGCACCGCTATCAAATCTCCTGTCAACCTCCTTTTCTCTAAGGAGAACAGCCCCAGCTTTGATAATTTATCCAAGTCACTGAAGGCTTTGGTGAGACCATATCTGGAGTACTGCACGCAGTTTTGGTCTCCATATTTAAGGAAGGATATATTTGCCTTAGAGGCAGTACAGCGAAGGTTCACTAGATTGGTCCCTGGGATGAGAGGGTTGTCCTATGATGAGAGGCTGAGTAAATTGAGTCGATATACTCTCTGGAGTTTAGAAGAATGAGGGATGATCTCATTGAAACAGACAAGATTCTGAAGGGGCTTCTAATGGGTTCTTTTTATGTTGGCTGATGCAACATAAATGAGATGCATGGAGTCCAGTTGGTTGAAGATCACAAGCAGGTTTATTTACAGCTAAACTATTATACACAGTACAGAGCTATCTATTTACAGGACCTGCCTCTAGGTGTTACAGTAGCAGAGTGCTCCAGGCTTGTAGTCACATGACTGCATCTTGGCAAGTGGCTCATTAGTATACTAAGATCTTAAAGGGCCATCACTCTTAAAGGAAATCACACAACAGGGTTTGACAAGGTAGACATTGAGAGATTGTTTCCTCTGGTCGCGGGCACAGTCTCAGGATAAGGGATCATTTAGGATTGAGATGAGGAGAAATTGCTTCACTCAAAGGGTTGTGAATCTTTGGAATTCTCTACACCAGAGGGTAGTGGATGATCCATCATTGAATATATTCAAGGCTGAGATAGCCTTGGTCTCTCAGGGAATCAAGGGATCTGGGAATGCGGGGGGAAAGTGGAGTTGAGGCCGAGGATCAGCCATGATCTTATTGAATGGTGGAACAGTCTCGAAGGACCACATGGTCTACTCCTGCTCCTATTTCTTACATTCTTATGTTCTCTCATCACCAGATCCTCTTGTAAATCTTTTCTGCACCCTCTCCAATGCCTTCACATCCTTCCTAAAGTATGGTGCCGGAATTGGACACAATACTCCAGTTGAGGCTGAACCAGTGTTTTATAAAGGTTCACCATAACTTCCTTGTTCTTGTACTCTACGCCTCTAGCTATGAAGCCCAGGATCCCATCTGCCTTGTTAACCACATTCTCAACCTGTCCTGCTGACTGCAACGATTTGTGCACATATACCTCCAGGTCCCTCTGCTCCTGCATCCCCTTTAAAATTGTATCCTTTATTTTTTATTGCCTCTCCTCGTTGTTTCTACCAAAATGTATCACTTCACAATTCTCTGCATTAAATTTCATCTGTACATGTCTGCCCTATCCACCAGCCTATCTATGTCCTCTTGAAGTCTAACAATATCCTCCTCACAGCTCACAATACTTCCAAGTTTTGTGTCATCTGTAAACTTTCAAATTGTGTCTTGCACACCCACGTCTAGGTCATTAATATAGATCAAGAAAGCAGTGGTCCTAATATCGATCCCTGGGGAGCCCCATTATATACCTTCCTTCAGTCTGAAAAACAACTGTTAACCACTACTCTGTTTCCTGTCACTCAGCCAACTTTGCATCCATGCGGCTACTGTTCCTTTTATTCCATGGGCTTCAGCTTAACAGATAAACCTGTTATGTGGCACTTCACCAAACGCCTTTTGGAAGTCCATGTACACCATCAATTAATTAATAAAAATCTGGAATTGAAAGCTAGTTTCAGTAACGGTGCCATGAAACTATCATTGATTGTCATATAAACCCATCTGGTTTGCTAATGTCCTTTAGGGAAGGAGATCTGCCATCCTTACCTGGTCTGGCCTACATGTGACTCCAGACCCACAGCAATGTGGTTGACTCTTAACTGCCGTCTGAAATGGCCTAGCAAGCCACTCAGTTATCAAAGGCAATTAGGGATGGGCAACAAATGCTGGTCTTGCCAGTGACACCCACTGCCCAAGAAAGAATTAAAAAAAACACATTACCCTCATCAACCCTCTTTGTTACCTCATCAAAAAATTCAAGCGAGTTAGTTAAACACGATTTGCTTTTAACAAATCCATGCTGGCATTCCTTAATTAAACCACATTTGTCCAAATGACTGTTAATTTTATCGCAGATTATAATTTTTAAAAGCTTTCCCACCACCGTGGTTAAACTGACTGGCCTGTAGTTGCTGGGCTTGTCCTTACACCCTTTTTTGAACAAGGGTGTAACATTTGCAATGCTCCAGTCCTCGGGCACCAGCCCTGTATCTAAGGATGATCGGAAGATTATGGCCAGTGCCTCAACAATTTCCACCCTGACTTCCCTCAGTATCCTTGATACATTCCATCTGGTCGTGTTGACTTATTGGGCTGGAGGTGGGAATGGAGGTGGCCGGGCCTGGAATTTCCTGACTGCGGTTTATGTGCTGCTTTGCTGGCAGCTTTCTGCCTCTGGGCCATTTTTAAAGAGGCAGGCTCGTTGGGGTGGTGACTACCCATCCGCAAACGGCGGGTAGCTTGTTAACATACATAAAAGGCCTATTAAGGCTAATGACCAGAGGCCAATTGGAATTTCCCAGTCAGCCTGCTGACTCCCCATCGTGTGCAGAATGCGGCAGATGCCTGGAGGTGGCCTTCCGGTGGCAGACCGGGGTGGGGGGGGGGCAGTGCTCCAGGATCAATTTGAAGCCCCTCCCCCACAGATGCTGTACCTACCTGACCACAGGGGGCTCCCCCTCCACAGCTGTGGCCATTTCTTCTTTTAAAGTTTATATGAAGTTCAATGTGGTGAAATGTGAAGTCATTCATTTTGGTAGAACATAGGGAGACAATATAAAATAAAGGGTACAACTCTAAAGGGGGTGCAGGAGCAGAGGGACCTGGGTGTATATGCGCATAAGTCATTGTAGGTGACAGGAGAGGTTGAGAGCACAGAAAATAAAGCATACAGTATCCTGGGCTTTATTAATAGGGGTATAGAGTACAAAAGCAAGGAGGTTATGTTAAACTTGTATAAGACACGAGTTTGGCCTCAGCTGGTGTATTGCGTCCAGTTCTGGGCACCACACTTTAGGAATGATGTGAAGGCATTGGAGAGAGTACAGAAAAGATTCACGAAAATGGTTCCAGGGATGAGGAACTTCAGATTGGAGAAGTTGGGTCTGTTTTCCTTGGCGAAGAGAAGGCTGAGAGGTGATTTGATAGAAGTATTCAAAATCATGAGGGGTCTGGACAGTGTAGACAGGGAGAAACTGTTTCCACTCGTGAAAGGCTCGAGAACGAGATTTAACATGATTGGCAAAAGAAACAAAAGCACCATGAGGAAAAATTTCTTCACCCAGCGAGTGGTTAGGATCTGGAATGCACTGCCTGAGAGTGTGGTGGAGGCAGGTTCAATCGAGGCATTCAAAAGGGAATTGGACAGTTATATGAAAAGGAATAATGTGCAGGGTTACGGGGAGAAGGCGAGGGAATGGCATTAGGTGACTTGCTCATTCGGAGAGCTGGTGCAGACGTGATGGGCCGAATGGCCTCCTTCTGTGCTGTAACAATTCTGTGATTCTGTGATAAAAAGTCCACGTTGCAGCAACAGGCTGCCTCCAATTGGCCCTCCAGCTTCCAGAGTCCAGCTGCCATTCTTAATCCACTGGCAAGTGCACCCTCTGCCATTAATTAGCCTTTCATTCAAAAATCACAGCGTGTGTGACATGCTTTTGCTGCACGGGGTCAGGACCTGGAAATTATCCAACGTCAGGGTCCTGACCCTGATATGAAAATCCAGACCGTCACCTTTACGTACAGCCGGCCTCTTGAATACATCCTCGAGTGGGCCATAAACGTCAGCATGGAGTGGCTGGGTCGAATAGCCTGTTTCTGTGCTGTATCTTCTATGTGTTTGCTAGAAATTAAATTACTTTCTTCCAACATTCACTGCTCGGGGTCAGGCTAGCCTCACCAGTGTTCCCATGGCTCCATCATGCTCCAGCTCTCTGAACTATTTATATAGTTTTTGGCTGTCCCAGCACTGGTTGCTGAGGCCCCTTCTCTCTTTCCCACGGTATCCTACTCCTCTCTCCTGCATTCCTACATTGGCCACTAGGACTGAATCCCCTCTTCTCCGACCTACACATCAATCTCCCGAGCCCTTCATGCTCCATGCCCCCACCCCGCCCCCCACATCCCATCCTTGACCTCTCCTACATTTCAACCTTGCCTTGACAATTATACAAAGATTGCTGCAAGTGTTAATGTTTACAGGGGTGGGGTGGAGCAGGGATCTCTGTGAGTGCCTTAATATTTATGGGGGTGTCTGTGAATGTGTTATTATTTGGTGGGGCGGGGGGGGTGGTTTCTCTGACAGTGTGTTAACATTTACAAGGGGCATCTCTGCAATTGTGCTACTATTTGCATCGGTTAAGGGGGAGGGGTCTCTGCGAGCATGCTGCATTTACAGGACAGGGGTCTCTTCCAGTGTTTTAATATTTACAAGGGGCGTGTTCTCTGCGAGTGCATTAATATTTACTAGGGGGAGGCTTCTCTGTAAATATGTGTGTTAATATTTACAGGGGGGGTCTCTGTGAGTATGTTACTATTTACAAGGGGGGGGGATCTCAGCGAATGTGTTAATATTTACAGGGGGTCTCTGTGAGTGCCTTAATATTTGAAGGGGAGGTCTCTGCGAGTGTGTTAATAGTTACAGGGGGTGCGGTCTCTGCAAGTGTGCTATATTTACAGGACAGGGGTCTCTTCCAGTATGTTAATATTTACAGGGGGTTGGTGGGGGGGAGGAGGGAAGGCTCGCTGCAAGTGTATTAATATTTACAGGGGGTGGGGGTTCTCTGTGAGTGGCTTTGCATTTATGGGGGAGGGTTTCTAGAAAACTAACAAAATTTGAAAGGGGTTGTTGGAATGGAGCGACCTGGGTTTATGTACACAAGACTTTGAAGGTGGTAGGAAAAGTTGAGAAGGCTGTTGAAAGGATATATGGGATCCTTGGCTTGATAAATAGGCATAGAGTACAAAAGCAAGGAATTTCTGGTAAACCTTTATAAATCACCTGTTAGGCCTCAACTAGAATACATGGTGGAATTTTATGCTGGAATGGGGGTCTTGACATAGGGGAAACCGATGCTGAGATCCCTCTGCCGCTCTTGTATAGTAGGCCTGCCAAATTTAGTGCCGATCAGGCACTTAACATGACAGTGACGGGCCTTCCATAGGATTTAGGGTCCTGTCTCTGGAAGTCCCAGCCTTGTCGAGTTGCTGGCCAATCAGAGGCCTGCAGCTGCAGCGCCACAGTGGAGGCAGTGGCTGCTGCTGTAACTGCAGTGATCATATTCCAAGGGGCAGCACTGGAACCGGGCTTAAGGCAGGTCAGGATGGGAGGGGTCTGGCGGGGTGGGGGTTGTGGGGGAGAGGGGTCAGCAGCAAGGGCAGGGGGGTGACCGCAGGTGAGTCTCCCCCCCCAATGCCAGGACCCTCATTCAGGCACTAAGTGCCTTTGAACGAGGCCCCCCGCCCACCCCTGCAGCCGGAAAACAGCCTGAATGGTTTCTCGTGCCGTGCTTCCCATGTGGCAACAGGGTAATTGCAGCTGTGATGGGAAGAGGCCCTTAATTGGGGATTAATGACCCAGTTAAGGGCCTCAGTTCGTGGCAGGGCGGGAAGGCCATTCACAGGCCTTCCTGCCCCAGACTAAATTTTGGCGGAGGCGGGATATTGGCGGGGCCCTCCAATGTTATGCTCTCCCCACCTCCAAACCCACCATGGGGGAGAACATAAAATTCCACCCGTTGTGTCTGATTCTGGGCATCAGACTTTAGGAAGGATGCTTAGGCCTTGGAGTGGGTACAGTGGAGATTTAATAGAATGGTACCACAGATGCAGAACTTCAGTTATTTGGAGAGACTGGAGTAGCTGGGATTATTCTCCTCAGAGTAGAGAAGGTTAACGGGAGATTTGATAGAAATGTTCCAAATCATGAAGCGTTTTGAGAGAGTATTGAAGGAGAACCTGTTTCCTCGGGCAAGAGGAATTAATTGGAAAACTTGGCCAAAGAGCCTTGGCAGAAAATTCCAAAATCATTGAATCATGGAATGATAGTGCACTCCAGGAGGCCATTCGTCCCTCGTGCTTGGGCTGGGTCTTTGAAAGAGCTATCCAATTAGTCTCACGCCCCTACTCTTTCCCTATAGCCCTGCAAATTTGTCCCCTTTAAGTATTTATCCAATTTTTTTTGACCATTCTTATTGAATCTGCTTCCACCACTCTGCCAGGCAGCACAGTGCCCTTTGCCCTGCTCTGACCCCATGCTCCATATCAGCACCCACTTGGATTTATCCAATGTGGGTGGAAAGGTAGATTTTGGGCCAATTTACCACTTTGTTGAATATTGTTTGTGTGTAATATGGTGCAGTGACCTTGTACACGGCTGTCTTTATGTGTCAGTCTGGGAGAATTGTTGGCTGAATTTTCCAACTCTGAGCCCGACCCTGAAAACTGTTTTCCCAAACAAAATTGACTTGGAACTTTCAACCAAACCACATCATTTCCTTTGCAACCAGCTGTATTCTTAAAATAACCAGACATGTGGGACCTTACAGAACACAGAGACTGGAACAAAGAAAAACAACAGGGGGTTAGGCATTTCATTTACAAATCCCTGAGTGCAATTTAAAAAAAAATTCGTTCTCAGGTTGAGTGTTATTGGCAAATCGGTCATTGATCTCCCATTTCCAGTTGACTTGAGAAGGTGGTGGCAGATCTTCTTTTTTAACCACTGCTAATAGGTTTGATATGACTGAGTATTTTGCTGGGCCAATCTAGAGGGTAGTTAAGAGTCAACCACTTTGGTGTGGGACTGGAGTCACATATAGGCCCAGACCAGGTAAGGACGGTAGTTTTCCTTCCCTAGAGGACAGTGGGGGATCAGTTGGGTTTTAACAACAACCTAACAGATATATGATCACTTTTACTGAGAGCAGGTTTTTATTTCCAGATTTTTAAAACTGAATTCAAATTCTCAAAAAGATGTGGTGGAATTTGAACTGGTTCTTTGGAGATCATTAGTTCCAGCCTCGAGGCTAATAGTCCAGTAACAGACTCCCTACACTGCTGTACTCTATATAGCACTGCATTGTTACACTGTTCCAGGCAAAATCTGGGTCAACTTGGTTTGAGCAATGATTATTTTTACTCGTCAGTCAAAGATTTCAGTTTCAAAACTCACTCCAGGAGTTCCATATCCAAGAGCATATTTTATAATTTATGAGACAATATTGAGATTTTTAAAAATTCACAAGAAAATGTCATGCAGCACATTAATCCTACTCCTCCCACAGCCCTAGCACACTTTCATCTATCATGCCCACCCATTGAATCTCTTTACACAGCACATAAACACTTTTTTTTATTTGTTCATGGCATTTGTTGCCCATCCATAATTGCCCTTGAGAAGGTGGTGGTGAGCTGCCTTCTTGAACCACTATAGTCCTTGGGGTGTAGGTACACCCACAGTGCTGTTAGGGAGGGAGTTCCAGGATTCTGACCCACTGACAATGAAGGAACGGCGATACAGTTCCAAGTCAGGATGGTGTGTGGCTTGGGGGGGATCTTGCAGGTGGTGGTGTTCCCATATATCTGCTGCCTTTGTCCTTCTAGGTGGAAGAGGTCATGGGTTCGGAAGGTGCTGTCGAAGGAGCCTTGGTGAGTTGCTGCAGTGCGTCTTGCAGATGGTGCACACTGCTGCCACTGTGCGTCGGTGGTGGAGGGAGTGAATTTTTGTGGATGGTGTGCCAATCAAGTGGGCTGTTTTGTCCTGGATGGTGTTGAGCTTCTTGAGTGTTGTTGGAGCTGCACCCATCCAGGCAAGTGGAGATTATTCCATCACACTCCTGACTTGTGCCTTGTAGATGGCGGACAGGCTTTGGGGAGTCAGGAGGTGAGTTACTCGCCTCAGAATTCTTTGCCTCTGACCTGCTCTTGTATCCACAGTATTTATGTGGCCACTACAGTTCAGTTTCTGGTCATTGGTAACCCCCCCAGGATGTTGATGGTGGGGTTATTCAGTGATGGTAATGCCATTGAACATCAAGGGGAGATGGTTAGATTCTCTTGTTGGTCATTGCCTCACACTTATGTGGCACAAATGTTACTTGCCACTCATTAGCCCAAGCCTGGATATTGTCCAGGTCTTGCTGGATCTGGACACGGGCTGCTCCAGGCTGCGGGATATATCGGGCTTTGACGTTATGGATGATGATTGAACATTATTCTGCTGCCTCTGATGGCCCACAGCCCTTCATGGATGCCCAGTTTTGAGCTGCCAAATCAGTTCTGATTCTATCCCATTTAGCTTGGTGGTAGTGCCACAGAACATGATGGATGGTATCCTGAGTGTGAAAATGGGACTTCATCTCCACGAGGACTGTGTGGTGGTCACTCCTACTAATACTCTTCACACCCATTTAATATCCCCAACAGCCCATGTATACTCTACACGATCCTGGACTCTACCCACCCATTTAATCTCCTGATGTAAAGTTTTGTGTAAATAATCCTTGCTGTTCAATGATAATCAAACAAAAGTCTAGAATATTCATGCATCTCTTCTATTTACCCCCCATTCCATTCCCCCCATACCACCCTCCCCCCTCCACAAAAAATCTCCCCTAGTTCCTGTCAGTAACCAATTGTAAAGGAACCATTGTGTCCTGTGGAGTATCTGATTGTCCCAGGCAGTCCTGTAACTCCAAACCTCCATTCCCAAACAAATATTTGTGCAGCTCCTCTTTGAACGAGTTCAGTGATTCCATTTCAATTAGGGTTGCCAGCCCTCCAGGATTGTCCTGGAGTCTCCAGGGGTTAAAGGTTAAACACCAGGAACTGCTACAAGCAAAAACCCCAGGAACAAAATTGTTGGGGCATGAAAATAACCTGATGTGTTTTGCACTGTCACAATGGGCTGAATGACCTTCTTCTGTGCAGTAAGCTTCTATGAATTTTGATTATTGGCTGTAAACTGGTTTTACCTACTCTAAGGATGCCATCTGATTGGATATCACATGACATCACACCTTCAGACACTCCACCCACCACTGTCCTGCCATTGGTCCCCCGACACGTCCATCTTGGTAGTGCCCCGCCTTCCCACACTCAATCAGAAAGTGAACAGAATTTTTGTGACCCAATTGGCTGAACCTTGAATGTCAATCAAACAGCCTTTGTCCACCCCCACATCTCCGATATTTTTACAGCTAACAAACTAATATGTTCAAAGGAATTAACAGAAGTATGTTCAATTATTTTTAACAACCATATGCTGTTTCTCTCCTGGGATTTTGCTCCTGCAGATTTGGCAACTCTAACCTGCTCTTATAATTAAATTGATCTTGTATTGATAGGCATCCAACAGTAAAAAACCGAAAGGGTTTAAGTATTGTAAGGTGTGTCTAATCCTTTAAGCCCAATATTGCCTATTTAAGACCAGCCCATTTATTCCGTTCACCTCAGATCTTCAGGTCAGAGGTCACTGGTGTGAAGGTCATTCTGTCATATCTGCCTTAACTTTGTAACCAATTATAAAGAGAGCCGACAGACTTCTGAGTGATTTATTAATTTATTGACCCCAGTCACATTAATGCTAAACTTCCATTTGAGTCTGAAATACCCATTCTACTGAACCCTTTTTATTAAAGTGGAAATAACAAAGTGAATTGAACTGAGGAAGTGATTTTGCGGCAGTGCCCCAGCAGGCACCTTGCTTGCGTTTGGCTGACCTTTGGGTTTGAGGTGAGGTCATGAATGGCCATTACTAGATCAGGCCAACTTAAAAAAACATTTTTGCTCCCTGTTTAGTCTCAGAGTTTAACCATTGGGAATGATGCTGGAAAGAACTTGCGTTGAAGTGCAGTCATTGGCTTGTAAGCAAATGTGCACAGCAAGATCCCAGCAACAACAAAAGTGACGAATGACCAGATACTACTCAGTTTTGCTGGTGTTTATTGAGGGATAAATGTTGGCCGGGATACCAGAAGAATTGCCTTTCTCTTTGAAAGCTGCTCTTTGAAAGCTGCTATGGGATCGAAGCTGGCCTTGGTTTAATGTTTCATCTGCAATATGGAACCTCCATAAAATAAAGGACTTGCATTTCTATAGCACCTTTCATGACCTCAGGATGTCCCAAAGTGCTTGAAAACCAATGAAGTACTTTTGAAGCATATTCACTGATGTAATGTAGGAAATGTGGTGGCCAATTTTCGGCATAGCAAGATGCCACAAACAGCAATGATACAAAGGACCAGAACATCTGATTTTTAGTGATGTTGGTTGAGGGATAAATATTGTCCCAGGGCACTGAAAGGAACTCGCCTGGTCTTCTTCAAGTATTGCTGTGAGATGGCTGAGAGGGCAGATGGGGCCTTGGTTTAGTGTCTCAATCCGAAAGACCTGGTTATGAAATAATTCAGGAACAAAATCCTGGGATGCTAAAAAACTGCTATCATGGAATCATACACAGCAGGAGGCCAGATGGAGATCGTGCCTGTACTGGCATTTTGAAAGAGTGATACAATTAGTCTCACTCCCCTGTTCCATCACCATAGCACTGCAAATTTTTCCTTTTCAAATATTTATTCAATTTCCCTTTTGGAAGTTACTATTGAATCTGCTTCACTGGCCTTTTAGGCAGTGCATTCCAGATCACAACTCACTGTGCATCTCCCTCACTCCCAGTTCTTCTTTCTCACTCAAATCCCTGCACATCCTCAACCCTCTCTATCTTTGTAACATCTTCCAGCCCTATAACCCGTCACAATCTTTGGGCTCCTCCAATTCTGGCCTCTGAAGCTGAAGGCATGGCCACCAATGGTGGAACGATTAAAATCGGGGATGTGGAATAGGCCAGAAATGGAGGCGTGGAGAGATCTCGGAGGCTTGTAGGGCTGGAGGAGGTTGCAGAGATAGGGAGGGGGTGAGGCCATGGAGGGATTTGAAAACAAGGATGTAACGGAGGTGTCGGAGCTCGGGGAGCCAATGTGAGTCAGTGAGCACAGGGGGTGATGGGCTCATGGGACCTCGTGCGCATTAGGATATGGGCAGCAGATTTTTGGATGAGCTGAAGTTTAGGGAGGCTGGAAGATGAGAGGCCGGCCAGGAGACTAATGGAATAGTTGACTTTGGAGGGAACAAAAGCAATCGCAGCCAAAAACTGGTTTAGTGGAAATTAGTTAACCTAGCGCTCAATATCTAGCATGAAAGGTGGATCTCTGTACCACACAGAACACTGTAAGGGATGTGACTTAACTGCTAAATTAACTTGTTAAGTTGTTTCCTAACCTTTCTCTCTCTGAGCCTGGTGTTTTCTTTCTCAGCACTTCACCTGGCACTGGTTAGAGGGGCAAGGGGATATAGAGAGGATTTCTCTCCTCCTTAACCTTTGTTACTCTGTTTGAAGTTCTCAGTCTCTAATCTCTGGGAGTGAAAAAAATTTCTTTCAATGCAAATTTGTGAAGAGAGAGAGGGAGAGATGTGACGTCAGAGTGTGTTTTAAGTAAGAGATAGTTAATGAGAAACCGTGTGTGTGTGTTTGTGTGTGTGTGTGTGTGTGTATCAGGGAGGAGTGTTACGAGCTGTGTGTGAAAACCAAAACCGCCCTTTGCAGGCAAGTGGAGAGTCAGCATGTTCCAGGCTGGAGTCAGCCAACATGTACGTCAGTTATCTCCTGGATAAGGAAGGCAGCATGTATCCCAATTCCGTGCGGCACCCCAGCTTGAACCTAAACCCCCAGAACTTTGCACCTCCTCCTCCTCCTCCTCAGTATTCCGACTTCACTGGTTACCATCATCACGTCCCTGGGATCAACACTGACCCGCACCACCCTCAGCCAGCTGGCACTTGGGGCTCCCCTTACGTCTCGTCCCGGGACGAATGGCATGGCTACGGAACTGGTGCTCCTGCCGTCACCTCCTCGCCGGGGCAGCTGGCCTTCAGCCCCTCCGACTTTGCGCCCGTGCAGCCCCAGGGGGGGTCCGGCCTGCTGCCTTCCATGAGCACCATGATCCCCCAACTCTCCCCCAGCTCCCCGAGGCGGAATCCCTACGACTGGATGAGACGCAACCTTCAGCCGACCCCTCAAGGTAAGACAGGGAGTGGGAAAGCTCGGTTGGTTTTTCCTCAGCTAAAGCCCAAGGCCCAGGGCTGCTGCGGATGTACGAGAGAGCATTAATCCAGATGTTTATGGTGAAATATGTCTGAGCAACGAGCTGGTAGTCAAATCTGCTCCTGTGAAGTGTCCCAGGATGGTTTGCTGTGTTGAAGGTGCTATATAAATGTAGACTGTTGTTGGTGTGGCACTGCTGTGTTGCATGGTTGAAATGGCTGACAGGCACACACTCATAGTGGGCAGTGGGCATGTAGGGCAGTGTGGGGAGAGATCAAAGGTATCGCCCAACAGAAAATTTCAGTAGGTGTTGGTAGGTGGGGTAGAGCTAACCAGACCAATCATTTTAACACTAGAATGACAGAGACCCGAGGTGTGGGGGAGGGAGAATGGGGGTTAGGGGGAGGGAGGAGGAAGGTGTTTGAAGGCGACAATCTTGTTTCTTCAAGGAAAGAGAGGTTTTGTAGATTATTGGATCGAGCAGAGATTGTGAGCTGGAGGAGGTTGCGATGGGGAAGAGGCCGCGAAGGGATTTGAAAATGGATAAATGTCTGGAAGGTGTGGGCTGATGAGCTGCAAGAATTCAGACTGCATCGGATATGAACCTTTCTCTCTATTCCTTCCTCGAAGCTCCAAATACCTGCTCTCCCACTCCAGCCCAGCTCATCCCCAGACCCCAACTCCACATCTCGCTCAGTCCTCCCCCTCTATTTCCAACAATCAACAGGTTTCCAAAGCTAGCTCAAATGTGGTGTCACCTAATCAGTGACTAATCTCACCTTAACTGCTAATTTTCAAAATCCTTCACTGTGAACTCTCTCAAGACAAAAAAAACCCTCTCAAAATGAAATAAAACCATAAAGCAATTCTTTCAGAGTTTTACTTATTGTGGAGGTAATCAGATCTGTTCAAGTATTGACTGGACCATGGCTTCTAACATTAGTTAAATGCTAGAAAGGGACACAGCCCATATTGTACTAGACCCTTGGGTAACTCCTTAATGAGACAGCGGCAGTAGATTTTGAGTTTGCGGGATTGTGTAAAATAGAGATTAGCAAGTTGCCAGCTGGTTTTACATCTCTCCCAAATTGACTTCAGTGAGAATAAAAATGGAGCAGTTATTTAAAACGTGCTGCTAAGTCGCCATTGTGGTTAAGAAGGCATATGGAACCCTTTTCTTTATTAGCCGAGGTATAGAATATAAGAACAGAGAGGTTATGCTGGAACTGTATGAATCATTGGTTAGGCCACAGCTTGAGTACTGTGTGCAGTTCTGGTCACCTCATTACAGAAAGGATGTAATTGCACTAGAGAGAGGGTACAGAGGAGATTTACGAGGATGTTGCCAGGACTGGAAAAATGCAGCTTTGAGGAAAGATTGGACAGGCTGAAACAGAGAAGGCTGAGGGGAGATCTGATTGAAATGTACAAACTTTTGAGGGGCCTGGATAGAGTGGGGGTGAAGGGTCTATTCACCTTAGCTGAGAGGTCAGTATTGAGGGGGCATACATTTAAAATGATTGGTAGAAAAATTAGAGGGGAGATGAGGAAAAACGTTTTCACCCAGAGGGTGGTGGGGGTCTGGAACTCACTGCCTGAAAGGACAGTTAAGGCATAAACCCTCAACTCAGTCAAAAGGAGTCTGGATATGCACCTCAAGTGCCGTAAGCTGTAGGACTACGGACCAAATGCTGGAAGGTGGGATTAGAATTTCGGCCAGCACAGACATGATGGGCCAAGTGGCCTCTTTCTGTGCCTTAAGCTTTCTATGATTCTATGATTGCCCGTTAAGCGCCTTCGCAACAAAGTCAATATCTACCACCAGAGAGTGTCAGGTCGACCAAGGATCAAACAAAAACAATTTGAACTTCCTCATTGGCAACAGCACAAGAGAAAGCTATGGAGAGTCTGAGGAAATTCAGGCCCATTGATTGTGAATTTATTACAATTTGTTTTAAACAGTTCGACCCAGCAGCTAGGAATCCAGTGTGTGAGTAGTAATAAGGGGAAGAATTACACAGTATTTACAGCACAGAAACAGGCCATTCAGCCCACCCTACTTCATTTCACCCCATCAACAAACCTTCCATTCCTTTCTCCCTGTTTATCCAACTTCTGCTTAAATGCATCTATAACATTCGCCTCAACCACTCCCTGTGGTAATGAGTTCCACATTCTCACCACTCTCTGGCTAAAGAAGGTTCTCCTGAATTCCCTCTTGGATTTATTAGTACCTATCTTATATTTACACCCATAGACCTGGTCTCCCCTCACAGGAAACTTATACTGTCATCCTCCGTTATATCACTGCTCAGATAATTGAACCTGTTTCCGTGAGTCTGCAGAGAAATGTGGGTAGAGCAGGTAGCCGGAAGGGGTGATAGAGGCAGAGGCAGGAACCCTCACAACATTTAAGAAGTATTTAGATGAGCACTTGAAACGCCATAGCATACAAGGCCACGGGCCAAGTGCTGGAAAATGGGATTAGAATAGCGAGGTGCTTATTGGACGGCACGGACACGATGGGCCAAAGGGCCTGTTTCTGTGCTGTATAACTCTATGACTCTAAAGAGCTAGCACCGACCTGAGATTAATGGGCCGAATAGCCTTCCTCAGTGCTGTGCGTTTCTATATCCTGTGAAGTCTATTTCAATAAGGCCGTGCAAAGTCTAAATCAACAATTGAATAAAAGATTTAGTAGGGATGAAATTTTGGATCTGATAATTGAGTATTAAAATTCTCATAATGGTTTTCAACCTGTCCATGGCTTTGCCCTCCCTCCCTATCTCTCCGAACTCCTCCAGTCTTACAACCCTCCAAGATCTCTGAGCTCCTCCAATTCTGGCCTTGTGTGTATCCCTGATTTTAATCGCTCCACCATTGGCAGCCCTGCCTTCAGCTGCCTGGGCCCTAAGCTTTGGAATTCCCTCCCTAAGCCTCTCCACCTCTTTATTTCTCTCTCCTCCTTTCAAGACATTTCTTAAAACCGTCCTCCTTGACCAAGCTTTTGGTCCCCTGTCCTAATACGTCTTATGAGTCAAATTTTGTCTGATTATTTTCCTTGGGGCATTTTACTATGTTAAAGTTGCTATATAAATGCAAGTTGTTTTTTGATTGGGAAGTTCTAAATTAAAACTGTATACATCAGCAGCACAAAGAGCACAGAGTTTAAGAGGGGATGCATGACGGTTGTACTAAACAGCTTGGTTTTGTGTTCAATATATGGTCTAGTGAGTAAAACTCCTTGGGTGGAATTTTATTCTGGTGGCGGAGGTCTCAACGTCAGGGGGGAAAGCGACTCCGAGATCCCCGTGCCAGCTCTTGTATGGAAGGTCCTCCGAATTTAGTGCCAATCAGGCACTTAACTGGACAGCGGCAGGCCTACTATAAGATTTAGGATCCTGTCACCAGAAGTCCCGGCCTTGCACAGCTACCAGCGAGTCAGAGGCCAGCAGCTGCAGTGGCACCGCGGAGGCACTGGCTGCTTCTGTAGCTGCAGTGATCAGATACCGAGGAGCGGCACTGGAACCAGGCTCATGGTAGGTCAGGGCAGGAGGGGTATCGCAGGAAGGGGTTCACGGGGGAGGGGGATAGGGGGGGTCGGCAGCAAGAGCAGGGGAGTGGCCCTCAGTGGGCCCCCCCTTTCCTGTTAAAGGTGCCTTTTAATGAGGGACCCCCCTCCCCCATCCCTCCCACAGCGGGAAAACAGCCCGTACGGTTTTTCAGACCTGGCTTCCGTGCAGCGACGGGTCTGCCCACCGCACGGCTAATTGCAGCTGCGGTGGGAATAGGCCCTTAATTAGGGGTTAATTGCCCAGTTAAGGACCTCATTTAGTGGTGAGGCAGGAAGGCTGTTTTCAGGCCTTCCCGCCCGGGATTAAATTTCGGCGGAGGCAGGATGGTTGGTGGGGGATCCCCACCCCCGCCACCATCCCACCCGATTTTATGCTCTCCCTCCCTCCAAACCCGCCACGGGGGAGAGCATAAAATTCCACCCCTTGTGTCGAAAGCAAGGTGGCCTCAACACAGCTGTATGTTTCGAAGGAGAAAAACCTTATATCGTTTCTTAGCATCCCGTCTTAGCAGTGACTTGTTTCACAAGCGATGTCATTTTGTTTGTAAGGCCCCTTCTCAAGCCTCGTAAAGCACTGCGGAAATGTCCTCGAGACTTGTCAGCATTATTTCTAGGGGGTTACACTATCCTACGCGTTTGCCTTTGCGTTCTTGAGCAGACTCCACACAAACTGTGAATCTCCAAAAGGACCTTCCCTGAGCCCCGCTCTTCCCCCACTGAGCTCCTGAGTCCACCAGAGGCCACATGTCTTTAAACTGTCCGCCTGCATTTTACAACAGGCAGTACAGTTAACCGACCGTTTCACAACAACTTGCATTTACATAGCGCCTTTAACATTGTAAAATATCCCAAGGTGCTTCACAGGGACAAATATCAAACAAATTTTACATCGAGCCACATAAGGAGATATTAGGGCAGGTGATCAAAATCTTAGTCAAAGAGAAAAGTTTGAAGGAGTGACTTAAAGGAAAAGAGAGGGGTAGAAATCCAGAGAGGTATAAGGAGCGAATTCCGGAGTTTAGGACCCAGGCAACTGAAAGGGACAGCTGCCAATGGCAAAGCAATTAAAATCAGAGATCTGCAAGAGGCCAGAATTGGAGGAATCAGCGATCTCGGAGTGTTGTGGGGCTGGAGGGGGTTACGGAGATAGGGAGAGGGCGTGAGACCATGGAAGGATTTGAAAACAAGGCTGAGGATTTTAAGATTGAGGCATTACTGGATGGGAGCCGATGTAGGTCAGTGAGCACAGTGGGTGCTGAGTGAGCGGGACTTGGTGCGAGTTAGGATACAGGAAGCGGAGTTTTGGATGAGTTGAATTTATGGAGGGTGAAAGATGGGAAGCTGGTCAGGAATAGTCGAGTCCGGAGGTTTTGCAACTGTTGGAGATGAAAGAAATCTCCTCGACAGATTGGGGAGCTATGGGGAATAGTTTTGTGAATCTATCGGATGTTCTGTATTAGTTGGAGTTTTCTCAGTGTGCTATACATATTGTAGCAATAATTGTTAATGTAGAACCTGTGATCTGGTTGCATTTGAACAGAAAGTCCCATTGCTAAATACATTGGAAGAGGGTGAGTGAACTTGCCTGTGAACAGTCCCTTGCACTCAAAGTGGAGGTAACACTTCTAAAACTGAATAAAACGTGTTAGATTTAACCACGTCCTCTCTGAAAACATTGTAATTTAATTTTCACATTCAGGAGAAATATTCCTGCGATGCAGTCTGTTCCTGCAAGCTCAGCTCATGTCTCGTGATAAAGCAATCTGAATTGTCCAGTAATCTGAATGAAACAATAGGAGAACAGAATGGAAATTTAATGCTAAAAAAATGTATTAATTGTCTTTGAGTTGTTTGTAGATGATTCCCCTGTCATCTCTGTGCTGAATTTAAAGCGCCATAGTCACTTTGTCTGATTGCAGCAACACACACGTACTCACACGCTTTTATCCATAATTTCATTGTTTTACTAAAGATGTTAACCCATTTATTTTTAAAGGGGTGGCACTCCTTTGTTAAAATAGGAGACGGGATTCTAATAAATCCAATAGGGAAGTCCCTTTATTCAGAGAGTGGTGAGGATGTGGAACTCGCTACCACATGGAGTAGTTGAGGTGAATAGCAGAGATGCATTTAAGAGGCGGCAAGATAAACACATGAGGGAGAAAGGGACAGAAGGATATGCTGATAGGGTGACATGAAGAGGGTTGGGAAGAGGCTTGTGTGTAGCATAAAGACGGGCATGCATGTATTGGGCCAAATGGCCTGTTTCTATTTTCTAAATTCCATGTAATTCTATGCAACACACCAGTGATTCATACCCTCAGTAGAAACTGTGTCGAAGAGCTATGGAGTTTGGAGGAAAGAGAGGTGATCTCATTCAAACATACAAAATTCTTACAGGGCTTGACCGGGTGGATGCAGGAAGGATGTTCCCTCTGGCTGGGGAGTCTAGAACCAGGGTACATGGATCAGAATAAGGGACAGGCCATTTAGGATTGAGATGAGGATTAATTTCTTCACTCACAGGGTGGTGAATCTGTGGAATTCTCTGCCCTAGAGAGCTGTGGATGTTCAGTCATTGAGTATGTTCAAGACTGAAATTGATAGATTTCTACATATTAAAAACATCAAGGGATATGGGGATAGTGCAGGAAAATGGTGTTGAATCAGCCATGATCTCATTGAATGGCGGAGCAGGCTCGAAGGGCTGAATGGCCTACTCCTGCTCCTGTTTCTTGTGTTCTTATGTTCTTAAAACATATTTTATTTGTAAATATGATGGGAATTTCTCCAAATTATTTGATTACATTAACAAAGCATGTGTACAGTTCATCATTTATCTCAGTTACCAAGTATGCATGATAAATTCAAAGTCTTATAAAATTAGTTACATAGCAAATAGAGGCATTCAAAATCATGAGAGGTCTGGACAGAGTAGATAGGGAAAAACTATTCCCACTGACGGAAGGGTCGAGAACCGGCGGCCACCAATTTAAAGTGATTGGCAAAGGAACCAGAGGCGGCATAAGGAAAAACGTTTTTTATGCAGTGAGTGGTTAGGATCTGGAATGCACTGCCTGAGAGTGTGATGGAGGCAGGTTCAATAGTGGCTTTCAAAAGGGAATTGGATAATTATCTGAAGAGAAAAGATTTTCAGGGCTACGGGGAAAAGATGGGGGAATGACACTAGCTGAGTTGCTCTTGCAGAGAGCCGGCACGGGCATGACAGGCCAAATGGCCTCCTTCTGTGCTGTAACCATTCTATGATTCTATCAGAGAGAGAGAGAGAGAGCAGGTTGCGCAAAATAATACAGAATCATAAAATTTTACAGCACAGAAGGAGGCTATTTACCCCATCGTGCCTGTGCTGGCTTTATGAAACAGCTATCCAATTAGTCCCAATCCCTCTGCTTTTACCCCAATTTTCCCATGCAAATTTTCTCCTGAAAAGGAGTATTTGCCCAATTCTCTTTTGTAAGTTACTATTGAATTTGCTTCCACCATCCTTTCAGGAAGCGCATTCCAGATCTTAACAACTCTGTCCATAAAAATCATTCCTCCTCATTTTTTTGCCAATGACCTTAAATCTGTGTCCTCTTGTTACCGAACCTCGGCCAGTGGAAACAGTTTCTCTTTATTGAGTCTGTCTAGACTCCTCATGATTTTGAGCACCTCTAATAAATCTCCCCTTAACCTTCCCTGTAAGTAGAACAATCCCAGCTTCTCGAATCTTTCCACATAACTGAAGTCCCTCATCCCTGGTACCATTCTAGTAAATCTCCTCTGCACCCTCTCTAAGACCTTGACATCCTTCCGAAAGTGTAGTGCCCAGCAATGCACACAATATTCCAGCTCAGGCTTAAGCAGTGACTTACAAAGATTTAGCATAACTTTCTTTGTTTCTCTGATCTACTTGCCTCTAATTTATGGATCCCAGGATCTTAGCCTTTTTTGTTAAGTTCAAGCAATGTGTTCAAATCTTCACTTTTGTATCTGTCGATCCCAACATAACGGCTGGCTCAGAGGAGGGAGAGGGGCCAAACGGAATTCTATTGCAAGTGCACCAGTTAGAATAAACTGGTTATTCAGAATCCAGAGGCTAGAATTGTAAACCAAAGGAATAATGTTTACTGGAAAATAGCATCTCAAAGTGGCAAACTGCATTAGTCATGAGAGAATGTATTTGGATACAGGACTGGCCTCTAGTTTTACACATTGATTTAAAACTGAATGTTCCTATCAGTTTTTGACCTTTAGGTAGCAACAACAACAATTTGCATTTATGTAGTGCCTTTAACATAGTAAAAACACCTCCAAGGCAGTTCACAGGGGTGCAATTTGATACCGAGCCACATGACGAGATATTAGGACAGATGACCAAAAGCTTGGTCAAAGAGGTAGGTTTTAAGGAGCATCTTAAAGGGGAGAGAGGTGGAGAGGGTTAGGGAGGGAATTCCAGAACTTAGGGCCCAGGCAGCTGAAGGCACGGCCGCCAATACTAGTGTGATTAAAATCAGGGATATGCAGGCGGTCAGAATCAGAGGAATGCAGGAATTTTGGAGGCTGGTAGAGCTGGAGCAAGTTACAGCGATAGGGAGGGGGATGAGGCCATGCAGGGATTTGAATATGAATATGAAAATTTTAAAATTGAATAGGCGAAGAGAATGTGGTATCGTGATCCAAATGTCGAGGGAATTTGCAAACAGGTCAATGTTGATGTGGGAGGTGTAGATGGAGGTCCCTAGGGCATCTGGAGAGAGTTCCATTGTATCTCCTTCAACAACAAAGTCAATATACTTGAATAGAGGTGGAGATGTAAACTGAGCCAGTAACATTGAACAACAGAAGGAGCTGCTCTCTGTTATTGTCCTGGCCTGGTTTCTGTATCTACGGAGTTGTACTACATTGCAGTCCCTGTCCTTTGATCTGCTCTCTAGCTTTCTGTTTCTCTCAGTCTTTGTCAGACAATCTTTTTAAATTTCTAACTCCTCCCTGCAAATTCACATCAAACGAGTCTTCTCCTTAGAAAAAGATAGGCCCAATCAGCACCATCTGCTCTTGTTTTTTTAGAATTGTCTTCTCTTTGGCACTGGAAGGTCGGAGGTCAAAGTTTGTCTTCTCACTTTTGTTAGACCTGCAGTGTTAGTGTGTGTGTCTGTGAGTGTGCATGCAATGTGGTTTGTATGTGTGTGCACGTGTATGAGTGTATATCCGTGCCTCTTATGCTTGTGTGTCACTATGTATGGATGTATGTGTATGTGTGTGAGTGCATTTGTGTGTATAATCTGTATGTGAGTGTGTATATGTCTGCATGTTTGTGTGTCTGTAAGTATGTGTATACGTGAGTGTATGAGTGTGTGTATATGAGTGTATGAGTATGTGAGTGTGTTGAGTGTGCACATATCCTGTAGTCATTCCAATACACCCGCTAATCTTTACATTAAATATTCTCACTTTGAAGAACTGTGTTTGGCTAAATACAGTGATGACCTCCTGGAAAAAAACATGTACCTGGAGGTGCAACAGCACATGCTTCAGAGACAGTTCAAAATGACACTGGAACTTAGAGTACACATCGCAGACTCTGAGCCTCAAACAGGATGAATTATGATAGTTGTAATTTACTGGATCTATATTTTATCTGAAGTTGGCACAGATTTTATTGCCTCTATTTTATTGACTCATTGTCACAGTGAACTTTCATCTTTTGTCTAGGATCTAAATACACACCCTTCCTCCTCACTGCATCCTGTGTCTCTATCAAGACTTGTTTGACTGTCTACTTATCTAACTCGCTCATTCACAGGTTCCCTGCTCCCTCACTCTTGTCTCCCTGAAATTTATACCCACTGGGTAAGATTGTGTAGTGGTTACATCCTGGGATGAGTTCCCAACCACATCGCCAAGACCTGCCTCCAACTCTGTAACTCAGCCCGACTCAGCCCCTGCCTCAGCCCCCGACTCAGCCCCTTCCTCAGCCCCTGCCTCAGCCCCTTCCTCAGCCCCTGCCTCAGCCCCTGCCTCAGCTCCTGCCAGCCCCTGCCTCAGCCCCTGCCTCAGCCCCTGCCTCAGCTCCTGCCTCAGCCCCCGCCTCAGCCCCTGCCTCAGCCCCTGCCTCAGCCCCTTCCTCAGCCCCTTCCTCAGCCCCTGCCTCAGCTCCTGCCTCAGCCCCTGCCTCAGCTCCTGCCTCAGCCCCTTCCTCAGCCCCTGCCTCAGCCCCTGCCTTAGCCCCTGCCTCAGCCCCTTCCTCAGCCCCTTCCTCAGCCCCCGCCTCAGCTCCCGCCTCAGCCCCCGCCTCAGCCCCCGCCTCAGCCCCTTCCTCAGCCCCCGCCTCAGCCCCCGCCTCAGCCCCTGCTTCAGCTCATCTACTGCTAAAGTCCTCATTCATGCCTTTTGTTCCCTCTAGACTCATCTATTCCAATGCTTTGCTGGCTGACCTCTCAACTTTCACCTTCCACAGCTATGAGCTCATCCAAACCTAAACAGGTCTGTGTTCTAACTTGTACCAAATCCCACTCACCCATCCCCCCACTTGTTGACCTACATTGGCTTCCGGTCCAGCAACAACTCAATTTTAAAATTCTCATCCTCATGTTCAAATATCTTCATGGCCTCGCAACCCCCCATCTCGGTAACCTCCTCCAGCGCTGAAACCCTTCAAGATTCCTGCATTCCTCCAATTCTGGCCTCCAGCGAATCCCAGATTTCCATTCCTCCACCAGTGGTGGCTGTGCTTTCAGCTGTCTAGGCCCTAAGCTCTGGAATTCCCTCCCTAAACCATTCCCAATGCACCTTAGGGAAGGAAGCCTGCTGTCCTTACCCGGTCTGAGCCTTGTTACGATCAGGTGAGAAAGAGGTCTAGGGTTCCCTTTCAGCCTTCACCTGGCCTGACTGTAACAGGGTTGAATTTTAAACACACCGTGTTTTTAGCTCTCCCTTGGTGAATCCCTCTTCACTGTTTTCCAATTCTAAGACAAAGAAACCAGCACAAACAGGCTTTCTTAGGTTTAAAGAAGAAAAGTTGAAATTTATTAAACTTAAACTCTGATTCAGTTAACGCCTATGGATACATGACGCGCCCCACGCTAGCATGCATACACGTTACACACAGGCAAATAGATTCAGAAAATAGCAGAAGAAAAATAACGTGGAAAGGTTTGAAGCAATATCTGTTGTTACGGTTCTTCAAGCTCACTGTAGAATCCTTGATTGTAGGTAGATCTTGCTTTTTGTTGGGGCCCAGTATTCTTCTTAAACCTTGTTTGCTGTCGGAGACTTTTCTCTCTTGGGGCTCATGTGTGTTCAGTGGATTCAGAGGCTCGTGAGAAAGAGATGGGAGCAGGCAGGAGAGAGATCTACTCAGTCCAGGAGCAAAACAGCGTTCTGCCCAAACTGTTTGTACAAATTCAAAAAACTCAAGTTGCCCAGCAGGTTAGTCATGTGATAAGCTGCTTTGACCATGTCCGGTTGTGTATTTGGCCATCTTAACAGCCAACTTGGAATGCGAGCTCCCCCACCTTCAACGTCTGGTGATCAAAAGTCCATTGTGGGTTGAATGTCAGGGAATGGCTGCTTTGTCCTTCCAAACACTGTCTGTTAATATGCAAATGTCTTTTCCAGCCACAGCTGATCTGTTCAACATGTCTTCTTCATTCCAGTAACAGTTTAAAATCAATGTTCATGACAAAATTAATGTGCCTCATTCTTGGCAGGTGGGGGCATAGCACAACACCTCCAAACCCAGTGGAATGAAATGCAATTTGAGAAAAGGTGCATTTCATTAAAAGATTGGAGAAAAATGTAATATACAGAAAAGAAATATGCATTTCTGTCATTCATTCCCATTCATTCATAAATCCTAAAAATTATTAACACTTGGTGCCAGTGCTGCTTTAATTGCCTTCTTTTTGGCATCCTAATAAACATGTGATTCTTTTTTTTTGGGAAGTTTCTCTTCTGTTTGCCCATTTCTGTGGCTGCCTAGGGTCTTTGTTCCTGCTGAGGTAATTTTTTTTGTAAAAAAGTCAGTAGTGGGAGGGTCTATCTTGAACTCTCTTTCAGTGCTTTGCTGAGTCATGCAAAGGCTTTTGACTTCAGGGATGGGTGGTTCGCTTTTTTTTCTGACTGTGGAGGAGGATTCTTTGCTAAACTCCCCTTTGTCCCAGAGGACACTCCTGCCTGCAGGTATTTGTGCAGACTCTACTGCATTCCCCTATGGCACTTTGACTAGGTGAGGCATCACCCTCACAGTTTCTCTGCCCCCTAGAGGCCTTTCTTTGTCTCTGTGAGTTCCTGTAAATGCTGTTAGCAACTCTGGTGGGGTGCTTCTAGAGTCTGCATTTACATAGGAGGATGCGGGGTCTAACTTTTCAAATATTTTGGGGTTGGCTGACCAGACAGTAGGGGTTTTCATCTGGGATTCCTCCCAGACTTCCTTGAATCTGCCCTCTTGGTCACTCTTTCCCCTTCTCTTTCTAAACTTTTGACAGCCTTGTGCCTGCCTGTCCCTTTTTGTTCTCAGCGGGGGTCCCTTACAGTTCACCAGCCCTCTGCTGGAGGGTTCTCCTAACACCGGTACAGGACTTAGGGGTGCAGGTTTCACTGTAGGTTGGGGTTTCCCCTCAACCTGGCACATTTGGCAACCCCTGCAGTACTCCACCACATCTTTGTGGAGTTTTGGCCAGTCAAACTGCTGTCTTATGCGAGCTTTGGTCTTTCGTATACCGACACGTACAGCCACTGTAGTCTCGTGGGCCCTTCTTAATATTTCACCCCGGTACCTCTGTGGCACCACTAACTGATGAACTACTGCCCACTCCTTGCTCTCAGGTCTGTGAAGAGAACTTCATTTCCTCATCAGTACCTCATTCTTTAAATAATAGTAATCCTCTGCTTCACTTTCAGACTGGGCAGCCTGTGCTAACTCTCACAATACTGGGTCAGCTCGCTGAGCCTCAGCTAGGAAAAATCCATTTAATTCATTCCCTGGGTCTACTAACTTTCCAAAGAAAGTCTCGAACAGGCAGACCTAGTCATCTGCCTGCAGTGCCAATGCAGTCTCGTCTGGGGGAGCTGGTTTGATCATGGTCTGACCCACTACACATTCAGGGAAACTGCAGGGGTCTGTCTCCTGCCACTGCCCTGTCTCGCTGACCTCCTGCAGTTTTTCTTTCACTACTGGTGGGGGCTACCACCTTCACCCCTGCCAGATCATTACCTAGGAGCAGGTCAGCCCCGTCCACACGCAAACTAGGGACAATCCCTACGGTCATTAGTCCCGAAACTAGGTCGCACTCCGGGTGCACCCGGTGTACAGGTACAGGCATACACTGCCCTCCAATACCATTCACCCCCATTCCGGTGTTCATGGCACTCTCTGGGGGAAAGATCAGGCCTTTTCCCAGTAAAAGGGATCTAGTGACCTCTGTGTCCTTGAGAATCATTATGGGTTTGCCTGCCCCACTCGAGGGGCATGGGGTTACTTTCCCTTCAGACACAAAATCTTGATAACCTTCAGGAATCCGATTAGATTTTCCTGTACTTGCAGCTGTAAGCTTCCTGGGTCTCACTCTTACTGCAGTTAAAGCCACAGCTTGTTCTGCTGTGCTTTCCATCAGTGTCCCTGCTTCATTGAGCAGGTGTGCCCTGATTGACCCTACCGGTTTTCCCTTTAGTTTCCAGCAGTCAGCTTATAAATGCCCTGATTTATTACAATGTAAGCACACAAGGTGTTTGGGTCTCACTCTTGCTCACAGCACCTTCCTTTTTGGCTAGAGGAGAACCCTGTGTTTCTTGCTTTTCTTCCTTTCCCAGGACTGCTCGGGCTCCTATCACCTTCCCACCATTTGTCCTTTTCGAATTTGTGGGGGTGGTTAGGAAAGGTTCTCCCCCGGGAACTGACATAAATTAAAGCAAACTCATCAGCTAGAATGGCCACTTGCCAGGCTCGCTGGACCCGCTGCTCCTCTACATGGGTCTTTATGGAGAGTGGGAGAGAGTTTTTAAATTCCTCTAACAGAACTACTTCCCTGAGATTCTCATAGCTGAGCTATACTTTAACAGCCCTCAGCCACTCTTTAAAAGCCAGCTGCTTACTTCTTTCAAACTCCAGATAAGTTTGATTAGCTTGCTTCTTGAGGGCTCTAAACTTTTGGCGATAGGCTTCGGGTACTAATTCATATGCCCCGAGGATAGCATTTTTTGTTAGTTCATAATTTGATGAACTCTTATCTGGCAACAGGGAATAAACCTCATGGGCTTTTCCAGTGAGCTTGCTTTGCAGTAAAAAAGGCCAGGTCTCAGCTGGCCATTTTAGCTGCCTTGCCAGTTTCTCGAAGGATACAAAAAATGCTTCCACATCTTCCTCATTGAATTTTGGAATTAATTGAGCTAATTTTAACAATTTTGTATCCAGCCCTGAATTACGCTCCTCCATATTGGCCAGGCTTTCACTGGGATTACTCTGTCGCCCCCTAGTTAACTCAAGCCGCTTCAACTCTCTCTCTTCGCATGCCTTCCGGAATATTCTTTCTCTGTCTCTCCTGCCATTCATTTACTTCACATTCCTTCTGGAAGGCTCTTTCTTTCTCCCTCTCCTGTCTCTCTTTCCCTTTCCCTGTCTTCTAATGCAAATTTCCTCTGTTCCAATTGTATCTTTGCTAACAATACCCTGTCTGGGTCTGCTTCTAACCCTGTTTCTGCTTCTTCAGATTCAAGAGATCCACTAGTCTTAGGAGTTCAGACTTCCTAGCCTGGCCACGCACAGTGATCCCACATTGCTCAGCCATTTTCCTCAACTCCTCCATAGACAATGCTTTTAAATTATCCCAAGTTACTTCACCCCGGCTTGGAGAGCTACTAGCTTCAGTTGCAGACATGTTAGTATTCTAGCACACACAACCACAAGAAAACCTGTATTGAAATCTTGCTCTTTTTGATTGGGAACAATTTGGCTTCCCACTTCCAATTTCTCTCATTTGTCTGTGGATAAAATTCCTGATGCTAGCACCCAAATTTCTATTACGACCAGGTGAGAAAGAGGTCTAGGGTTCCCTTTCGGCCTTCACCTGGTCTTACTGTAACAAGGTTTAATTTTAAACAGACCGTGTTTTTAGCTCCCCCTTGGTGAATCCTTGTTCGCTGCTTTTCAATTATAAGGCAAAGAAACCAGCACAAACAGGCTTTCTTAGGTTTAAGGAAGAAAAGTTGAAATTTATTAAACTTAAACTCTAATTCGGTTGACGCCTACAGATACATGCTGCGCCCCATGCTAGCATGCATACGTGATACGCATATGCAAATAGAGACAGAAAAGAGCAGAAGAAAAATAAAGTGGAAAGGTTTGAAGCAACATCTGAAGAGTTGATGTTACAGTTCTTCGAGCTCACTGTAGAGTCCTTGATTGTAGGTAGATCTTGCTTTTTGTTGGGGCCCAGTATTCTTCTTAAACCTTGTTCGCTGTCGGAGACTTTTCTTTCTTGGGGTTCATGTGTCTTCAGTGGATTCAGAGGCTTGTGAGAAAGAGATGGGAGCAGACAGGAGAAAGATCTTCTCAGTCCAGGAGCAAACAGCTTTCTGCCCAAACTGTTTGTACAAATTCAAAAAACTCAAGTTGCCCAGCAGATTATTCATGTCCCAAGTTGGTTTGACCATGTCTGTTTGTGTATTCGACCATCTTAGCAGTCAACCTGGAACGCGAGCTCCCCCACCTTTAGGGCGGCACAGTGGCGCAGTGGTTAGCACTGCAGCCTCACAGCTCCAGCGACCCGGATTCAATTCTGGGTACTGCCTGTGTGGAGTTTGCAAGTTCTCCCTGTGTCTGTGTGGGTTTCCTCCGGGTGCTCCGGTTTCCTCCCACAGCCAAAAGACTTATAAATTGCCCCTAGTATAGATAGGTGGTAGGGGAATATAGGGACAGGTGAGGATGTGGTAGGAATATGGGATTAGTGTAGGATTAATATAAATGGGTGGTTAATGGTCGGCACAGACTCGGTGGGCCGAAGGGCCTGTTTCAGTGCTGTATATCTAAATCTAAACGTCTGGTGATTAAAAGTCAATTGTGGGTTGAATGTGTCAGGGAATGGCTGCTTTGTCCTTCCAAACACTGTCTGTTAATATGCAAATGTATTTTCCAGCCACGGCTGATCTGTTTAACAAGTCCTCCCCTCACTCCAGTAACAGTTTCAAATCAATGTTCATGACAAAATGAATGTGCCTCATTCTTGGCAAGTGTGGGCCTAGCATGACAGCCTATATGTGACTCCAGTCTCACACCAACCGCGGTTGACACGTAACTGTCTAGTTTAATTTTTTTATCATGACCATCGAGTGTACTTAGTAAAGTTACACAAGGCTGATTGAAATTTTCCAAAGTGGTCTAACAAGCCACTCATTTGGATCAAACCACCACCAGTGACCTACCACTACCTTATTAGGGCAATGAGGGATGGACAATAAATGTCAGCCTTGCCAGCAATGCCCAATCTTGTGAATGAATGTAAAAGATGCCTTTTAGCCCAGGGTTGGTGTTATTCAGCCACTTCTACTTAATTTATCATGTCTTCTCTTCAAACCTTTCCAAACTTGGCAGTGTCATGGACTTTGGCTTTTGACTTTTTGCCTGGTGTATTTAAAGCCAGGAGACAGCTAATTCGTAAACTTGGTATCCTTGTAATGTTTACAGAACCTACTTTCTCAAGGCATTTAAAACAGTCCAGAGACCAGAGCATAAAATCCAGTTTGAAGCTCTCAGTGTAGTACTGAAGGAGTGCTGCACTGTCGGAGGGGCCATCTTTTGGATGAAATGTTAAACCAAGGCCCAGGTGGACGTAAAAAATCCCACGACTACTGTTTCGAAGAAGAGCACTGGAGTTCTCTCTGGTGTCCTGGGTCAATATTTATCCCTCAAACAACATCACTAAAAAAACAGATTATCTGGTCATTATCATGTTGCTGTTTGTGGGAGCTTGTTGTGTCCAAATTGACTGCTATGCTTCCTACATTACAACAGTGACTACACTCCAAAAGTACTTTATTGGCTTGAAGCAAGTTGGGATGTTCTGAGGTAGTCAAAGGCAGTTTATAAATGCAAATTCTTTCTTTCATTTACAATGTACACTAGAAGTTCTCAATAAAAAACTGAACTTTCAAAGGGGAATTGGATAATTATCTAAAAAGAAAAAATTTGCAGGGCTACGGTGAAAGGACAGGGGAGTGGGACTGGCTGAGTTGTTCTTGCAGAGAGCCGGTATGGATATGATGGGCCGAATGGCTTCCTTCTGTGCTGTAACCATTCTATGATTCTATAGGTTGTTTTCATATCTTCACTCTCTTCACTTGGAGAACAGTGTGACGTATTCGAAGGATTTGCAAGTTGATTAACAGTCTGTCAGACAGTCACGTGAGTGTTCCTGCCATGTCTGTGACAGACTTTCTCCCAGCCAATAGGTGGGTCAGTCCTATATGGTGGGAGGGTTTATGGGTTACCACAATTCCTACAAAGAGGGGGTTTGTCACCAATACCCACTGGACATGAGGGCCCCAGTGGGTGTCAACCCCGAATTCACTTAGCCAGGACTGGGGTTTCAAACCCCATACCTTAAGTGACCAGTCAAGCTTAAATTCGATTATTTTGTAACCATCTCAAATATTCAGGTGAACTGGGCGCTATAAGGTTAATGAGTATTACTGCAGTGGCATCAGATGAGCCCATGGTTGGGAAATGAAGTGTGGACCTGAACTGTGAGAGGAGGCCCTGAGAGTGTCGTTTACACCAATGACCCAATAGCTAACTCTTGGAGCTTGTTGGGAGATAAGAGAAGGTTAACTATCTTTGTGTATGGTGATCTACAAAGAGAAAAAGCAAAGGGAAATTAACATTTACACAATGTTAGTGCCTTCTCTGTTGTTTGAAAGATGTCCTTATCTGTCTAGATACATAGAGACGAGAGAGAGATGAGGAGGTTGTGCTCCTAAAAGTAAGGGTTGGTGTCTGTCAGGATGTATTTGGATGTTTTCTCCCTGGTCCTCGCCAGTAAAGTGAGAGTGCAGCTATACAGCTCCTGCCTCGCAGTTAATGGTATAACTTTGATGTCAGGATCATTGTATCAGGGTCATGGAGCCAGAGTCACGGTGTCAGGTGATGGCCCATTGAAACATGAGGAAATAAAGCAGGAGAATGTTTACACCTTGCATTAATAATACATATCATTCCACAATATATTACACTTGAATAAGTATTAAATAATTTCAGAATGTGTGAACGGTTGGTGGAATCAGATCCAATAGGAACTTTAAAAAGGCAATTAAAGAGTCTAATTTGCAGGGTTATAGCTGAGTGTGGGATTAAATATTTTTTATTCATTCTCAGGACGTGGGCCTCATTGGCAAGGTCAGTGTGTATTTCTAACTCTGAGTTGCCCTTGAGAAGGTGGTGGTGAACTGCCTTCTTGGAAATAACTGAATGCCTTGCTAGGCCTTTTCAGAGAGCTCCTGTGATGTTGGGATGTTTTATTATGTTAAAGGTGCTACAAAAGTTTTTTTTGTTGTTGGCAGTTAAGAGTCAAATCGGATAGCTCTTTCAAAGAGCCAGTATAGGCATGGCAGACCAAGTAAGATGCTATGATTCTACGAACTGTAAATCATAGCACAAATATTGCATTAAAATGAGCCTTAAATCATAGAACCATTGAAACTTAGAGCACTGAAGGAAGCCGTTTGACCTGTTGTGTCTGTACTAGCTCTCTGCTGTTTATCTGTGACCCTATGGGTCGAATTTTACCCCCTAATGTCGGGGGTCGTGGTAGGGGTTGGGGGGGGTGGCCAGAAAATGCCTCCGCTAGAGTCCTGCCACGGGCTTCGACGCCGGGATGGCCCAGCCCCTTATTGCCGGTGGCGGCAAGACCTCATGGTGGCACCCCCCCCACTGCTCGGTGACAGGACCAATATTACCATATTATGCAAATGAATGAATTAAATACTTACCTGATCCCGCCATCCGTTCCGGTGCCATGTTGGTGGCGGCGGCCGGCACTCCTGTGCGTTCGGAGGGGGGAGCAGGTAAGTATTTCAATGCGGGAGTGGGGTGAAGGGGGGAAAAGCTATTCTGATTGGTGGAGAGGATGGTGGAAAGGGGTTGAAGGTAAAAGTTAATGAACTTTGGGGGGGGGGGGTGCGGAATGTCAGGAACACATGGTAAGTATTTTGGGGAGCGAGAGGGCAAGGAATGAACTATATCGATGTTGGGGGGTGGTGGGAGAAGGGAAAGAAACTTTTCTTCATTTTTAAAAATTAAATCTAAACTTCATATTCCTTAAAAAATTTAAGTTAAATGTAAGGGCTGGAAGCCCTTTAAAAATGGAGTCAGGCACCTGCGCAGTGACACCAGACGCTGTTGCCGGGGACGGAATATCCACTCTCTGCATGCCATCAGTGGTGGGGGGGCGGGGGGGGTGGGGGGGAGCAGTCTACCCCAGCCATGTAAATGAGCTGCCGCGTTTAATATCACGGCGGCTGCACGGAGTAAGACCCGTGTGTGCGGGCCTCCATTTTTTACAGCTGCCGCCGATTACGGTGACAGCAACATAAATTTCAGGGCATATATGTTCCTCATCAAGTACTTTCCAACTCGCTTTCAAAATTATTTATCAAATCAGCTTCCATCACCTTCCCAGGTCAAGTTTTCCAGATCTCATTATTTTGAAAACCTCCATTAGGTAACCTCTTAACCTTCCTTGTTTCAAGGACAATAGTCCTAACTTTTCCAACCGCTCCTCATCCCTGGTAACATGGTGGTAAACCGCCTCTGGATCCTTTCGAAGGCCTTTACATCTTCCCTGAAGTAGAGTGCCCAGAATTATTCACAATATTCCAGGTGAGGCCTCACCAGAGATTTATAAAGTCCCAGAATGGACAGGGGTGTTTCTACCCAGACAAGGTAGGGCAGATAGGGCATTAATATAATTAATTATAAATTAATGTAATAATTTTATACATGAACAGGGAAGTGGATTTTTAAAAGGGTCAGGGTCCGGATCGGAGGTGGGTAGGTGCGCTATTTGGAGCTGCTGGCCTCCATGCGAGTTCGCCAGCACAATCCCAACCTCGAGACATTTTGAATAAACGGGGGCTTGGTGTCAGATCAGCTGCCCGCTGTTTCCCAAGGGCAGCCAATTGAGGCCAATTATTATCAATTAAGGGGTCTATTAAGGCTCCATTACCATGTTGACTGGAATTTCCACTCCATGTTGGCCTGGACCATGACGTGATGGGGTGGAGCTGATGGATCACATGATGGAACACCCCCCCACCCCATACCCCCCACACCGGAGTCGTAACGGCTGCTCCAAGATCATGGCCAGGCCGCTGTGTCTTTAAAAAATAAAAATAGTTCACTTCCACTTGTCCCTCCCTGTCTCCATTTTCGGAACAAGTATGTTCCCATAAGGAAAAAGGGTGGAACTCCCAAATCTAGACCCTCCTGGATGTCAAACAGCTTGCAGAGTAGGATAGGCAAAAAAGGAAAGCATATGTCAGATAGCAAGAGCTCATTACTTCAGAAGGCCTAGAGAGATATAGGAAGTGCGGGGACGAAATTAAAAAGGAAATTCGGAAAGCAAAGAGAGGGCATGAAAACACATTGGCAAGAAAATCAAAGAAACCCCAAGGATGTTTTGTAAACACATAAAGAGCAAGAGCATAACTAAGGAAAGAGTAGGACCGCTTAGAGACCAAAAAAGTAACTTGTGTGTGGAGGTGGAAGATGTGAGCATGGTTCTGAATGAATAGAGAGATACAACACTGAAACAGGCCCTTTGGCCCACCGAGTCTGTGCCGACCATCAACTACCCATATATACTAATCCTACACTAATCCCATATTCCTACCACATCCCCACCTGTCTCTATATTTCCCTACCACCTACCTATACTAGGGGCAATTTATAATGGCCAATTTACCTACCAACCTGCAAGTCTTTTGGCTTGTGGGAGGAAACCGGAGCACCTGGAGAAAACCCACGCAGGCACAGGGAGAACTTGCAAACTCCCCACAGGCAGTACCCGGAATTGGACCCGGGTCGCTGGAGCTGTGAGGCTGCGGTGATAACCACTGCGCCACTGTGCCGCCCTATTTTGTTTCTTTTTTATAAAGGAGAGGGATGAAGAAGACATTGTAGTTAAGGAGGACGAGTGTGAAATATTGGATGGGATAAACATAGTGAGGGAGGAAATATTAAGGGGTTTAGCATCCTTGAAAGTGGATAAATCACCAGGCCCAGATGAAATGTATCCCCAGCTGCTAAGAGAAGCAGGGCAGGAAATAGCAGATGCTCTGACCATCATTTTCCAATCCTTTCTGGTTACAGGTGTGGTGCTGGAGGACTGGAGGATAGCTAATATTGTACGATTATTTAAAAAAGGAGTAAGGGATAGACTGAATAATTAGAGCCTAACTGCAGCTGTGGGCAAATTATTGGAAAAAATTCTGAGATACAATATAAATTGTCATTTGGATCAATCAGGGACAGTCAGCATAGATTTGTTAAGGGAAGACTGTGTCTGACTAATTTGATTGAATTTTTTGAGGGGTTAGCAATGTGGATTGGTGAGGGTAGTGCCTTTGAAGTAGTCTATGGGATCTTAGTAAGAGTTTTGCTAAGGTTCCACATAGCAGACTGATCAATAAATTTAAAGCCCATGCGATCCAATGAAAAGTGTTAAATTGGATCCAAAATTGGCTCAGTGGCAGGAAGCAAAGGGTAATGGTCAACAGCTGTTTTTGTAACTGGAAGGCTGTTTTCAGTGGGGTTTCACAGGGCTCAGTACTCAGTCCCTTGCTTTTCGTGGTATATATTAATGATTTAGACTTAAATATAGGGGGCATGATTAAGCAGTTGCAGATGGATGGCACAGTGGTGCAGCGGTTAGCACGGCAGCCTCACAGCTCCAGCGACCTAGGTTCAGTTCTGGGTCCTGCCTGTGTGGAGTTTGCAAGTTCTCCCTGTGACTGCTTGTGAAGAGGTCTTCAAGGTATACTTGTGTTAACAACTATGAAGTTACTTATTCTGTCAGCTGTCGCTCGGTGGTAGCACTCTCTTGCCTTGAAGATTGTAAATTCAATCTCGCTTCCAAGACTTGAACACAGAGCCCAGGCTGATGCTGCTAATGCAGTGCTGAAAGAGTGCTGCTCTGTCGAAGAGGCAGAATGAGAGGGGCGGCACAGTGGCGCAGTGGTTAGCACTGCAGCCTCACAGCTCTGGGTACTGCCTGTGCAGAGTTTGCAAGTTCTCCCTGTGACCGCGTGGGTTTTCGCCGGGTGCTCCGGTTTCCTCCCACAGCCAAAACGACTTGCAGGTTGATAGGTAAATTGGCCATTGTAAATTGCCCCTAGTGTAGGTAGGTGGTAGGAGAATGGTGGGGAATATGGGATTAATGTAGGATTAGTATAAATGGGTGGTTGGGTCTGTTTCAGTGCTGTATCTCTAAATAAATAAAAATTAAAATGGATACAAAAATTGGCTGTGTGGTGGATAGTGAGGAAGAAAGCTGTAAACTGCAGGAAGATATTAATGGACTGGTCAGCTGTGCAAAAAAGTGGCAATGGAATTTAATCTGGAGAAGCAGCATGAGGTAATGGTTTGGGGAGGACCAACAAGGCAAGGGAATGCACAATAAATACTAGGATCTTGAGAAGTATAGAGGAACAGAGGGATCTTGGAGTGCATGTCCACACATCCTGGAAGGTAGCAGGACAGATAGATAAGGTGGTTAAAGAGGCATGCAGAATATTTTTCTTCATTGCTGAAGCACAGATTATCAGAGCAGGGAGGTTATGTTAGTACTGTATAAAACTAGTTAGGCGACAACTTGAGTATTGCGTACAGTTCTAGTCACCACATTACAAGAAGGATGTGATCACACTGAAGAGGGTACAAAAGAGATTTATGAGGATGTTGCCAGGAATGGAGAATTTTAGCTATGAAGAAAAACTGGATAGGCTGGGGTTGTTTTCTTTGCAACAGAGGACGCTGAATGGTTACCTAATTGAAGTGTATAAAATTATGAGGGGTCTAGATAGAATGGATAGGAAGGGCTTTTTTCCGTTAGCAGAGAAGTCAAATAACAAGGGGGCATAGATTTAAAGTAATTCATAGAAGGATTAGAGAGGAGTTGAGGAGAATGTTTTTTATTCAAAGGGTGGTGGGGGTCTGGAACTCACTGCCTTAAAGGGTGGTAGAGGCAGAAACCCTTATTGCATTTAAAAATACTTGGATAGGCACTTGAAATGCCTTAGCCTACAGGGCTATGATCCAAAAGCTGGAAAGTACGAATAGGCTAGATAGCTCTTTTTCAGTCGACACAGACATGATAGCCTGAATGACCTCTTTCTGTGCTGTAAATTTTCTATGTTTCTAAGGGAAGTACAGGGAAATGGGATTAGAGTAGACAGCTCCACCTGAAGCGCTAGTACAGGCTCATAGGTCAAATGGCCTATTTGAATGATGTAATTTCAATGATTCTAAGCCTTATTGCTGTACTCTATCACAGAGTTGTCCAACCTTTTCACGTGAGGGGCCATATTACAATTTTTGTTTTACATGGGGAGCCAGTGAGACAATTTTGAAAAGATAAAGGCATTAAAAAATGATCTTACTATTAATCAAAACAACAACAAATGTGCATTTTTGTGAAGAAGCTTTAAATAAGAAGATTAATTTATTGACTTACTTTCTCATCACTATGTTGGACACTGATTTAGTGAGCTACCTGGCATTTTTTTGCTTATACAAGTAGTCAATGTCTGCCTGCACACTTGTAGTGATGTGGACTATTCCAGATAGATGCCCATCTGTCAGGAGTGATCTTGATCACTCTATCTCCCTCTCTCTCTCTGTCTCTTTCTCTCTCTGACTCTCCCTCTCCCTGTTTCCCCCCCCTCTCGGTTTTGTTCCCATTCCTGTGTCATCCTTGCTCTCTCTATCCCCTCCTCTTTCTCTCTCTGGCTCTCTCTCTCTCTGTCCCCCTTTCTCTTTCTATCCCCCTCTCTCTCTGTCCTCCCCCTTTCTCTCACTCTCTGTCCCCCTCTCTCTGCTGCCCTCTCTCTTTCTCTGCCCCCTCTCTCTGTGTCTCCCCCTCACTCTCTGTCCCCCTCTCTCTCTCTGTTCCGCCCCCCCCGCCCCCCGCACTCTCTTTCCCCCCTCTCTCTCTCTTACAGTTGCAGGGAGTGAGAGCACTCAACAGAGCAGCTTTGTGGTCGGTCAATTAAAAAAAAAATCATGCTGAGTTTCACAGCTGACAGTTGCTGACATCAGGAACAGTGGTTTCCCATCTTCGGACAGACTCGGGGTTTCCCAGCGGCCGTTTAAAAAGAAATTGGAAAACCCCTGATCTGTCCGAAGTTGGGAAACCCCTGTTACTGCCCTCATGCAGGAGCTGTCAGCTGTGAAACTGACAACGTGATATTTTAAAAAGCCGGTCTGGAAGAAGAAGACTATAGGAAATTTCACATCTCTGAAATACATCTGCCGGCCGGATGGAAACCTTTGGTGGGCCAGATCCTGGCCCTTGAACTGTATGTTGGGCAACCCTGCTCTATCATGTGTTACATAAATGGAAGTTAAATAGAATTACATAAAATTTCCAGGCCAGTCAACCCAACATTCCAGTGTTAATGCTCCACATGAACCTCCTTCCACCTTACTTCAAATCACCCTGTCAGCATAGCCTTTCTCCCTTATGTTTATCGAGCTTGCCCTTAAATGCACCTATGCTATTTGTCTCAGCTACTCCATGAGGTAGCGAGTTCCACATTCTTAACAATCTCTGGGCAGATGTTTCTCCTGAATTACTTATTGGATTTTTGAGTGACTATCTTATATTGTTGGCCCCTAGTTTTGGACATCCCCACAAGTGGAAACATCTTCTCTGCGTTTACCCTATTGAACCCTTTTATAGTCCAAAAGATCTCTATTTGGTCACCCCTCAGCCTGCTTTTTTTGCTTTGTTCTACTGTTGTGGAAATTATGTTGCTGGACATTATTAGATGTAGATTATCTCTGTGCTATCCTAAGTATGCTAGACTTTAGAGGAGGTGGCAATGGGAGACATGGGAGACAGTAACAGTAATTGTGCTAACTATACGGAAGCTGCTGCTCATTCAATTTGGTTGGGGCTTATTAGTGATTCATTGCGTCTCAGAATTGTGACCAATGACTACTAACTGCTGGCGCACAGGCTATTTCACAAGAAAACATGGCAATAGGAACATTACCCATTGCATTAGCTTTGCTCATCAAAGATGGTCACCGTACAGACTGGCACCTTGAGACTGAAAGTAACTTTAACCCAGAAAATTTAAGGTGTAATTTCAACAGTTTTATTGCTGCCTATTCTGTGTTTCTAGTTCAAGATAAGAAGGTTTATCACATTCTCACTGTCCATCAAGGGGTCAACAGTCCATGTTGTATGTGTGTGAGAAGAAGTCACATGGTGATGTCATTGTATTATTCTATTGCTAACCTTTCCCCTCTATTTATCTTTCCCCTGGAGACAACATAGGATTGGACATAGGAACATTTAGCCCCTCAAGCCTGCTCCACTATTCAACTCCATCTACCCACCTTGGTTCTCAGACCCTTAAAACCCCTTACCCAACAAAAATCTAACAGTCTCAATTCCTGCTTTGCTCATGTGGGGCAGTAAAGGGTTAAATGCAGTCACTCTGCTTTCCCAGCAGGAACTCCTTCTACAGGAGCTACAGCACCAGTGCTAACTCACTGGCCCACACTCCCATCGGTCAGGGATCCTGAGCTCTGGGACAACAACAACAGCTTGCATTTATATAGCACCTTTAACTTAGTAAAACATCCCAAGGTGCTTCACAGGATCGTATCGAACAAAATGTGACACCGGGAAACATGAGGAGATATTAGGGCAGCTTGGCCAAAGAGGCTGGTTTTAAGGCAAGTCCGGGAACGTAGGAACAGGAGGAGGCCATTCAGCCCCTCAAGCCTGTTCCGCCATTCAATTTGATTGTGGCTGATCTGTATCTTAACTCCATCTGTCTGTCTTGGGTTATGTAACCATTAATAACCTTGGCTAGAAAAACTCTCAGTTTTGATGTTTTCAATTGCCTCAACAGCATTTTGGGGGAGAGAGTTCCAGATTTTCGCTATACTCACTATCCTATGTTACAGATACTATTTAAAGCAACTGGTTGTTGTCACACTCCTCATGTGATCGATAACCTTGGAATGGATGGCTGGTAGCTCCTCCTCTTCTCAACCAGAGAAGTCCCTGCGTTTCTTCAGCTGGCCCCAGGACCCCTTGACTTCCATCTGAAGAGGGAGATGGAGGTTTAGTTTAGTCCCTAATCTGACAGACGGCAGCTCCAACCCTGGTCCTCCTGGATACTGAATCGTCAGTCCAAATCCTAGGTTGCTGATTGAACCCAGAGCCTGTGAGCAACACAGAAACAGGAGGAGGCCTTTCAGCCCATTCGGTTAAATCATGGCTAATCTGTACCTTAACTCCATCTATCTGCCTTGGTTCTGTATCTCTTAATACTCTTGCATACAAAAGTTATCAATCTCAGTTTTGATATTTTCAATTGACCACTCCCCCACATGTGCCGCAACGGCATTTTTGGATGGAGAGTTAGATTTTCACTGTCCTTTGTATGGAGAAACCTAAAGGAGGAGAGAGCTTTGGCGAGACCAAGAGGATTAGGGAGGCAATTCCAGAGTTTAAGGCATAGGTAGTCGAAGGCAAGGCCACCAATGGTGGAGCAATTAAAATCGGGGATGTGTGAGAGGCCAGAATTGGAGGAGCGCAGAGATCTCAGGGGGTTGTAGGGCTGGAGGAGGTTATGGAGATAGAAAGGGGTGAGGGGTTTGAGCTCAAGGATGACGATTTACTCTTTTAACGCCACAATGTCTGTCTGCATTACACCCCCATGCAGTACCGGGCATCAGGAAGGAGGGAATGAAGTATATAATTGTATGATCAGGTTATCTTGGACACAGTGCAATTAGCAACAGAAAACAAATGAGTTCAATCAGCCTTCACCATGAGTCATCTCTGTAAATCATTCACAAGTCATAGCAAGTGGAATAGACGCCAGCGAGGATTATAACTCATGAAAACAGCAGAATGTGGAGTACAATACATGTCTGGCATTGGTGAAAATGGTCAAATCATCATTAGTCAGTAGAGCTATCAGCTTTGCAATGGTTAGGTGGTCAGCTACAGCTCAGTTGGGTAACACTCTCTTACTTCGAGTCAGAAGATCATGGACTCACAGCTCACTCCAGGAACTCAAGCATATAATCCGGGCTGATGTTCCCAGTACAGTATTTGAGGGAGTGCTGCATTGTCAGGGGTGCTGTCTTTGGGATGAAATATTAAACAGAGGCGCCACCTGCCCTCTCGGGTACATGTAAAAGATCCCATGGTCACTATTGAGCAGGAGAGTTACGATTACCCTGGGCCAATGTTTGTCCCTCAATCAACATCACTAAAAACAGATCATCGTGGTCATTATCACATTGCTGCTTGTGGGATCTTATTGTGTGTAGATTGTCTGCTGAATTTCTAACATGACAAAAGTGACTACACTTCACGAACATCTTCATTGCCTGTAAAGCATTTTATCCTTTGGAAAGAATACACTGGTCTTGGAGAGACCAATATATTAGTGCAGGAGCAGCAGAATGATACTGGCGCTAAGTGGGTTAAATTATTGGTCAGTTTATACAGACTAGGTTGTATTCCCTTGAGCATAGAAGATTAAGGTGTGGTCTAATTAAGGTCTTCAGATAATTAAAGGATTTGATCGGGTAGATAGAGAGAAACTATTTCCTCTGGTGGGAGGGTCCAGAACAGTGGCGCAGTGGTTAGCACCACAGCCTCACAGCTCCAGGGACCCGGGTTCAATTCTGGGTACTGCCTGTGTGGAGTTTGCAAGTTCTCCCTGTGTCTGCGTGGGTTTCCTCCGGGTGCTCCGGTTTCCTCCCACATGCCAAAGACTTGCAGGTTGTTAGGTAAATTGGCCATTATAAATTGCCCCTAGTATAGGTAGGTGGTAGGGAAATATAGGGACAGATGGGGATGTGGTAGGAATATGGAATTAGTATAGGATTAATATAAATGGGTGGTGGATGGTCGGCACAGACTTGGTGGGCCGAAGGGCCTGTTTCAGTGCTGTATCTCTAAATGAATAAAGAACAAGGGGGCAGAACCTTACAATTAGAGCCAGGCCATTCAGGGGTGATGTCAAGAATCACTTCCTCACACAAAGGGTAGTGGAAATCTGAAATTCACTTCCCCAAAAAACTATTGAGACTAAGGACCAATTGACAATGGCCGTGGACCATTCTCATAGAAAATGTCAAAACTGAGACTGATAGATTTCTGAGTTCTGACGAAATGCCATCGACCTGAAACGTTGACTCTGTTTCTCCCTCCACAGACATTGCTTGGCCAGCTGCGTATTTCTAGCATTTTCTATTTTTATTTCAGATTTCCCGCATCTGCAGTGTTTTTCTTTTGTATTGATAGCTTTTTGTTGGGCAAAGTTATGAAGGGGTGTGGAACGAAGACTGATTGACCGACTTATGATATGGATCAGCCATGATCTAACTGAATGGTGGAACAGACTCGAGGGGCTGAATGGCCTCCTCCTGTTTCTGTGTTGCTGACAGGCTCTGGGTTCAATCAGCAACCTAGGATTTGGACTGACGATTCAGTATCCAGGAGGTCCAGGGTTGGAGCTGCCGTCTGTCAGATTAGGGACTAAACTAAACCTCCATCTCCCTCTTCAGATGGAAGTCAAGGGGTCCTGGGGCCAGCTGAAGAAACGCAGGGACTTCTCTGGCTGAGAAGAGGAGGAGCTACCAGCCATCCATTCCAAGGTAAACGATCACCTGAGTTGTGGAACAACAACTTGTATTTTTAAATAACACATTCAATTTTGGATAATGAGTATAGTGAAAATCTGGAACTCTCTCCTCCAAAAGGCTGTTGAGTCAATTGAAACCATCAAAACTGAGATCGATAGATTTTTGCTAGGCAAGGGCATTAAGGGTTTTATAAGCAAGGTGAGTAGATGGAGTTAAGATATAGATCAGCCATCATCTAATTGAATGGTGGAACAGGCTCGTTGGGCTGAATGGAGAAAGAAAAATTCCAAGGGTGGAACCTGCCATCTGTGGTTAACTAAAACAGTTAAAGACAGTATCAAACTTAAAGAAAAAGTCTATATTTGTGCAAAGATGGGAGGCAGGTCAGAAGATTGGACAGAATATAAAAAACAGCAAAGAATGACTAAAAGATTGATAAGGAAGGTAAAATTAGAGTACGAGAGAAAGCTAGCTAGAAATATAAAGACAGATAGTAAGAGTTTCTATAGATATTTAAAAAAGAAAAGATTTAATAAAGTGAGCATTGGTCCTATAGAAAGTGAGTCTGGGGAATTAATAATGGATAATAAAGAGATGGCAGATGAATCTAACAGATACTTTGCATCGGTCTTCACTATTGAGGATACAAGCAACATCCCAGTATTAGCTGTAAGTCAGGAAATGGAAGGGAGGGAGGAGCTCAAGAATATTACAATCACCAGGGAAAAGTGGTACTGAACAAATTGTTGGAGCTGCGGGCTGACAAGTCCCCGGGTCCTGATGGACTTCATCTTAGGGTGTTAAACGAAGTGACCAGTGAGATAGTTGATGTGTTAGTTTTCCTGTGTGTGAGAATCTGGAACTAGGGGGTCACTGTTTAAAAATAAGGAGTCGCCCATTTAGGACAGAGATGAGGAAAAAAAATTTTCTCTCAGAGGGTCGTGAGTCTTTGGAATTCTCTTCCTCAAAAGGCGGTGGACGCAGAGTCTTTGAATATGTTTAAGGCAGAGGTAGATAGATTCTTGATAAGCAACGAGGTGGAAGGTTATTGGGATAGGTGGAAATGTGGAGTAATCGGTTCAGCCGTGAACATATTGAATTAGGAGCAGGCTCAAAGGGCCGAGTGGCCTACTCCTGCTCCTAATTTGTATGTTCGTATGTCCTAAACTGGGAGCACCTGCTCCTGAGGTTCAGTCTGGTAATGGCATTGCAGTGGCAGTCAGTATACCATCTGAGTGGAGGTATACCAGCTTGCCCGAGGGTGGTTGTGGGTCCCACAGTTGAAGTCCAGGCTTGAACCAACAACGTAGTTAAAAAATAATTTTCCCAGATTGTCCCCCCTCACCCATCCCATTCCCCAGTAGGATAATGGCTGAGGTCAGGCAGGAGGATCCTGGACAACACCTCACCTACCATGGGTAGGTGCACGCTAGTGGGGGTGTAGTTGCATTGTGGTGATGTTACTGCACTAGTAATCCAGCAACATGAGTTCAAATCCCATTATGGCAGCTGAGGAATTTAAATTCAATTAATTAATAAATCTGGATTTGAAATGTTTGTGTCATTAATATTGACCATGAAAAGGATTGCTGTAAAAACCCATCTGGTTCACTATTGTCCTTTAGGGAAGGAAATCTGCCATCTTTCCTTGGTCTGGCCTACATGTGACTCAAGTGCCACAGCAACGTGGTTGACGCTCAACTTCCCTCTGAAATGGCCACTAAGTTGTATCAAACTGTTGCAGAAAAAAAACATTGTGGGTGTGCTGATATCATCACCTTCTCATGGTCAATAAATGGGTCAGTGATGCTCATATGCTAAGAAAGAATAACAAAAAGTTTCTGAGGAACATGGACAGACAAACGCTAGTGGGCTCAAGGCTAGAGGGTGGCATTGAGTTCCACCTGGTGTAACCACCACTATTGCAACCAGAAGAAATACTTGGATCATTATTGAGTGTTGAGACAGCAGAAAGCCTGAGGGTAGGCGATGTATGGAGCAGGCAGGACAGGAGACTGGAATGACTGAGCAGTCGCTAAGTGATCAGTGCACCTGCACAGACAGTCCATTCAGGAGAGAAGTTAAGACTAACACTTCTTCAGGTGATAGACATATGGAATTCTCTCCCACAAAAGGCACTAGATGTTAACTCAATTAATAATTCTAAATCTGAGGTTAATAGATTTTTATGAACAAAAGTATAATGGGCTATGGAGCCAAAGCAGATGGATGGAGTTAAGTTACAGATCAGCCTCTGATCTCATTGAATGGTGGCGGAACAGGTTTCACTGGCTGAATGGCCTCCTCCTGTTCCTATATGCCGAATGGACATGCTCCCAGCACTGGCAATTTGTAACTTGGGAAATCAAGGTTACACAGACTAGGCTTGTATTTCCTCAAGTAGACATTAGGACATGTGACCAAAACTTAGTCAAAGAAGTAGGATTTAAGGAGCATCTTAAAGAAAGAGAGAGAAGTGGAAAGGTGGAGGGGTTTAGGGATGGAATTCCAGAGCTTAGAGCCTAGGCAGGTGTAGGCATGGCTGCCAATGGTGGAGCGATTTAATTTGGGAATGCTGAGTGGTCAGTATTGGCAGGGTGCAGAGATCTCAGGAGGTTGTAGAACGAACAGAGATTACAGAGATAGAATTCATGGGGAGAAGGTCATGGGTTCAAATCCTACTCCAGAGAATTGAGCACATGATCCAGGCTGATATTTGTGCAGTACTGATAGAATGCTGACCTTTTCAGGTCCCCCACGCAACTTCCAGCATGAATACTGGGTGATAAGCACTACCCATTAAAGAGGTGGCTGCTGACACCTGTTAAGAACCCAAGCACAGATGCAGAGGAGAGTACAACAGCTGCCATGGGACAACTCAAGTGATTATTGAGCAGGCCATAGACCTTCTGAAGATATGGTTCTGATGCCTGGACAGATTTGGTGGAGCCCCAGCAAGGGTCTTGTGTATCCTGGTGGTATGCTGTGCTCTATACAACCTGGTGCTACAGAGGAGAGAAGTTTTGAACAATGAGGACATCCTGGAGTGCGAAGCCGTCTTTGAGGATGGGGATATGGAGGGGGATGGGCCAGGCGCAATAGGATGATGATCCCGAGGGACAGCAGGCAAGGTGTAATGAGATACGCGCAAGGGAGGTTCGCAACTTGCCTAATACAGACACGTTTCACATGAACCTTACTTACTGACCCAGTCAATCCAATAAATATGTCATCTTCTGCAAACCATTTCCGTGAATGCTCTTACCATTTGCCCGGACACATTATTACATGGGGCAACAGCATGGGAAATGCATTGGCCTCATTTGGTGTGGTCCTTCCCATCACACCCTGTGCAGGAGCCAGTGAACTGTTCATGGCCAGTAATGTGTGAAAAAGTAAAGGATTCTTTTGGTGATGCACTGTTTCAGAATTCATTGAAGACACAGCAAGGTGACGTCTAATATCAAAACCCAAGTGCAGCTAGGTAGGCTTTTTCATACGGTGGATGCTCCTGTGTCATGCTCCCCCTGTGCTGTCAGCTGAGGTGGAGGCAGGCTGTTGACATTTCATCTCCCTGTCCTTCAATGACCTTGGCAGTAGTCCTCTAGTTGCCTGAGGCTTTGAGGGCCCCGTCATATTGAGGGCCCCCTGAACAGGTGCAGGAGCTGCTTCAGTCTCTGCAGCTTCATGAGGCACTGGTGTTACCGTCAGAAGGGACTAGGCCCCACCGTCCATGCCAGGAAACTCCTGGAAGGAGCCCCCAGCTGCTGGAGACAGCAACTCCTCTTCCCTTCCAGGGCACATTTGGCCCTCCTTATTCACTTGAGGAGTTCGAGGACCCGGCGATGACTCCAGGTGACTCGTCCCCCTCTTGCCCAGCCATTGCTCCACAGAGCTCATGGAAGTGGTGATGGAATGCAGGTCCATGCGCACATCTCCGGCATGCATTGGGTGATTTGCTGAATATGGCTGTCCGTGATGGTCAGCAGTCTCTCAATGGAGGAAATCATGTACGCACACACCAGAGTCATGGCTGTACTCATGGTCTGGAAGGATGTTCATAGCCTCTGGAAGCTCTGCCAGATATTCCTGCACCTCACGCTGCAGCTCCAGCATCTACTGCCTTGTTGGTGACTCCAGAGACTTGTCATCAACCTGAAGCGCAGCATCGCTGGGCCCTCCCACAGTCCTCCGAGTGTGAATGGCCTCTGCTGTTAATGCCTCCGTCAGCTACTCGGGCGGGTCTGTGCTGTGCTCACCAGATTGTGACCCTGTTACTACTCACGCGCGGCTATCCGTAGATGTGAGACTACCTGCGCAGGTGGAGGGTGAGGGGAATGATGTGACGGTGACCTCTGAGGTCTTCTCCTCCTCCTCAGAGGTGGAGGACTATCACGCAGGCTTGGTGGCTGGTTGCTCTTGCCCATGACCTGTGAGAGACAGAAGAGTGATGAGAGGGCAATGTGTGTTCCAGCCTGTCCTTCTGACTATTCATCATCTGGAGCTCTTTGTGACCAGTGGTGACCATGGGCACAACGCTTTGTGCTCACCAGAGGGTCTCTTTCACTCATCCATGAGGCCACTCACTCTCCTGAGGCTCCACATCCGTCTCACCATCCACGATTGCCTTGCCTCCCTCCATTCCTCCCAGCTCCATCGCCTCTTCCCCCATAGGTGTGAGGATGCTCTGTAGGACATGCTGCCTCCTGCTCTTGACTATTTCCTTGCGAAAGCACATTGATTCCCATTATTACTCCCCCATCAAAGACAGGCATGGCGCCTATATTGGTCACAACTGTCCATCATGGTGCCACAGGTATGCCTCCTGCATGCGGCCAATCAGCACTGGCTGTGTAGCAGTCACCTCTGCCTGACCGATGTCCTGCCCAGAGAGACTAACATGCATCTGACAGCCAATGCTGATGCCTGGAGATCTCCACTAACTGGCTGGGCACCCCCTTCTTCTACCTCATCTTTAGTCACATTTAAGGCTGAAAGCTTAATGTTATGCGCTGCACTCACCTTGCTGGAACGCATCAGGGAGTTGACCCTCTTTCGGCACTGCAGCCAGATATGGGGGACACCCCCACCGCTGCTGATTTCACGGCGATCTCCATCAATGCCTGCTTGGTTTGGCGAGCCGGTCTCCTCCTGCTGTTCCAAGGGAACAGGACTTCCCTCAGTGCCCATACAGCCTGGGCGAGTACCTCCAGAGAGGTGCCAGTGAGTCGTGGAGTGACCCTTGATCCTCCTTCGGCCATGCGGACAATTGGTGCAGTTGACAGGGCCCTCTCACAGCTCCCTCTGGGACTGCAGCATCAGCAAGTCCCGCTGGCTGCCTTTTAAAGATGGCGCCAGCGTTTCAGGAGCCGGAACATCCCCCTCCCCCCTGCCCTAACTGGCTGTCTCCCCCGCCTGCTGGCCATTAATTGGCTGGACCTGAGAATATCGCAAATGTAACTCTGCCCACCCTCCCCCCCCCCCCCAGCGTAGTCATGCCACCCGCTTTCTGTGCCAGCAGCAGGAGTTGCGTGCTTCTGGTAAAATCCTAGCCAATGACTCTATGGTGATATATAAAATATATATTTTCTGACCATAATCAGATTGCTGTTTATGGGATCTTGCTGTGTGAAAATTGGCTTCCGTGCTTCTTACTTTGCATCATTGTGTACACTTCAAAAGAAGAGCAGAACTAGAGGCCGTCAATATAAAATAGCACCAGGAAATCAAGTAGAAAATTCAAAGGAAACTAGGTAGAGAATGGTGAGAATGTGGGACTCCCTACCAGATGGAGTAGTTGAGGCAAATAGTATAGATGCATTTAAGGTGAAGCTAGATAAGCACATGAAGGAGAAAGGAATAGAAGTAGGTGATAGGGTTAGATAGGGGAGACAGCTTGAGTGAAGCATAAATGCGAGCATGGACTAGTTGGGCTGAATGGCTGGTTTCATGCTGTAATTCTAAATTCTGCAAATCTATGTAATTCTATGCTGTAAAACGCTTTGGGATGTCCTGAAGTGGTGAAAGGTGCTATAGGACTGCAAATACTTTCTTTTTTTCTAAACACTATGTCTGTGAATGTAGGCTGGCCATTTTAGTATTGTGATTGGACGGTGACTAGTAGGTTGGGTCACTCACTGACAGTGAGCTGTCAGCACTGTGGAAAACCAAAGAATTGTTGTTGAATTCCGTGAGGAGAATTGCAATAAACCTCACATTACCCATTAACCAAGATAAGCTCCTTATCAAGGACTGAAGTCGGGTCTCTCAAGAATTGCTATCTGGGGCAGCAATTTTTCATCATAAACTTTCTGTCAGCGGAGACATTGTGCAATTGGCCTTCAATTATGTTGACAGTAAAGAGGGATAAATTGCAGTACAACTGGAATTCACCAGGTAATAAAGTTCGATTGGAGCACGCAGTCAAAACATGGAGCAGAAACAGTGGAACGAGCGGGATAATAAGGCGATTTCAAATTGACTTACTCCCGGGCTCTGATTAACATGTCTACCTGATCAATAATTTATCAAGCAGCTACTCAGATCTCTTCACTCAAAAGAATTATGCAGCTACTTATCACACCGCTCACAATGAATTAATGAATGCAGTGATTGTTCTGTATGGACAAAAGTGGCAGCCATTGTATACACAGCAAGATCCCATAAACAGCAACGAGATGAAGAACCAACTAATCATTTTTTCTTGGGTTGAGGGAAGAATGTTCAGTACACGAGTGAGCTTTCTCCTAATATACAGCATTTTGGGATGCAGCGTTTGAATAATTTTGAGACATGACATGAGGTGAGTGTAGCGTACCTGGGAGGAACATGTGACTTTAGACCTATGGACCACTGGAGGTTTTCCTCCGATCATGTCTGGGTCTGCTGTAGACTTATTGATGGAGATTGATTGATATGATTAGTTAAAAACTGCATTACTGTTCATAGAATCATGAAATGGTTACAGCTCAGAAGGAGGCTATTCGCCCCATTGTGTCCATACTGGCTCAATGCAGGAGCAACACAGCTAGTCCCACTCCCTTGCCTCTTCCCTGTGGTCCTGCAAATTCTTTCTCTTCAGATAATTATCCAATTTTCTTTTGAAAGCCATGATTGAACCTGCCTCCACCACACTCTCAGGCAGAGCATTCCAGATCCTAACCACTCGCTGTGTAAAAAAAAAGTCTTTCCTCGTGTTGCTTTTGGTTCTTATTGTTGGATCAATTGATTACCAGGATGGTAGAAGGTGAATTAGATGGGTATTGATATTTTTCCCTCTCACAATTTCTATGTTCTTCAGACAGTATCACATGGTCTTTCATATTCACCTGAAAGGTCAGGCAGAGCCTCAGTGTGAGGCAGAACCTTCAAGAGCACACCTCTCACTCAGTACTACCCTGAAGTGTCAACTCAGGTGACAGACTCCAGGCATGTAATGGGATCACCTGCATAATGTACAGCGCATTCTTATGCTAAGAAACGTGGGGAGGTGACTTTCTAAATTAGAGTCATCCACTGTTACTTTAACAGACCCGGGGGTTTCCAATCCAGGCTAACACTTCAATGTACTGAGGGAGTACTGCATAGTTGGAGGCACCTTTCAGATGACAAGCTAAACCAAAGCCCAGACTGCCCCCTCAGGTAGACGGAAATGATCCCTATTTGAAGAAGAGCAGCACAGTTCTCTCTGATGTCCTGGGCCAATATTTATGCGAAAGCGACAACACTAAAAGCAGATGATCTTGCTATGGGAGGAGATTAAATGGGTGGGTAGAGTGTATGTGAGGGTAGAGTGTACATGGGCTGTGGGAGGAGATTAAATGGGTGGGTAGAGTGTATGCTAGGGTAGAGTGTACACGGGCTGTGGGAGGAAATTAAATGGGTGGGTAGAGTGTAAGGGTAGAGTGTACATGGGCTGTGGAAGGAGGTTAAATGGGTGGGTAGAGCGTATGTTAGAGTAGAGTGTACAAGAGCTGTGGGAGGAGATTAAATGGGTGGGTAGAGTGTATGCTAGGGTAGAGTGTACACAGGCTGTGGGAGGAAATTAAATGGGTGGGTAGAGTGTATGCTAGGGTAGAGTGTACACGGGCTGTGGGAGGAAATTAAATAGGTGGGTAGAGTGTAAGGGTAGAGTGTACATGGGCTGTGGAAGGAGGTTAAATGGGTGGGTAGAGCGTATGTTAGAGTAGAGTGTACAAGAGCTGTGGGAGGAGATTAAATGGGTGGGTAGAGTGTATGCTAGGGTAGAGTGTACACGGGCTGTGGGAGGAAATTAAATGGGTGGGTAGAGTGTATGTTAGGGTAGAGTGTACACGGGCTGTGGGAGGAGATTAAATGGGTGGGTAGAGTGTAAGGGTAGAGTGTACATGGGCTGTGGAAGGAGGTTAAATGGGTGGGTAGAGCGTATGTTAGAGTAGAGTGTACAAGAGCTGTGGGAGGAGATTAAATGGGTGGGTAGAGTGTATGTTAGAGTAGAGAGTACATGGGCTGTGGGAGGAGATTAAATGGGTGGGTAGAGTGTATGTTAGAGTATAGTGTACATGGGCTGTGGGAGGAGATTAAATGGGTGGGTAGAGTGTATGTTAGAGTAGAGTGTACATGGGCTGTGGGAGGAGATTAAATGGGTGGGTAGAGTGTATGTTAGAGTAGAGTGTACATGGGCTGTGGGAGGAGATTAAATGGGTGGGTAGAGTGTATGTTAAAGTATAGTGTACATGGGCTGTGGGAGGAGATTAAATGGGTGGGTAGAGTGGATGTTAAAGTATAGTGTACATGGGCTGTGGGAGGAGATTAAATGGGTGGGTAGAGTGTATGTTAAAGTAGAGTGTACATGGGCTGTGGGAGGAGATTAAATGGGTGGGTAGAGTGTATGTTAGAGTATAGTGTACATGGGCTGTGGGAGGAGATTAAATGGGTGGGTAGAGTGTACGTTAGGGTAGAGTGTACATGGGCTGTGGGAGGAGATTAAATGGGTGGGTAGAGTGTATGTTAAAGTATAGTGTACATGGGCTGTGGGAGGAGATTAAATGGGTGGGTAGAGTGTATGTTAGAGTATAGTGTACATGGGCTGTGGGAGGAGATTAAATGGGTGGGTAGAGTGTATGTTAGAGTAGAGTGTATTTGGGCTGTGGAAGGAGATTAAATGGGTGGGTAGAGTGTATGTTAGAGTAGAGTGTACATGGGCTGTGGGAGGAGATTAAATGGGTGGGTAGAGTGTATGTTAGGGTAGAGTGTATTTGGGCTGTGGGTGGAGATTAAATGGGTGGGTAGAGTGTACGTTAGGGTAGAGTGTATTTGGGCTGTGGAAGGCTGTGGTTAGGGTTAGATCCCAGCCTTTTGATGAACATTATTTGTTTTTAAAGAATTAAAAAAAATGACACATGTTGCATGTCGTTACCAGTAGGTTGCAAGGTAATGGACTGGGTATTAGAATGGGTAGACAAGTGGCAGATACATAAAAATTTATACACTGAATGGAAGGATAAACTCAACAGAAAGATGTGGAAACATGTGGGGAAACAGACAGATTTAAGATTGCAATTACATAATTCCTTAAAAGTGAGTTTGCAGGCAAATAAAGCCATAAAAAGCCAGTAACACTGTGGCATTTATATGTACGGCATTGAGCACAATGCAAAGTGGGAATGATAAACTTGTTCCTGGTTCAGCCAGTTAGAGTATTGTTTTGGATGTCATTTTAAGAAAGGACATTAAAACGATAGAGAGCACACAATGTAGATGCCAGGGTTGGGAAACTATCATCATGAGGAGACATATTAGATAGGATTCCCAGCACTAAAACAGGCCATTCGCCCCAATTGGTCCATGCTGTTGCTACACTCTACACAAGCCTCCTCCCACTTCTGCTTCATCTCATTCTATCAGCATATCCTTTTATTCTTTTGTCCCTCATATCATTTTCTAGCTCCCCCTTAAATGCATCTATGTTATTCACCTCAGCTGGTCAGTTCCACATTCTGGGGAAGGGAATGTCTCCTGAATTCCCTATTGGATTTATTAATGACTATCTCATATTTATGGCCCCTAATTTTGGAGTCCTCCACAAGTGGAAACATCTTTTCTACGTCTATCCTATCAAACCCCTTCATTGTGTTAAGGTACTCTATTAGGTCACCCCTTAGCCTTCCCTCTTCTAGAAAAAAGAGCCCAGTCTGTTCAGTAGTTATAACCTCCCAGTTCTGGTGTCCATCCTTGTAAATATCTTTTGCAGCTTCTCCAGTGCCTCTATATCCTTTTTGTATATTCGGTTAACCCTCTCTGCTGCCACCTCAGCTCATCTGCTGTTGAAACACTCATCCATGACTTTGTTATCTATCTCTAGGCTTAACTATTGCAACACACTCCTGGCTGGCCTCCCACTTTCTACCCTCCATAAACTTGAGGTCGTGTAAAACTGTGCTGCTCATATCCTAACTCACGCCAAGTCCCATTTACCCATCACCCCTTTGCTGGTAGATCTACATTGGTTCCTGGTTAAGTAATGCCTTGAATTTAAAATTTGCATCCTTGTTTTCGAATCCCTCCATGGCCTCACCCCTCCCTATCTGTGTAACCTCTTCTAATGTGCAGCCCTCTGAGATATCTGTACCGCACTAATCCAGGCCTCTTGAACATCCTTGATTTTAATTGCTCCATTGGAAGCCATGTCTTCAACGGCCTGGGCCCTAAGTTCTAGAATTCCCTCCCTAAACCTCTCAGCCTCACTTTTCTCCTTTACGATGCTCCTTAAAACCTACCCGTTCAACCAAGCTCTTGGTCATCTGACCTAATATCTCCACACGTGGCTTAGTGTCAACTTTTCATTGATACCACTCCTGTGAAACTCTTTGGAACATTTTCTTACATTAAAAGTTGTTGTTGTAGTGTGCAGTGAACTCCACGTGTGCTTTACTAGACTATGTACAGTGGAGCAGAGAAGGCTAATTGGAGATTTGATACAGGTTTTTAAAACCTTCAAAGGTTTTCACAGGGAAAGATTTGTTTTCTTCTTATTGAGGATGATCTTTCTCGTCACCAAATGAGTGAGGAGAGAGGTTTGGAGAATTAGTTTTGCACAGAGTGTTGTTGACACATGGAATGCGTTGTCACAGGGAGTGGTTAAGGCAGAAACCATTGCTGCTTTTAAAGTAAAAGAATTATAATTTGAAGCAGAGAAAGTTACAGGCTATGGGGGAGAATATGGAACAGTGGGACCTTTTATGGATTGCTCCAGCAAAGAGTTAGCAGAGCCACGATGGGCTGAGGGTGGCCCCAAGCTCTTTGTAAATCTTGGAGGTTCCGTTTACTAATGATAAAACGTATTGTGGGGGCAGGGAGTTACTCTGGTGAAAGGGTGAAAACGAACACTGAATGGTGCGGTGCTAATAGGACATGCCTGTTTGAAAGTCTGGTTTTAGTGTGTAATTTTAGTCCTATTTGCTGATAACCATAATTTGAACTGTCTGGAAGTGTTAACCAGAAACCTACATGTTTAGTACTCAAATGCTGATTAGACCCAAATTCCAAGGAGCAGTATATGTGGGCTCCACGCACCCACATCTACTGAAGGTGTGCAGTGCCCTGGCTGACAGACTGTGGCACATTTCAGGCTGGCTCAGGGCACAGAGTGAGAGGGTGCACGGGTCCTTGGACACGACACTGTAGGTCCTTGTGGACGTGGTCCAGAGGAGGGGGGATGACCTCTACCTGCAGGGGTGAAGGAGACCACCTCACCTTCCTTGTCCTCTCTCGTACAGCAGCTGGTACTGCTCTGCCTGTCTTCATCTCCTCTTCCCATTCCTCCTGCAGACCAAGGGGCACCTCTAGCAAGATGCTGCCAAGCACTCCCTTTCTCAAAGTGACTCCTATAAGGCATCCAGTAAGGTGATGTAGTACAGCACTTACTCCATTTAGGTGAAGTCCTCAGAGAATTTCCAGAATAGATGTTGACGGAGTGTTGGCGAAGTCTTGACAAAGAGTCCCAGAAAGTCTCCCGATGTGTTTCAAAAGCCCTGTTCAAATCTCCAGCAGCATGCACTCAGCAATGACCACCAAACCAGCGTGCAGCTGCTTTATTAGGTGCCAGCAGGTAATTTAATTGGCAATCAGCCCCTTAGCAATCCTCTGGGCGGGCATTCCCCAGCAGGCACTTCATCTGCTTTAGCAAGATGGTGCCTTGCTCTAAACACGGGCTAAACTGGAGTTTCAGCTTAAGATACCACCTTGGCCACCTTGGAGGCTCTTTACCAGCTAAAGTATCTAGGGAAAATCATCCCCAAATGTTTCAAGCTCTACCCCTATTTTGATACTGAGCTCTACAGATAGGCTCAATCCCGGGTCTGCGCTAATTGAAGACAGGGAGGGGCAACTCAATTGGCATCATCGACCTGTCTACAAATGATGGTTTGTTAGCTGAAAAACTGCTGGGTGCCTTCTACAGTCTGAGGAAATGGACAGGCAGAATGCAAAGGGCCAGTGTGAGAAACATCAAGGGTGGCGATGGTCACCAGACTGGAGTCACAGGCAGTAATGTCTCTGGTCTCTGAAAAGAAAGGACTTGGGTTTCAGTGCCACCTTTCATTTCCTCGGGATGCTCTAATGTTCTTTTTAATCCAATGAAGAACCTCTTCAAGTGTAGTTAATCCAATAACATAGGAAACACAGCAGGCAATTTGTGAACAGCAAATTTCCACATGCAAACAATGACCAGATACTCTATTTCAGTGATGTTGATTGAGGGATAAATATGGCCCATGATACATTTGAAGTAGTGACATGGTTTTTATTTTACATGTACCTGAGAGAGCAGACAGGGCCTTGGTTTAACATCTCATCTGAAAGATGGCACCTTTGACAGTGCAGCACTCCATCAGTAATGGCACCGGGAGCGTCAGCCTAGATTTTTTGCTCAAGCCTTTTGGAGATAGGGGAGCTTCAACCCTCAATGTCTGACTCAGAGGCAAGTGCTACTCACTGAGCCACGGCTGACACAAGGCAGCTCTCACTCGCACTGTGATACTCAGTGACGTTTGCTAGGGTCTATCGCTGGAGTGCTGGGATCTATCACTGGGGTGCTCCTGCTTGTCTGATGTAACTTTGGTAAGAAATAACATTATGATAGCCCCCAGTTAGCCAGCTGGTTAAATAGCCTGCTCCCTGCAACAACAACAACTTATATTTATATAGCACCTTTAACATATTAAACATCCCAAGGTGCTTCATAACTTTGCTCAATATCTCCAATATTTTAAAAACAAATAAATAAAACAATTTTTTTTTCATGTCCCTCTGATGTTTCCCCTGGGTTTTTCTCGCAGCAGTATCCTGGGGATTGACCTTCAATTCCTGGTGACCCCTGGGGCAATCCTGGATGGTTGGCAACTCCAACCCACTCAGAATGGCGGTCGCTGAAGTGGAAAGTGCTCGTCATTAGCTGTAGCTTCGGACCCATCGGGAATTTGCTGAGCGGAAGGTCCCTGGGGTGGGGACCAGTCTGGGTGTGTAGAGAAAGATTTCTTACCCAGCGAGTTGTTGTGATCTGGAATGCACTGCCTGAAAGGGCAGTGGAAGCAGCAACTTTCGACAGAGAATTGGATGAATACTTGAAGGGGAATAATTTTATAGGGCTGTGAGGAAAGAGCAGGGGAGAGTGGGAGTAATTGGATAGGTCTTTCAAAGAGCCAGCACAGGCACGATGGGCGGAATGGCCTCTTCCTGTGCTGTAGCATTCTATGATAGGATGGCATGTTGCACCTTCTTTTTGTGCCCAGATAAGTGCGGAGATGCCAGCAATAAACAGGCATGCTACTACAGGAGTTATATTACACACTTTGCATGAATCCAGCACTGCAGCTGTCTTATTATGGAGTTAACCTGAGTTAGCACACTTAGACACTTTGCTGTTTCACTGAGTCGTGACTCACGCTGGTTGCCTGTGGTTTGGCTTTTGTTGGGCAGACATATTTTCCACTGGTTGCTGTGCTGCTTTCATGCTGTTCGGCTACTCCACCCTCACCACTTGCACGCGAGCATGAAAAACCTGTTTATTCCAACAACAAAAACACAGAAAATATCATAAGAGCAAATAAACTGCGGGTGCTGGAATTCTGAAATGAGAACAGAAAGTGCTGGAAATACCCAGCAGGTCTGGCAGCATCTGTGGAGAGAGAAACAGAGTTAACGTTTCAGGTCTGCGACCCTTCATCATAAAATATCCTGCCTTTCCCGTCCTGAGGTGGGTGAGGGGAAAAGGGTACAAAACAAACCGAGGAGGGATGTGAAGTAGATACGCCATCACCCGTTTTACAATATCACACAAAGTCAAGATTCAACCCAGAATCTAGGCTGACACTGCAATGTAGTACTGAGGGAGATAGATTTTTGGTCTCGCAGGGTATCAAGGGATATGGGGAGCGGGCGGGAAAGTGGAATTGAAGCCCAAGATCAGCCATGATCGTATTGAATGGCAGAGCAGACTTGATGGGCCATATGGTCTACTGCTGCTCCTATTTCTTGTGTTTATTTATTTAGAGATACAGCACTGAAACAGGCCCTTCGGCCCACCAAGTCTGTGCCAACCAACAACCATCCATTTATACTAATCCAACATTAATCCCATATTCCCTACCACATCCCCACCATTCTCCTACCTACACTCGGTGCAATTTACAATGGCCAATTTACCTATCAACCTGCAAGTCTTTGGCTGTGGGAGGAAACCAGAGCACCCAGCAGAAACCCACGCAGTCACAGGGAGAACTTGCAAACTCCACACAGGCAGTACCCGGGTCGCTAGAGCTATGAGGCTGCGGTGCTAACCACTGCGCCACTGTGCCGCCCAAATTATTGAGTGCTGTTCTGTCTGCTTCATGCTATATGTGCTATGGTACTGAACTACATACGTTATCAGACCAATAATCCAAATGGAAGAGAGGTCAAATCCCACCATCGACAGTTTGAGAGCTTGGTTGCAGTATTTTAAAATAAATCTGGCACTAAAAACCCAAGTGGTTCACTAATGGTCCTTTAGGGAAGGAAACCTACGGTCTTTACTGGGTCTGGGCCTATACATAACTCCAGAGCCACATCAAAGTGGTTGACTATTAACTGCTCCCTGAAGTGTCCTAGTAAGACACTTTGGTGTATCAAAATGTTACCTGCAGTTTAGGAAGGCGACTCACCCGCCACTTTCTCAGGGCAACTCGGGACGGATAATGACTTTACCAGCGACACCCACATCCCCTCAATGAACTTCAAAAAATGAAACGGGGGTCTTGTTTGCCTTCTCAAGTGGGTGTAAAAGATCTCAAGGCACTATTTTGAAGAAGAGCAGGGGAGTTCTTCCTGGTGTTCTGCCCAACATTTTTCCCTCAACCACCCTCAAACCAAGATTTTTGGGATGTTATCACATTGTTGTTTGTGGGAGCTTGTTGTGTGTCCTACATTACAACAGTTTTTAAAAATTCTTTTTCATGGGATGTGGGTGTCACTGGCAAGGCCAGCATTTGTTGCCCATCCCTAATTGCCCTTGATCTGAGTGACTTGCTAGGCCATTTCAGAGGGCATTTCAGAGTCAATCACATTGCTGTGGGTCTGGAGTCACATGTAGGCCAGACCAGGTAAGGACAGCAGATTTCCTTCCCTAAAGGACATTAGCGAACCAGATGGTTTTTTTTTAATGACAATTGATGAAAGTTTCATGACACCATTACTAAAACTAGCTTCCAATTCCAGATTTTCAAAAATTAATTAATTGAATTTAAATTCCACCAACTGCCTTGGTGGGGTTTGAACCCACACCCCTAGTTCACTCACACAGGCTTTTAGATTAATAGTCTAATGACATTGCTGCTACACCACTACCTCCTCAATGTGGCATTGCTTCAAAAGTACTTCATTGGCTGTAAAGCGCTTAGGGACATACTGAGATTGTGAAAGGCGCTAAAGAAATGCAAGTCTTCCTTTCTTCCTTAGGTCAATATTGTCCAACAGAAATTGAAGAAGGGCAATGCATTATCTTTATTAGGAAATACCTCACACACATACTCATGTAATGTTTGTATATTAACTTAAACATCTACCACATTCAGCGAGCCAGGGAGTAAAGGAGCCACAAGAACCAAATACACTTGCTCACTTTCCATCTTACCATTTTGTTGACGAAAGGTTAAAGTTCACGCTCATGCAGCACATGAATGTGAGTATTGAGATCTCAGCAGAACATAAGAAATAGAAGCAGGAGTAGGCCATATCTCCCCTTGAGCCTGCTGTGCCATTCAATAAGATCATTTCCACTACTCTGCCCTATCCCATATCTCTTGATTCCCTGAGCAAAATCTATCCATCTCAGCCTTGAATATACTCAACGTCTGAGTATGGGGTAGAGAATTCTAATGGCAGATGTCAGAGTCTATAACTCATTTATTATTTACTAATCAGAAATTTGTTGGGTAAGGGTATTAAAGGTTACGAACCAAGGTGTGTATAAGGAGTTGAGATGCTGTTGACATTCAACAGCATTACCATCACTGAATCCACCACCATTAACTTCCTGGGAGTTACCATTGACCAGAAACTGAACTTGACCAGCTGTATAAGTTGTGTGGCTACAGGAGCAGATCAGAAACTGGGAATTCTGCGGCAAGTAACTCACCTCCTGACTCCCCAAAGCCTGTCCATCGTCTACAAGGCACAAGTCAGGAATGGAATTCTCCACTTGCCTGGATGAGTGTGGCTCCAACAACACTGAAGAAGCTCGACACCATCCAGGACAAAGCAACCCACTTAATCAGCACGCCATCTACCACCTTCAACATTCACTCCCTCCACTGCAGGAACACAGTGGCAGCAGTGTACACCATATACAAGATGTATTGCAGCAACTCATCAAGCCTCCTTTGACAGCACATTCCAAGCCCGCGACCTCTACCACCTAGCAGGACAAGGGCAGCCATGCAGGGCAACACCACCACCTGCAAGTTCCCCTCCAAGGCACACACCATCCTGACTTGGAACTATATTGCCATTCTTTCACTGTTGCTAGGTCAAAATCCTGGAACTCCCTTCCTAACAGCACTGTGGGTATACCTACCCCACATGGACTGCAGTGTTTCAAGAAGGTGGCTCATCACCTCCTTCTCAAGGGCAATTAAGGATAGGCAACAAATACTGGCCTTGCCAGCGACACATCCCATGAAAGAACAAAATAGATATGATCTCATTGAATGGTGGAACAGGCTCGAGGGGCTGAACGGCCTCCTCCTGTTCCTATGTTCCTAAACATATATAACCAGATCGGGATTGCCAGTTGGCCAGACATGGCTTGTGGCTAATGTGTGGGACGGTACTGAACTTGAGTATATTTCACTGGTTGCGAGGCAGAGATTCTTTTGTGTTCAATCCAGGACTTGCCTCGTTTAATAAATCTGATTATTCCTTTCATTCCATCAGCAGGCAAAACCAGGACGAAAGACAAGTACCGAGTGGTGTACACTGACCACCAAAGGCTGGAGTTGGAGAAGGAATTCCACTACAGCAGGTATATAACCATTCGCAGGAAGTCAGAATTGGCACTTGCATTAGGATTGTCTGAAAGACAGGTGAGTGTGCCTCATTTATGTATAAGGGTAGATGGACAGATTGAAGCAAACTATTGCTGGGGTTGAGGGGGGTGGGTGTGTGTGTGTTGCTGGTGGGGGTATGGGGGGTGTCACTGGTCAGTGATGTGCTGAGACATAGAGCCCAGCAAGATCACAAGATTGACCCTTGGTCTATGTTTAGCAAGTGGAGGAAATGGTCTCAGTTTCCCTGGGCCAAGGTAGGGGAAAAATTTACCCAGGGACCAGCTCCTTTGTGTGTGTGTGTGTGTCTGTGTGTGTGTGTGTCTGTGTGTGTGTGTGTGTGTGTGTTCGTGTGTGTTCGTGTGTGTGTGTGTGTGTTCGTGTGTGTGTGTGTGTGTTCGTGTGCTAGTGTGTCTGTGGTTGTCCATGTGTGTATGCATGGATTCACGCATGCATGTGTGATTGTGCATATCCTTATGTCAGTGTGCGTGTGTTGGGACATTGGGTGTTTGATGGGACAGTGTAGAGGAAGCTTTACTTTTTTACTGTGTATCCAGCCTGTACTGTACCTGCCCTGGGAGTGTTTGATGGGACAGTGTAGAGGGAGCTTTACTCTGTCTCTAACCCAGTGCTGTACCTGCCCTGGGAGTGTTTGATGCTAAAAATGGGAGGGTGTTCTATTTTTAACACTTACATCACTAAGCTTACGTTCAAAAATAAAGTAAGAAAAAATTCTGTCTGTTTATTTGAGCTTGGAGTGGCAGAGGACGTTTTGATTATGATTGCACATTCTTTTCTCTTGCTCCATCCCAGGTGAAGATTTGGTTCCAGAACAGACGGGCAAAAGAGAGAAAAATCAACAAGAAGAAGATGCAACAGCAGTCACAGCAAGCCAGCACGACAACGTCCACCCCACCAGTTCCCGGGGCCGCGACAGCCATCGGATTGGTTAGCAGCAGCAGTAACCTTGTCTCCCAGTCCATTCCGCTGACTATCAAAGAGGAATACTTGTCATAACCCCACTCCTTTGCATCTCCTGGGCAACGGGCCTACTCTATTCTGGATCGGCCGTGCGGTGGTTTGAGTGAAGAAGAGACTTGTCTTTGACATGAAGAGGCAGCCATTTTATTCTTTGGGAGGTGATGCCATTGAAAACTTGGGAATGCCGCCTTTATTCTCCCTCTCTCAAAAGCTGGGGAGGGCGGAGGGGGAGAGGGAAGAAAAGAGAAGGGAGGGTGTGGGCGGTTGGGATCGAGGCATGAACTCTGACCTATGCTTTGCCACAGATGACAATTCATTGACAAACCTTAATAACTGTCCGGGGGACGCCGAACTAAATGGAGAAATGGCGGAGCTGTCTCTTGAAACAGACATTTGTTATGCAGTTTATCTTTCTGGAGGCTGCATTCACAGCCAAGGTTGTCTGGTCCCAAGTGGGATAAGTGTCTGCCTTATCAAACATCTCTCCTTGCTGTCGTGAATGCTTTTGAATTTGTTTTTGGATAGGCTGTAATATATTTCATGTAGTTAAAGGGGCTCGTTTATTTTTTAAGAAAGAATATATTATTCTAAAAGGTGTACTATACCATAACATCACAACATTTTCACATTGGACCTCCAGAAACAGTTTTTTGACAAGAAACACTCCTTAACCTCCCTGCTTTTTATATTTCATTCCGTGTCCTGTCTCCATGGAATTGGAATGGAAGTCACCTAAAAATGGTACAACAGCAACTTGCAATTATATAGTACCTTTAACATAGCAAAAGGCACTTCAAGGTAAAAATTGACACGTAGCCACCTGAGGAGATATTAGGACAGGTGACCAAAAGCTTGGTCAAAGAGGTAGATTTTTAAGGAGCATCTTAAAGGAGGAGAGAGCGGTGGAGACGATTAGGGAGGGAATTTCAGAGCTTAAGGGCTGAGGCAGCCGAGGGCACAGCAATGGTGGAGTGATTAAAATCGGTGATGCGGAAGAGACCAGAATTAGAGGATGTCGAGAGCTCGGTGTGGCAAGGTCTTGGAAGGATTTGAGCACGAGGATGTGAATTTTAAATCTGAGGATGTTAATTGACAATTAGGTCAGTGAGCATGGTGGTAACAGGTGAAGGGAACTCGGTGTGAATTTGATGGAAGGTGTAAAATGAGAGGTTGGCCAGGAATCTGGAGGTAACAAAAGCAAGAATGAGGCTTTCAGCATCAAATAGAGTGTTAGCGTCATTAAGGTGCTGAAGGAGGCCATTTGGCCCATCAAGTCCATGCTGGCTCTCTAGAGCAAACCAGTCAGCCCCATTCCACCGCTCTATCCCTATAACCCAGCAAGTTTATTTCCCTCAAGTGCCCATCCAATTTCCTTATAAAATCATTGATCACCCCCACTTCCACCACCCTTATAGGCAGCGGGTTCCAGTCGTTACTGCTCACTGTATAAAAAGTTATTCCTTGCATCCCCTCATATATCTTGCCCAATACCTTAAATCTGTGTCCCTTAGTACTTGTACCACCAGTTAATGGGAACAGCTTTTCTTTATTTGCCTTATCTAAACCTGTCATAATCTTGCACACCTCTATCAGATCTCTCCTCAACTTCCTTTGCTCCAAGGAGAACAACCCCTGCTTCTCCAACCTAACCTTGTAGCCATAGATCAGATAACAATAACTAACTCCCACTCCCTGCTATCCTGACCCCCAGATGCAGATCAATATTAACACATTGTGCATCAATGCCTTCAACCAATATTTTTGGCCAGTGATACCAACGGAGAGCAGCAAACTCTTGGGGGACTGGTTCGTTGTTATGGCCAAGTTGGGACTCAAGTCCAGCTAACCTTACTCAAGCCTGAAGAGCAACCTAGAACCATTGTCCAAATCTAGAGTGATTTACTTAGCTGCTGTCCCAATCAATGTCTTTCTCGGGAATGTTGTTTCACAGTGATGGAACGAGGGTCTCTGCCTGTGATTCTTACAGAAAATTAAATAGAATGTACAGCACGGAAACAGTCTGTTCAGTTAGGCTGGTCCATGCCAGCATTTATGCTCCATATGAGCCTCCTCCCACTCTCAATTCACCCTTCTATTCATTTCTTAGCCAGCTTCCCCTTAAATGCGTTAATGCCTCAACTACTCCTTGTGGTAGTGAGTTCCACATTCTCACCACAATTCTGGGTAATAGACGATGCTTCTGAATTGCCTATTGGATCTATTGGCGACTATGTTTTTATTTATGACACCAGTTTTGGTCTCCCCCCACAAGTGGAAACATTTTCTCTACGTCTAACCTATCATACCCTTTCATAATTTAAAACCCTCTCTCGGGTCACCCCTCAGCCTTCTCTTGTCTAGGGAACAGAGGCCCAGCCTGTTCAATCTTTCCTGATAGGTATAATCTCTCAGTTCTGGTGTCTCCATACAGTGAGTTCCTGGTTTCCAACCTGCCGCCTCTCGGCTGTTGTTAGTTTCCCTCCATCATTAAAATTGCTGGTCCAAGATGTCCTTTTTCTTGCTGTACAAATGCAGTCCTAGCCTTGCCTCCTAAATTCAACCCATTCAGCAAGAGAAAAGGGACCCGTAGCTAGCTCCCAGCACTGAGTAATAATAACAGAAAGTGCTGGAAATTCTCAGCAGGTCAGACAGCATCTGTAGAGAGAGAAGGAGAGTTAACGTTTCAGCTCGATGACCTTTCATCAGTAACTACAGCTCAGAAATACTTCATTGGCTGTAAAGTGCTTTGTGACATCCTGAGGTTGTTAAAGATGCTATAGAAATGCAAATTCTTTCCTTTTTCCTGTAATAACATCCCAGAACAGGGTGGTATTTGAATTAAGCCACAGAGAAGCTAATGGGGACAGGTGTGCTGAGGGCTGTAGATGAGTAATAAACCATACTGCAAGTGTTACTTTGCTACCTGACGAGTGTCACTGATGTAGAAACCTGTACAGATGACACCCCCAATAATAGCACTGTTGCTATAGCAATGGTGGTAGACTGCTCTGTCAAGAGGAACTCAGATGAAATTGTTTCACTGCTCATGAATGGTTTAATAGAAGTGTGTTTCTACATCAGTCTGATAGTAATTATCTATCTGACAACGTGAGCATTTACTGCTGTGATGAGTGATATAGAGAGCGTGTGGTTTGCTACAGTTTTGCATTAAAAAATAAGAGGGTTAAAATAATTTTTTCTGGTGTGTTACTCAGAATGCTTTGTTTATTTACACTAGCACAGTTCAAGCATTCTATTCTCACTGTACTGTGCACATTCTGCATGCAATTTGAGCGGGCACTGCTCCGTATTCGAGTGTGTAGCACACATTGTTATAGGACCTGGGTTTGTTCCTTGTCACTTTGCAGATTCACTCAGAAATTGGAATCTTCACACCTTCCACAACCTTTTATGAGTGCTGTAATACCTGACTGCTAATTTGTAGTAAACATAGAAACATAGAAAATAGGAGCAGGAGTAGGCCATTCGGCCCTTCGGGCCTGCTCCGCCATTCAAAAAAGATCATGGCTGATTGTCTAATTCAGTACCCTGTTCCCGCTTTCTCCCCATATCCTTAATCCCTTTGGCATTAAGAAATATATCTACCTCGTTCTTGAACATATTTGACGACTTGGCCTCCACTGCCTTCTGCGGTAGAGAATTCCACAGGTTCACCACCCGCTGAGTGAAGAAATTTCTGCTCATCTCAGTTCTAAATGGCATACCCCGTATCTTGGGATTCACATTATAACAGACTCTGCCCCCTCAGGTGGACGTGAAGGATCCCATAGCACTATTTTGTCAAGGACCCTGAGCCAATATCTATCCCTCAACCAACATCACTAAAAACACAGACCATCTGGTCATTTATCTCATTGCTGTTTGTGGGATCTTGCTGTGTGCAAATTCCCTGCCCCATTTCCTACATTACAACAGTGACTACACTTCAAAAGGACTTCATTGACTGTAAAGAACTTTGGGACATCCTGAGATTCTGAAAGACACTATAGAAATGCAAGATAATTCTTTCTTTTTAATGACCGAAACAGCAGTTAGAAACAGAGCTGGGTTTCCTCTACAGTGGCTCAGATGGATTATATTTCAAAATCAGTGCAATTCTTAAGCCTTGACTGTAAGGGTTGGCTGGTACCTTTTTTAAATAAAATGTTTTCTCTCATTTATTAGAGTTCAATTTTCTTAGCTTTTTTATGAGTATATTTCAGTAAGTTTTTCCTGCTTTTAGTTTTTAACCCTTTCATCCTTTTCCTCTTGGACCAAAATGAAACAATTCAGCCCCTCATACCTGTTCTGCCATTCAGTTAGATCATGGCTGATTTGTATCTTAACTTCATCTACCCGTCTTAGTTCCGTAACACTAAATCCCCTTACCCAACAAAAATTTATCAATCTCAGTTTTGAAATTTTTAATTGACCCCCCCAGCCTCAACAGATTTTCTGGGGATAGAGTTCCAGATTTCCACTACCCTTTGTGTGAAGAAGTGCTTCCTGACATCACTGCTGAGCAGCCTAGCTCGACTTGTTCTGGACTCTCCCACAAGAGGAACTACTTTCTCTCTTATCTATTCTAGCAACTCCTTTAATCATCTTAACACCTCAATTAGATCACCCCTTAAGCTTCTATACTTCAGGATGTCTCTTTGGCTCAGCCCTACCCTGCTCCATCATTGATCGTGGCAGGAGTGGGAACATGATCTGGAGTGAACCTTTCCCCTCTTTCCTTTCCCTCCCCACCTTCACCCACACCCACCTCCCAAACCCCCAGGAGAACCTTCTGCCCCTGTTCTTGTGAGCCCCTCACTGCGCAACACAGATGTGATCAAATCTGGAGCTGAGTTGAGCTGGATGTGAACCCTTGTTGAGTGTTGCTCTTTTTTTTGAATGAATGTCGAATGTTGCAATGGTGTCATCCAGGAAGCACTTTGTGACCTAGCTCAGGAGAGGACGGGCGGATGTGAACCCAATGAGAAGTCACCACCTGATTCCAAATGTACGATCCGAATGGCTTCAAAGTGACCAAGTCCTGCTGCAGCTCTATCGATGCTGCAGCTTCTGGTTTGAGCAGCAGAGAGAGGGAGCAGCAAAGTGAGGCCTGCTTCAGGATCCTTGGCCCTCTCTTATAACCCTGGAAGTTAAAGAGGGTTTCCAACCCTCCAGGACTATGCCGAATCTCCTGGAATTGCTGATTAATCTCCAGGACACTGCTGCAAACAAAAAAAAGCCCGGGTCAAAAAATTTCAAGGGCTTTGAAAAAATACATTATTTCTTCTAACACTTTTGCTTGTTAGATATAAAAGTGTTGGAGATTGGGGGGAAAGATAAGGCTGTTTGACGAACTGTCAAGAATCAGCCAATTGGTTAACATTCTGTAGGCATGCCCCACGAGGATGGATATGCTGGGTGGTGCATGGCGGAAGAGCGTGGGTGCGGGGCAGCTTGTTGAAGATGGAGGTCATGTGATGTAACCTCCAGGTAGACATGCAGCCAGAGTTGGCTAAAGGGAATGAGGAGAGTTCTGTTCACTGCTGCTCAAATGTTCCCATGTCGGATGGGAGCTAACGGGATTGTCAGTTAGAAATTTTAACATTTATTTTATGCCTCCCTGATTCTTACATGCCTAACAAATTTGCTTCGTACTGTTTGTCGTTAGCCTGTAGCTGGTGTGTAGACAGAATAACGTGCAATCTTTGCTTCCATGCTAGCCCTCTCCTCTCTTGAAAGCATTGGAGTAAAAATTCTTCTTAGGTGATGGCAACAGCAGGAAGAATGGTCAAAGAAGTACGTTTTAAGGGGCAACTTAAATGAGGAATGAGAGGAAGACAGGCAGAGAAATTTAGGAAGGAAATTCCCGAGATTAGGGTTGAGGCAGCTGTAGGTATGGCTGACAATGGTGGAACGATTAAAATCAGGGACACTCAAGAGTCCAGAATTGGCAGAGTGCAGAGATCTGGGGATGGGGTGAGTGTAGCGCTGAAGGAGTAATTGAGGCTAATAACATAGATGCAATAAAGGGAAAGCTAGATAAACACATGAGGATGAAAGGATTAGAAGGTTATGTTGATGGGGTGAGATGAAGCGGGCTAGTGGGGCCAATGTGGACTAGTTTAGCTGAATGCTATACACTCGAGTTTGAGGAAATAGAGACTCAGGTACTTGAAAGGTGATGGTGGGTGTGTTTGCTGATGTTTCTAAAATACAACCTCTATATGTCCACATGCAATTGGTTTCTATCTAATATTGGGATGTGGGGTCCAAAGGATGAGGCAGGCCAATATGCAAACAAGCTTTTATTTGTGAACTCTCTGTGGTTCTGACCATCTAAAGTCCTGTTTGCATGAGATGCTGGATTCAACTGAAATTAGTTTAATTAGGGAGCACCAGAGGATGTTGCCTTTGTTTGGAGACAGAGGAATATTACTCGCGATCACCTCTGACAGATATGGCCTGGTCTCGTTGAATGGTGAATTGAACCCGTTATCAGACCCTGCTCACGTGTGCTCATTCTACAAGTACTCAATGTGCAAAGGCCATTCGAAAGGATGATTCACTCAACTCCAACAACTGTGCAGATTAGTAAATGTTCTTGCTGCTGGTGATGGTGGCCCCATTGACAGGGGTGACACCATGAAATGGTGCTACTGTCTCCAGAGTCACTTCTTGGTGACAGCTCCAGATGCAAGAACATCAACTTGCATTTATTTGGACTTTTAATGTAGTAAAACATCCCAAGGTCACAGGAGCATAAATCAGACAAACATTGACACTGAGCCAAGGAAGGAGATATTAAGATGCGTGACTAAAAGCTTGGTCAAAGGTTTGAAGGAGTGATATAGGAGGAGAGCGATAAGGAGAGGTTTAAGGATGGAATTCCAGAGCTTAGGGCTTAGGCATGGTCACCAATAGGGATGAGGCCATCAAGGATTTGAACACCAAGATGAGAATTTTAAAATTGAGAGGTTTCTGGACGAGGAGGTCAATGAACAGAGTGGACGATGGGTGCATGGGACTTGGTGCAAGTTAAGATCAGGGCCTTGTCCGCCTTGTTTAAGCCGCTCAGTTTCAAATCCTCTAGGCTATGTCATGGTGCTGGAGGCAATTTGCATCAGTAACCATTTGTCTTAATAATTTTATTAAACAAGCACTTTTACTTTAATCTTTGTATTGGGAGTCAGGTCTGGGTGATACAGTCATAAGAACATAAGAAATAGGAGCAGGACTAGGCAATGTCATTGACTGCTTGTGAAGAGGTCTTCAAGGTATACTTGTGTTAACAACTATGAAGGTACTTATTCTGTCAGCTGTCGCTCGGTGGTAGCACTCTCTTGCCTTGAAGGTTGTAAATTCAATCTCGCTTCAAAGACTTGAACACAGAGCCCAGGCTGATGCTGCTAATGCAGTGCTGAAAGAGTGCTGCTCTGTCGAAGAGGCAGAATGAGAGGGGCGGCACAGTGGCGCAGTGGTTAGCACTGCAGCCTCACAGCTCTGGGTACTGCCTGTGCAGAGTTTGCAAGTTCTCCCTGTGACCGCGTGGGTTTTCGCCAGGTGCTCCGGTTTCCTCCCACAGCCAAAACGACTTGCAGGTTGATAGGTAAATTGGCCATTGTAAATTGCCCCTAGTGTAGGTAGGTGGTAGGAGCATGGTGGGGATGTGGTAGGGAATATGGGATTACTGCAAGGTTAGTATAAATGGGTGGTTGTTGTTCGGCACAGACTTGGTGGGCCGAAGGGCCGGTTTCAGTGCTGAATCTCTAAATAAATAAATAATACAGCGCTCCCTCAGTACTGACCCTCTGACAATGCAGCACTGCCTCAGTACTGCCTCTCTGACAATGCAGCACTCCCTCAGTACTGACCCTCTGACAATGCAGCACTGCCTAGGTAGGTACCAAGGTAGGTAGATGGAGTTAAGATACAGATCAGCCATGATTTACTTGAATGGCCGAACAGGCTTTAGGGGCTTCAGGTGGATGTAAAAGATCCCATGGCCACCATTTTGAAGAGCAGCAGGGGAGTTCTTCACGGTGTCCTGGCCAATAGCAATCTCTCACCAATTTCAATAAAACAGATCATCTGGTTATTGCTGTTTGTGGGAGCTTGCTTGTGTACCATCTACCACCTCTACCACCTAGAAGGACAAGGGCAGCAGATGCATGGGAACACCACCACCTGCAAGTTCCCCTCCAAGTCACACACCATCCTGACTTGGAACTATATCGCCGTTCCTTCACTGTCGCTTGGTCAAAATCCTGGAACTCCCTTCCTAACAGCACTGTGGGTGTACCTACCTCACATGGACTGCAGCAGTTCTAGAAGGCAGCTCACCACCGCCTTCTGAAGGGCAATTAGGGATGGGCAATAAATGCTGTCCTGGCCAGTGACGTCCGCATCCCCCAAACAAATAAAAAAAATTGTCTACAGTGTCTCCAAACATTACAATGGTGGCTACAAAGTACTTCATTGGCTGTAAAGCGCTTTGGGACATCCTGAGGTTGTTGATAAAAATGTAAGTTCTTTCTTTTCTATCAAATGATAACTTGCAAAGAGTTGGGCTGTGGAATTCTCGCCCTTTACCCCAGCAATGTTAACAGGGTGCATGATGGGTTTTATAATATAGGGAGATCCAGGCTATGACGGAGTCAGTTTGACCTGAAGCAGCTCAGTCATGTGAAGGGGGCGTAATGTTAAATGATGCAAAAATCCTGCAACTTAATGATATTGCATCCTTGATGTGGTACAAAGCCATTTATTTCAGGTTAAAACTGCAAACAATTAAGACCTATTACATGTGTAACAAGGATGACTTTATGAAGCACCTTAACACAAGCTGGTATAATTATAACATACTTGCCCTTCGCTAATCTACACAACACTGCCATAATTTGATTCTTGAGTACACAAAGAGGCAGTATACCAATAACACTGTCAATGGTGTGACTGCTTTCCGAATTCATAAATTAGAGACACAGTTTTCTGGCCCCATCATCCCTTACTACGCTAATTGTACAATGTTCAGTCATCTTGGCAGCACTTCCTGATGGATACTATAGTAATTTATGTAGCACCTTTCATGACCACTGGACATCTCAAAGCGCCTTACAGCCAGTAATAGTAGTAGCCAATAAAGTACTTTTGAAGTGTAGTCACTGTTGTAAAAGTAGCCAATTTTGCACAGCAAGGTCCCACAAACAGCAACGTGGTTATGACCAGATAATTTGATTTTGTGATGTTGATTGAGGGATAAATATTGGTCAGGACACCAGGGATAACTCCCCTCTCCTTCAAAGTAACACCATGGGACCTTTTACATCTGCCAATGAGGGCAGACAGGGCCTCAGTTTAAATTCTCACCCTAAAGACAGCACAGCACTCCCTCAGTGCTGCACTGCAGTGTCACCCTAGATTTTTGCATTTAAACTCCTGAACTGGAACTTGAACCCACAACTTTCTAACACACAAGCAAGAGTGCTACCAACTGAGCCACAGCGGACACATTTGCATAGTGAATTAAGCACAATAAAATGCCCACAAGTACTACTGGTCTCAGTCAGGGCTCAGTGAGTCGTACTCTCTTGCCTCTGAGCCAGAAGCTCATGGTTTCAATTTCTACTCCAGAGATTTTAGTGCATAGTCTAGACTGACACTCTCAGTGCAGTAGTGTGTGAGGACTATACTGTCAGAAGTGCAGTCTTTTCAATAGGACTTTAAATGAGGCTCTGTTTACCTTCTCGAAGAAGAGCTGGGCAGTCCCCCTCGGTGTCCAGGGCCAATACTTATCCTTCAACCAACAACATTAAATACAAATTATTTGACTACACTTAAAACAGTACTTCATTGGCTGTGAAGCACTTTGGGATTAGGTTTAGGGAGGGAAATTCAGAGCTTGGGGCCCAATCAGCTAAAGGCATTCCCGCCAATGGTGGAGTGATTAAAATAACGGATGCACAAGAGGCCAGAATTAGAGGAGTGCAGCAATCTCGGAGGGTTACAGGACTAGAAAAGGTTACAGAGATAGGGAGGGGTGAGGCCATGGAGGGATTTGAACATGAGGATGAGAATTTTAAATTTGAGATCCAATGTAGCCCAGCAAGCAGAATGGCTGAATAGGACTAGGTGCTCAGTTTTTTTCTCTTGTCTTCTTTCTTTTTGCTACAAGTTTGGTGATTGCCCTAATCATAACCCTAATCCTACCCTGACCCTAACCTTAACACTATCCCTAACCCTCACCCTAATCCTAATCCTACCCTGACCCTAACCTTAACACTATCCCTAACCCTCACCCTAATCCTAATCCTACCCTGACCCTAACCTTAACACTATCCCTAACCCTCACCCTAATCCTAATCCTACCCTGACCCTAACCTTAACACTATCCCTAACCCTCACCCTAATCCTAATCCTACCCTGACCCTAACCTCAACCTTAACCCTAACCCTAACCCTTACCCTAACGCTGACCCTAATCCTAATACTAACTCTAACCCTAAGACACGAGCCAAACAAAAGCAGCAGGCACCAGTGAAACAAAACAAAACTTGCGAAAGAGCAAATGAGCGCAAGAGAAGACAACCACCCCCCTGCCGCACCTCACAACCTATCCCTAACCTTAACACTAAGACTAACCCTGACCCTAGCTCTGATGTTAACCCAACCCTGACGTTAACTGTAACATTAATGCTCATGCTAACTCTAACATTAATCCTAACCTTAACCCTGTTCCAAACCATACCCTAACCCTACCCATGACCCTAACATTAACTCTGACCATAATCCCAACCCTAAGTCAGCACTTTGCAGAAAAACATGACAGAAGCCCAGTATGAATGGATGGTCTCAAATGATTGAATGAAACTTGAGAGCCACAACTAGGTGGCAGTGTATGATAAAGCTTGCTGGTTCTAACACGAGTGTCTCGACAAAGCAACACTACACCGACATTTATATTTGAATGTAGCTGTATAAAAGCTGTCAGTAATAACTCTCACTTGTTTGCCGCTGAACTTACACTAAAGATTGAGCAAATATAGGCTGTGAGACAATTAACCTAAGCTTTGCAATGAAGCTTTGCGTTTGGGCTGATTGATCACACAATGTGTATCTGAAACTGTGGGGCACATTAGCCCACACTGTGAGCTTTCAGAGTCTCACTGCTATGACAGGAAGGGATTCAATGCAGTCTGGCTAGAGAAGTGATGTAGGGATGGTAGAAATGCAAAGCATGTCAATAAGATTCAATGGTAAGGAGTTAGGTTAGACCATCAGCAGCAGCTAAAGCAGATCCATGCTCAACTCTCCCAAGCTGTCTGTCTGGTCACTCCTTCCATACTCCATCCATCTTTTCCTTTCCATCAACATCTATATTTGGTGCTTAAGTTTCATGGGAATGGACCTTGAACTCACAACTTCCTGACTCAGAGATAAGAGTACCAGCAACTGAACTAACCCTGGCACCTTCAAAAGAGGCGATTTAGTCCATTATATTGGTGCTGGCTCTTTCCCAATGCAATCCCAAGCTAATTCCCATAACCTGCTTTCTTTATGTAACCCTATATTTTTCTCTGCTTCAAGTGTTAATCCATTCTTTGCGTAAAAGATGCAATCCACGTGGCAAAGCAATCCATGTTCCAACAGATCTCTGTGCAGCATAATTTCTCCTGGAATCATAGAATCAAAGAATCTTACAGCACAGAAAGAGACCATTCAGCCCATTGTGTCTGTGCTAGCTCTTTTGAAAGAGCTATCCAATCAGTTTCACTCCCTTGATCTTTCTTCGCAGCCCTGAATTTTTTTTTCCACTTCAAGCATTTATCAAACTCCCTTTTGAAAGTTACTATTGAATCTGCTTCCATTGCCTAACCTCCCTCCTCACTGTCTTAGTTATAATTCTAAATTGATGATCATTTGACACTGACTTCCTGGCCAAAGGAAATAGTCTTTTAGTATTTACTCCATTTAAATTTTCATAATTAAAAAAACCCGAATGAATTGCCTTTTAGCCATCGTTACTCAAGTTCAAGTAGTCCTAGGGATGGAAATTCCAATGACCCTGGTCGAGTGGTGTAAGTCTGATGGAGCAGAAAACTTGTCAACTAAAAGTGATGAGGCTCGAATCCATCGAAAATTGTAGGAATGCGGTCATTACTAGACTGAGGCCTGAATTGTTGGTGCAATTCCATCCAGCTCCAATGCAGCAGATGTGCAGCCTGGAGGGAATCCAATGACCATAACTCTGCAGATTCCAAAGGAGCTTCGACCCTTTAATGCAAGGTGCTTGTTTCCCCTCCATGGTTGGTCAACTGCTCATTCTGGTATTCTGGGGGCTCTTACTGCATCGAGTCCTGTTCATCCATCACTCCTGTGCTCGCCGACCTACATTGGCAATGCCTTGATTATAAAATTCTCATCCTCGTGTTTAAATGTCTCCATTGCCTTTCTCCACCCACCCCCCACCCCCCCCCCACCCCCCATCTCTGAAACCTCCTCCAGGCCTACAGCCCTCCGAGATCTCTGTGCTCTTCCAATTCTGGCCTCATGCACATCCCGATTTCAATTGCCTCACCATTGGTGGCTGTGCCTTCAACAGCCTGGGCCCTAAGCTCTGGAATTCCACCCTCCCAAACCTCCCCACCTCTCTGCCTCTCTCCTATCCTTCAAGATGCTACTTAAGACTTACCTCGTGGACCAAGCTTTTGATCACCTATTTCATATCTACTTATGTGGCTTTGTGTCAAATTTTGTTTGATAATGCTGCTGTGATGTGCCTTGGGATGTTTTACTATTTTAAAGGTGATAAATAGATCCAGGTTTTTTTGCTGTTTCTGTCAAACTTCTGCCAAAATTACAACAATGAAGAGAGGGAAAATTCTGAGGCACATTGATGTCTAAGAGATAGCAATGAAGTTAATCTCACTGGTTCCACATCGTTGCTCTGACTAACTCACCCATGTGACACTCCATTCCAGCTATCTATCTCTATAACTGTCGCAGCAACTACAGGAAGTAAATGAATTTTGCAGCTAGTGGTCACGTTACCAGGTAGATTCCACCGTGCCTGGCTACACTCTCATTTCCCCCAGTAATGTGCTCCAAAATTCTCCACGCACAAAATGAAGGATGTTGGTCCACCTTGAGAAACGTGCCATCAAACCTTCATATAAATTGTGCATCCAAATCACAAACAGAGTGAGCTATAAAACTATCGTGCTTTCAGATACAATCTTCTCGAATCCTGTCATTGTTTCTCCCTCTCCCTCTCTCTGTATTATCATCGAATGTTGTGAGAGGAAATTCACGGTTATTCTTTGAGCAAGAATGCACAGCTTTGATCTTGACAGACCTGAAGGACATGCATTTGATCCCAAACAGGGGTTAACTCTGTCAAAGAGCCGGCACAGGCATGATGGGCTGAATTACCTCCTTCTGTGCTGTAAAATTCCTTGATTCTTTGATGCACTATTCTATCAAACTCTCCCAAGGCAGGTACAGCACAGGTTAGACACAGCATAAAGCTCCCTCTACACTGTCCCATCAAACTCTCCCAGGGCAGGTACAGTTTTGAGGGAAGACTGAGGGAGGTAGCGGGTTTGATACAACTGCATGTCTTGCTTGGATACTTCAGAGGCTGTTAAAAGCCAAACACTTTTGAGTTTGACTAAGACATTCATAGCTCTTTGCACATTTTTCTTATGCATTTGAATTAAATTAGATACTGGGCAGATGAGAATTCCGTTAATAAATGGGTGGGGACACCAAACACAATGTGCCCCTGTGCATAAATAGACCGCACATGGAAGTGATAGACTGACTCCTCAGCGAAGGGATGTTATGCACTGACTGTTATGAAAAGCAGTGTTAGCAATGCATAAAGAAACATAAATCTTCCTGAACATTACAGTCCATTAGTGCCTGGCACTATAAGAAGAATGAGGCAACATAAACAGTAATAAATAAGGGGCTGACTATGTACTGAGAGAAACAGGAATGGCCCATCAGCTACATTCAAAAATCCGTTCCAAAGTCTGTCACTGATCCCGGTTTAGTTTGTCCGATTCTGGGGTACCTGTCAGAAAAAAGACAGACTTGCATTTCTATAGCACTTTTCGCTACTTCAGGACTTCTTAAAGAGCTTTTCAGCCAATGAAATACTTCTGAAGTGTAGTCACATTTGTAATGTAGGAAACCGAGTGGCCCATTGCACAGCAAGCTCCCACAAACAGCCACATGATAATGACCAGAGGGACAGAGGGGGCCTCGGTTGAAATTCTCTTCCAAAAGTCAGCACTTCTGGCAGTGTAACCTTCTGACCCAGAGGCTAAGTCACTGCTAACTCAACAGGTTTGCTCATGAGAACAAAGAGGAGAATTTATCCTTTTGGTAGGGGGTCGGGAATGGATCACAAGCCCGTTATACAGCCTGCCCAAATGAAGTCAATGGAAAAATAAATCAGGTGGGGTGTAGGATGAGCAGTGAATCTGCCTTCCCCTCCATTTTCCACTAACTTTCCCCCTATTGTAGACACAGCTGAGGATTATATAGAGTCTGAAGGACTCGGCAATCAAAGCATCCAGCTGTTCCTTCAATGATCTCTGAGTCCTAGCCACCCCCCCCAATCGACCCAGAAGTCCATTCCATGCTCTGGTCACTCTGAGTGAATCTCTCCTGGTTGGAGACCAGGCGATCACATTACTGAGCCACATCTCTGCTTGGGTTTTCATTCTTCACTCATTCCCACTGTCCCTGCCTTGGCTCAGTGGGTGGCATTCTTCACAGGATCACAGAATTGTTACAATGCAGAAGGAGGCCATTTGGCCCATCGTGTCTGCACTGGCTCTCTGAATGAGCAATTCACTTAGTGCCATTCACCCATTTCTCCCCGTAACCCTGCACATTCTTCCTTTTCATATAACAGTCTAATTCCCTTTTGAATCCTTCAATTGAACCTGCCTCCACCACACTCTCAGGCAGTGCATTTCTGACCTTAACCACTCGCTGTGTGAAAAAGATTTTCCTCATGTCACACATGCTTCTTTTACCAATTACTTTAAATCCTTGCCCTCTCATTCTCGATCCTTTCACGAGTGGGAACAGTTTCTCTCTATCTACTCTGTCCAGACCTCTCATGATTTTGAATACCTCTATCAAATCATCTCTCAGCCTTCTCTTCTCCAAGGAAAACAGTCCCAACTTCTCCAATCTATCTTCATAATTGAAATTCCTAATCCCTGGAACCATTCTCATGAATCTTATCTGCACCGTTTCTAATGCTGTCACATCCTTCCAGAAGTGTGGCATCCAGCTGAGGCCGAACTAGTGTCTTATGCAAGTTCAACATAACCTCCTTGCTCTTGTACTCTCTGCCCCTATTAATAAAGCCTAGGCTACTGCATGCTTTATTAACTGCTCTCTCAACCTGTCCTACCACTTCAATGACTTATGCCCTTTTACACCCAGGTCCCTCTGCTCCTTTAGAATTGTACCCTTTATTCTATATTGTCTCTCCATGCCCTTCCTAGCAAAATGTATCACCTCACATTTCTCTGCATTGAACTTCATCTACTACCAGTCTGCCCATTCCACCAACTTGTCTATGTCCTTTTGAAGTTCTACACTATCCTCCTCACAGTTCACAATGCTTCTAAATTTCATATCATCTGCAAACTTTGAAATTGTGCCCTGTACACCATGGTCTAGGTCATTAATATATATCAGGAAAAACAAGCATTTCCAACGCTGACCCCTGGGAAACTCCACTACAAACCTTCCTCCAGTCCGAAAGACATCCATTAACCACTACACTTTGTTTTCTGTCACTCAGCCAATTTTGGATCCATGTTGCTACCGTCCCTTTATTCTATGAGCTATAGCTTTTCTCACAAGTTTATTGTGTGGCACTGCATCAAACTTCTTTTGAAAGTCCATGTATACCACATCAACTGCATTGCCCCTCATCAACCCTCTCTGTCACCTCCTCAAAAAACTCCAGCAAAATAGTTAAACATGATTTTCCCTTAAGAAATCCATGCTGACTTTCTTTAATTAACTCGCATGTGTCCATGTGACTATTAATTTTGTCCCAAATTAATCTTTCTAGAAGTTTTCCCACCACCGAAGTTAAACTGACTAGCCTGTAGTTGCTGGGCTTATCTTTACACCCGTTTTTGAACAAGGGTGTAACGTTTGCAATTCTCCAGTCTTCGGGCATCACCCCCGAGTCTAAGGAAGACTGAAAAATGATGGCCAGTGCCTCCGCATTTTTCACTCTCACTTCCCTCAATATCCTTGGATGTATCTCATCTGGTCCTGGTGTCTTATCCACTTTAATTACAGATAGTCTATCCACCACCTCCTTTGTATCAATTTTAAACCCTTTTAGAGTCTGAATTACCTCCTCTTTCACCATTGCCTGGGTTGCATCTTTTTCCTTGGTAAAGACCGATGCAAAGTGTTCATTTAGTACCTCAGCTATGCTCTCTGCCTCCATGAGGAAATACCCTTTTTGTCCCTAATTGGCCCCACTCCTCCTTTTACCACCCTTTAACTGTTCACATGTCTATACAATGCTTATTGCCATGATTGAAGGCTGTAGGTTCAAGTTTATTTATTTAGAGATACAGCACTGAAACAGGCCCTTCGGCCCACTGAGTCTGTGCCGACCAACAACCACCCATTTATACTAACCCTACAGTAATCTTATATTCCCTACCACCTACCAACACTAGGGGCAATTTACAATGGCCAATTTACCTATCAACCTGCAAGTCTTTGGTTGTGGGAGAAAACCCAGACGGTCACAGGGAGAGCTTGCAAACTCCGCACAGGTAGTACCCAGAATCGAACCTGGGTCTTTGGAGCTGTGAGGCTGCGGTGCTAAGCACTGCGCCACTGTGCTGCAGATAGCATATAAATCCAGGTTGACCCTACCAGTGTAGTACTGAGGGAGTGCTGCACTGTCAGTGGTACCATCTTCCAGGTAAGATGCTAAACTGAGGTCCTGTTTGTCCTCTTTGGCACCAAGGCTCCTTCGACCGAACCTTCTAAACCTGCGACCTCTACCACCTAGAAGGACAAGGGCAGCAGATGCTTGGGAACACCACCACCTGCAAGTTCCCATTCAAGTCACACACCATCCTGACTTGGAACTATATCGCCATTCCTTCACTGTGGCTGGGTGAAAATCCTGGAACTCCCTTCCTAACAGCACTGTGGGTGTACCTACCTCACATGGACTGCAGCAGTTCAAGGAGGCAGCACACCGCCGCCTTCTCAAGGGCAATTAGGGATGAGCAAGAAATGCTGGCCTAGCCAGCGACACCCACAACCCATGAACGAATAAAAAAATGTAAAAGTTCCCCTGGTGCCATTCACAGAAGAACAGTGAAGTTCTCCCCGGTGTCCTGACAAATCCTCTAACAAACATCATTAAAAAAAGAACTGGTTATTTGGTTCATGATCGCATTGTTGTGTGTGGGAGCTTGCTGTGCACCAATTGGCTGCCTTCTTTCCGACAGTGGCTACACTTCACAAATATTTAATTGGCTGCAAAGTGCTTTGTGATGTCATGAAAGGTGCGACATAAACAAAAGTCTTTCTTTCTTCTTCTTAAAGGATGACCCTTCGACTACACCTTGGGTCAGACTACTTCTCCTTTAAAGCATTGTGGGATATCTCTCCTCAGGTTCACAGTGCCTGGGAAATGCTACATTTCATTGGTTGCTAAAACAATCCAGCGTTTTAGGGAGGTTATGCAAGGTGTTTCTTGATATAAAATCCCAGTGATACACCAACTGAGCTGGATCTTCCCTTTACTGCGATAGTGGCAACACAGCAATAATAACCCTCTTAATGTTTTCATTCTAAATCTTGTTGCACCATAATTGCACTGTGCTGCTGCGATTCTTCTTGCAGATGTTTATTTCACTCACGTGGAAAGCTGGCTTTGTCATTTATTGAAAGACACATCAAGGCAATAAATTCCAGATCTGCTGCATTTCCCCCTTTTATAAACTTGTTTGGTTGCCATTTGATGCTGGTCAATGGCGCCTTTTCCATTTCCTGCCCGATGTGAATTGTGGAGATGGTTCCTCCACGTAATAGACGCTCTGGATCGAAGCATTAGTCAATATTGATTGGAGCAGGACAGAGCAATGGTACAGTCATTGAAATTAGAGCATAAACCATCCATTAGATAAAGGTAAACAATTGCACTGTTGCTGGGTACTTGAACCATTTCGGCAATTGACTTCCAACAAAGAAGCATTTGGTTTAAAGAAAGAACTTGCATTTTTACAGCTGCTTTCACAACCTTAGAGTGTCTTGAAGAACGTCACAGCAAATGAAGTAATTTTGAAGCGTGGCCACTGTTGTAATGTACAGAAGTACTGCAGCCAATTTGAGCACAGCAAGCTCCCACAAACAACAACATGACAATGACCCAATAATGTTGGTTGAGGGAGAACTATTGGGCAAGGACACTGGGGAGAGCTCTCTTATTCTGCTTTCAGTAGAAAGTCCAGTAGAAGTCCTCGAGGCGGCCAACATCCCCAGCTTATACACACTACTGAGTCAGCGGCGCTTGAGATGACTTGGCCATGTGAGCCGCATGGAAGATGGCAGGATCCCCAAAGACACATTGTACAGCGAGCTCGCCACTGGTATCAGACCCATCGGCCGTCCATGTCTCCGCTTTAAAGACGTCTGCAAACGCGACATGAAATCCTGTGACATTGATCACAAGTCATGGGAGTCAGTTGCCAGCGTTCGCCAGAGCTGGCGGGCAGTCATAAAGGTGGGGCTAAAGTGTGGCGAGTCGAAGAGACTTAGCAGTTGGCAGGAAAAAAGACAGAGGCGCAAGGGAAGAGCCAACTGTGTAACAGCCCCGACAATCAAATTTCTCTGCAGCACCTGTGGAAGAGTCTGTGACTCTAGAATTGGCCTTTATAGCCACTCCAGGCGCTGCTCCACACACCACTGACCACCTCCAGGCGCTTACCCATTGTCTCTCGAGATAAGGAGGCCAAAGAAAGTGTCAACTGTGCTTCAGTGAGGGCACTCTCTCTTGCCTCTGAATCAGATGGTCATGGGTTCACGTCCCACTCCAAAGACTTGAGTACATTATGCAGGCTGACAATGCTAACAGGAGTGCTGAGGGAATGCCCCATTGTTCGAGATGCCATCCTTCAGAAGGAGACACTAAAGCGAGGCCCCATCTCTCCTCTCAGGTCAGTGTAAAGGATCCCATGGCCACTCTTTCGAAGAAGAGCAGGATAGCACTCCCTGGTGTTCTGGGCCAAAACGTAACCCTCAACCTACATCAAAAAAACAGATTATGTGGTCATTATCCCAACATTATTTGTGAGAGTTTGCTATGTGCAAATTGGCTGCCATGTTCCCTACAGTCCAACAGTGACTACACTTCAGAAGTGCTTCATTGGCTTTCTTACTATTAATTGATTGACTATTGTGATCAGTCAACAAGTCCAGCATTGTTGTATCATATGATTACCAAGATGGTAGAAGATGAATTAGATGGACCTTGTCTGGCAATTCCTATGCTCTTATCATTGTCCAACTATAGGCGCTGAAGTGAGGCACTTGTAATGGAACAGCAGCAATCCCCAAATGCAATTGTTAGCAGGCAGCCATTTTGAGATAATGGGGCAGCCTCGAATGTCAAAGGCAAAGACAGAATTGAATCAGATCTTTCTTAAATCGAGCAAGACAACACTACAGTTCCTAGGGCAGTGAGTACTTTTCGCACATTCACATGGTCGTAAGAAACCAAACACTTGGGGACTTTTCTGGTACCAGATCCGTGAATGTTCAGTTAATGATTACAGAGCGCCTAATAAATTTATGGTTTATGGAAAGTTAGTTTATGGGGGTGGCTGGGGGGGTTGTAAAGATTTATTACCTTGATTGGTTGGTACTGTCCTTGACTATGACCCAGGTTAATGCCTAATCAGCCTGGATTAATGGTTAGCACAGAGCAATCACTTCCGCGAACAGATCAGGTTCAGCCATGGGTTGTTGAGAAATGGGAATGTGGCACTTGGTGGGAGTTTACTGGGAGGTGAAAGCAGCTGTCCACAGATGTGTTTTTTTATTCATTCTGGGAATGTAGGTGTGTGACTGGCATGGCTGGCATTTATTGTCCATTCTTTGGTTGTCCTCAGAAGGTGCTCGTTGGGCCTTCTTCTTGAACCACTGCAGTCTGTGTGGGCTAGGAAGTGGCTGGTATACCAGAGCTGAGACTGTCCAACTGTTGCAATCGGGGTGCAATCGTGTGGTGGTTATGTTTTTAGACTAATGATCCAGAGGCTTGATCCAATACTGCAGACGTGAGTTCAAATCCCATGATGGCAATCGGAGAATTCAGTTTGAAAAGGCTGGAAATAGAAAGTGGTTTTACATTATGTCAGTGACTCTGCTTCAACATTTCTCCAATGGCTCCGAAGGGTGTTGGAACATCCTGAGGTTGTGAAAATGCTATAGAAATTGCTGTCTTTCTTTCTTCTATTTCTTTATCAATAAAAGTGACCATAAAGTTGTTGTAAAAACCCTACTGCTTCACTAATGTCCCTTTAGGGAAGGAAACCTGCCGTCCTTACCCAATCGGGGCCTATTTGTGACTCCAGTCCCACACCAACGTGGTTGATTCATAACTAATCCCTGACAGGGTCCAGCAAGACACGAAGTTGAATAGTAGGAATGAGCTGGCCTTGCCATCGACACTGAATTTCAAACAAAATTCCTTCTGAAATTCAGTTGTTGTGCAAGAAACATTTCAGCTTGGTTCCATTGGTAGAACCTTAACAACATTTTGCATTTACATAGCAGCTTTAACACAGTAAAATAGCAGGCCCAACCATCATCAGCTGCTTTATCAATGACCTTCCCTGCATGATAAGGTCAGAAGTGGGAGGCGGTGGTGTAGTGGTATTGTTACTGGACTAATAACCCAAAGACCCAGGGTATTGCTCTGGGGACATGGGTTCAAATTCCACCATAGCAGAAGGTGGAGTTTGAATTCAATTAATAAATCTGGAATTTAAAGGTAGTCGAATGATGACCATGAAACCATTGTTGTTAAAAACCCATCTGGTTCACTAATGTCCTTTAAGGAAGGAAATCTACTTACCTGGTCTGGCCTACATTCCACACCCACAGCAATGTGGCTGACTCTTACATGCCCTCTGAAATGGCCTAGCAAGCCACTCAGTTGTATCTAACTGCTACGAAGTCAATAAAAAGGAATGAAACTGGACAGACCACCTGGCATCGATTCTAGGCATGGGAAGTGACAATAACAAACCCAGCCCTGTCCACCTGGCAAAGTCCTCCTTACGAACATCTGGGGGCTTGTGCCAAAGTTGGGAGAGCTGTGCCGCAGACTAGTCAAGCAACAGCCTGACATAGTCATACTCACGGAATCATACCTTACAGACAATGTCCCAGACACTGCAATCACTGTCCCTGGGTATGTCCTGTCCCACTGGCAGGACAGACCCACCAGAGGTGGTGGCACAGTGGTATGTGGGAGGGAATTGCCCTGGGAGTCCTCAACATCGACTCTGGACCCCATGAAGTCTCATGGCATCAGATCAAACATGGACAAGGAAACCTCCTGCTGATTACAACCTACTGCCCTCCCTCAACTGATGAGTCAGTACTCCTCCATATTAGGAAGCACTGAGGGTGGCGAGGGCACAGAATATACTCAAGGTGGGGGACTTCAATGTCCATCATCAAGAGTGGCTCAGGTAGCACCAATAATGGCCGAGTCCTAAAGGACATAGCTGCTAGACTGGGTCTGCGACAGGTGGTGAGGGAACCAATAAGAGGGGAAAACATACTGGACCTCGTCCTCACCAATCTGCCAGCCACAGATCCATCTGTCCATGACAGTATTGGTAGGAGTGACCACCGCACAGTCCTTGTGGAGACGAAGTCCCGCTTCACATTGAGGATATCCTCCATCGTGTTGTGTGGCACTATCACCGTGCTAAATGGGATAGTTTTCGAACAGATCTAGCAATGCAAAGCTGGGCATCCATGAGGCGCTGTGGACCATCAGCAGCAGCAGAATTGTACTCAACCACAATCTGTAACCTCATGGCCCAGCATATCCCCCATTCTACCATTACCATCAAGCCGGGAGACCAACGCTGATACACTGAAGAGTGCAGGAGGACATGCCAGGAGCAGCACCAGGCATACCTCAAAATGAGGTGTCAACCTGGTGAAGCTACAACACAGGGCCATCTGCGTGCCAAACTGCATAAGCAACATGCAATAGACAGAGCTAAGCGATCCCGTAACCAACGGGTCAGATCGAAACTCTGCAGTCCTGCCACATCCAGCCGTGAATGGTGGTGGACAATTAAACAACTAACTGGAGGAGGTGGCTCCACAAATATCCCCATCCTCAATGATGGGGGAGCCCAGCACATCAGTGCGAAAGATAAGCCTGAAGCATTTGCAACAATCTTCAGCCAGAAGTGCCGAGTTGATGATCCATCTCGGCCTCCTCCTGAAGTCCCCAGCATCACAGATGCCAGACTTCAGCCAATTCGATTCACTCCGCGTGACATCAAGAAACGACTGAAGGCACTGGATACTGCAAAGGCTATGGGTCCTGACAATATTCCGGCAATAGTACTGAAGACCTGTGCTCCAGAACTTGCCGCGCCCCTAGCCAAGCTGTTCTAGTACAGCCACAACACTGGCATCTACCCTGCAATGTGGAAAATTGCCCAGTAATGTCCTGCACACAAAAAGCAGGACAAGTCCAAACCGGCCAATTACCGCCCTACTTTCAATCATCAGTAAAGTGATGGAAGGTGTCATCAACAGTGCCATCAAGCGGCATTTGCTTAGCAATAACCTGCTCAATGACGTTCAGTTTGGGTTCCTCCAGGGCCACTCAGCTCCTGACCTCATTACAGCCTTGGTTCAAACATGGACAAAAGATTGAACTCAAGAGGTGAGGTGAGAGTGACTGCCCTTGACATCAAGGCAGCATTTGACTGAGTATGGCATCAAGGAGCCCTAGCAAAACTGAGGTCAATGGGAATCAGGGGGAAAACCCTCCGCTGGCTGGAGTCATACCTAACGCAAAGGAAGATCATTGTGGTTGTTGGAGGTCAATCATCTGAGCTCCAGGACATCACTGCAAGAGTTCCTCAGGGTAGTGTCCTAGGCCCAACCATCTTCAGCTGCTTCATCAATGACCTTCCTTCAATCATAAGGTCAGAAGTGGGGATGTTCGCTGGTGATTGCACAATGTTCAGCACCATTCGTGACTCCTCAGATACTGAAGCAGTCCGTGTAGAAATGCAGCAAGACCTGGACAATATCCAGGCTTGGGCTGATAAGTGGCAAGTAAATTTCGCGCCACACAAGTGCCAGGCAATGACCATCTCCAACAAGAGAGAATCTAACCATCTCCCCTTGACATTCAATGGTATTACCATCACTCAATCCCCCACTATCAACATCCTAGGGACTACCATTGACCAGAAACTGAACTGGAGTAGCCATATAAATACCGTGGCTACAAGAGCAGCTCAGAGGCTAGGAATCCTGCGGCGACTAACTTACCTCCTAATTCCCCAAAGCCTGTCCACCATCCACAAGGCACAAGTCAGGAGTGTGATGGAATACTCTCCACTTGCCTGGATGAGTGCAGCTCCAACAACACTCAAGAAGCTCGACACCATCCAGGACAAAGCAGCCCGCTTGATTGGCACCCCATCTACAAACATTCACTCCCTTCACCACCGACGCACAGTGGCAGCAGTGTCTACCATCTACAAGATGCACTGCAGCAACGCACCAAGGCTCCTCAGACAGCACCTTCCAAACCTGCGACCTCTACCACCTAGAAGGACAAGGGTAGCAAATGTATGGGAACACCACCACCTGCAAGTTCCCCTCACTAAGTCACACACCATCCTGACTTGGAACTATATCGCCATTCCTTCACTGTCACTGGGTCAAAATCCTGGAACTCCCTTCCAACAGCACTGTGGATATACCTACCTTACATGGACTGCAGCGGTTCAAGAAGGCAGCTCACCACAACCTTTCTCTAGGGCAATTAAGGATGGGCAATAAATGCTGGCCTGGCCAGCGATGCCCACATCCCATGAATGAATTTTAAAAAAACTCACTCTGTTACCTCTTCAAAAAACTCCAGCAAAATAGTTAAACATGATTTTTCCCTTAAGAAATCCATGCTGCCAAAAGTGGAGATGTTTGACAATGATTACACAATGTTCAGCACCATTCGCAACTCCTCAGATACTGAAGCAGCCCATGTCCAGATGGCTGATAAGTGGCAAGTAACATCTGTGCCACACAGGTGCCAGGCAATGACCATCTCCAACAAGAGAGAATCTAACCATCTCCCCTTGACGTTCAATGGCATTACCATCACTAAATTCCCCACCATCAACATTCTGGGTGTTACCATTAACTATAAACTGAACTGGACCAGCCACATAAATTCTGTGGCTCCGAGAGCAGGTCCGAGGCTGGGAATTCTGGAGCGAGTAACTCACCTCCTGTCTCCCCAAAGCCTGTCCACCATCTACAAGACACAAGTCAGGAGTGTGATGGAATACTCTCCACTTGCCTGGATGGGTGCAGCTCCAACAACACTCAAGAAGTTTGACACCATCCAGGACAAAGCAGCCCACTTGATTGGCAACCGATCTACCACCTTCAGAATTCACTCCCTCCACCATCGAGGCACAGTGGCAGCAGTGTCTATCATATGCAAGATGCACTGCAGCAACTCACCAAAGCTTCTTCAACAGCACCTTCCAAACCCATGACATCTACCACCAAGAAGGACCAAGGCTGCAGATGCATGGGAACACCACTACCTGCAAGTTTCCCTCCAAGCCACACACCATCCTGACTTGGAACTATCTCACCATTCCTTCACTGTCGCTGGGTCAAAATCCTGTAAGTCCCTTCCTAACAGTACTGTTGGTGTACCTACACCCCAGTGACTGCAGTGGTTCAAGAAGGCAGCTCACCACCACCTTCTCAAGGGCAATTAGGGATCGGCAATAAATGCTGGCCTGGCCAGCTGTGCCCACATCCCATGAACGATAAAAAAAAATGCCCCAAGGTGCTTCACAGGGTCATTATCAAACAAAAGCTATTGGGTGACCAGGGTTATCCGCTCATGATATGGCTCATGACTCCAGTCTGGACACCATGCTACTATGAAAGACACCATTGGCATCATCAAGTAATGCTTCTGTTGTCTGGTCCACTTTGGAGGATCCCTGCAGTACTCAACTGAGTGGGTTTCAAAATTTGTAACAGTCTACTGCATGCTGCACAACCTCACCATTGTGAGGGAACAATCCTTGCCACCACCTATCAAACAAGGAGCAGAAGAACGAGGAGGAGGAGGAAGTGGCAGAGGAGGAATTGCAATAGGTGCTCCGGTTTCCTCCCACAGCCAAAAGACTTGCGGGTTGATAGGTAAATTGGCCATTATAAATTGCCCCTAGTATAGGTAGGTGGTAGGGGAATATAGGGACAGGTGAGGATGTGGTAGGAATATGGGATTAGTGTAGGATTAGTATAAATGGGTGGTTGATGGACGGCACGAACGCGGTGGGCCGAAGGGCCTGTTTCAGTGCTGTATCACTAAATAAATAAAATAAATAAATAAAATTTGACACTGTAGCACATAAGGAGGTATTGTGACAGGCCACCAAAAGCTTAGTCAAAGAAGTAGGTTTTAAGGAGCATCTTAAAGCAGAAGACAAGGAAAGAGGTTTCGGGAGGGAATTCCAGAGCTTAGGGCCCAGGCAGCTGAAGGCACTGCCGACAATGGTGAAGAGATGAAAATCTAGGATACTCAGGGATTGGAAGTTAGAGGAGCTCAGAGATCTTGGAGATTTGCAAGGCTGGAGGAGGCTACAGTGATAGGGAAGGGTGAGACCAAGGAGGGATTTGAAAACAAGGATGTGGCTTTTAAAATTGAAGTGTTTCCAGACCAGTAGGCTATTCAACCCCTTGAGCCTCTAACCAATTATCTGTGCCATTGCCAAGACCGCTTATTTCCACCTCCATAATGTTACCCAATTCTGCCTTGGCCTTCATTCATCTGCTGCTGAAACCTTCATCCATGCCTTCGTAACCTCCAGTCTTGACTATTTCAACCCACTCCTAGCTGGACTCCCATGATCTACCGTCTGTAAACTAAAGGTCATCCAAAACTCTACTGACCATGTTCTTACGCGCACCAAGTCTTGTTCACCTATCATCCTGTGCTCACTGAGCTGGTTCCCACTGAAGCAACGCCTCAATATTAAAATTCTCATCCTTGTTTTCAACTCCCTCCATGACCTCACCCCTCCCTAACTCTGTAATCTCCTCCAGCCCCACAATCCTTTGAGATATCTGCGTTCACCTAATTCTTGTCTATTGACTATCCTCGATTTTAATCGCTCTGTGCGACTGTGCCTTCAGCTGCAAAGGCCCTAAGCTCTGGCTGTGGAGGGATTTTAAAACAAAGATGAGAACTTTAAAATCAAGGTGTTGCCAGACTGACAGCATGGAGGGTGACGGGCGAACAGGACTTGGTGTGAGTTAAGACAAGGACAGCAGGGTTTTTGGATGAGTTCTCATTTAGAGAGAATGGAAGATGGGAGGCTGGCCGGGAGAGGGTTGGAATTGTCAAGTTTGGAGGCAACAAAGGCTCTTGGATGTGAAGGTTGTGGGTTTATCCTGAGCTGATGGTGCTTAGAGAGTTCGGGACTGTTGGAGGTAGACGTTACCTTACGTTCCTGCTTGTCTGAGACGAGCTTCCTTCTAGACACTGTGCAATGACCTCTCACATAGAATCATAGATTCACCCATGCATTCTTAAATCCCGCCTTTCAGATGAGACGTTAAACCCGAGGCCCTTTTTGCCCTCTCAGGTGGATGCAAAAGATCACTATTTTGATGAACAGCATGGGAGTTCTCCCCAGTGTCATAATAGACACTTAAGTTAGCTGTTTATGGGAGCTTTCTGTGCACAAATTAGCTGCCTAGCTTCCCTACAGTATGACAGTGACTGTACTTCGAAAGTACTTCATTGACTGTTAAAGAGTTTTATGATGTCCTGAGGTCGTGAAAGGCGCTATATAAATGCAAGACTGTCTTTCTTTATTGAAGAGCACTAGGAGACAATTAGTTGTCTCTGAGAGAGAGAGAGAGAGAGAGAGGTTATGGTGTCCTGTAGTGCAGACCTTAGGCTCTCACTTGAGCCTCTCAATATAGGAAAGCTACATGCTGGATTGTAATGACACTTTCACTATATGTTTATGGGGCAGTGACGGTTAACTCCCTGTGGGAAATAGGAGATATGAAGACGTGTTTGCGTGCGTGTGTGTATGGCTTTCTTATCTTTAGTTTCTGCAGTTTGAAACTGGGGCTCAAAGGCCTATATAACAGCAGTGTCAGTCAGTGTCAGCTTGGCAGTCACGTGAGGGCTGTTTGCCCCAGATCTCCAAGGCATCATCAGGCATGGTGTTTGATAAAGATCCTTATCTGCATTTGTCATCTCCTAGTCCTGCAACTCATTAAACCCGCATCAATAAAAAAGAGCACAGGAGAAAGAAAATACACAACAGGGCACTGGGATTGGCTGGCGCTTTATTGGCACATTTTCAAACATATAAGAGTCCATTTATCTTTCTGACTTTTGTCCTTTGTTTCTTTCGCTGTACCATCCCTTTATGCCATCCTTGTTTGTTCGGCTAATTGCGTGTGACTCTTCGCCACTGGATGAATCAGAGAATCTTACAGCATGGAAGGAGGCCATTCAGCCCATTATGCCTGTGCTGGCTCTTTGAAAGAGCTATCCAATTAGTCCCACTCCCCCAACTCTTTCCCCATAGCCCTGCAAATTTTTCCTTTTCAAATATTTACCCAAATCCATTTTGAAAGTTATCATTGAGTTTTCTTCCACGGCCTTTCGAGTAGCGTGTTCCATATCATAACAAATTGCCTAATAAAAAAAACCTCCTCATCTTCCCCTCTGGTTCTTTTGCCAAATATCTTCAGTCTGTGTTCTCTAGTTACCAACCCTCCTCCCAGTGAAAGGTTGCAGTGTTAAACCCCATATTGGAGTTGAGCTGATAATCTAATCTGATGCAGCACTGCTGGAGTACTGCATTGCTGGGGGTGCCATCTGTCGGATGAGATCCCGAACCAAGATCGCATCTGCCTGCTTTGTTGGATGTCAAAGATTCCTTGACAGAATTTGAAGAAAAGCAGGGAGCACTCTTAGTGTCTTGATCAACATTCCTCCCTTGGCGATCTAATTGAGATGTTTAAAATGTTGAAAGGATTTGATGGGGTAGATAGAAACCATTTTCTCTGGTGGGAGAATCTATAATGAGCGGGGGGCAATCTTAAAATTAGAGCTAGTCTGTTCAGGAATGAAGTGAGGGAGCAGTCCTTCTCACAAAGGGTAGCAGAAATCTGGAGCTCTCTCCCCACAAAAGGCTGTGAATGCCAGGGCTCAGTTGGAATTTGAAGACCGAGTTTGATAGATTTTTGTTGGGTAAGGGTAGCGGGGTATATGGATGAAAGGCGGGGAGATGGGGTTGAGGTACAGATCAGCCATGATAGAATTGAACAGTCTTGTGTGGTTGAATGGGCTCCTCCTACTCCCATGTTCCAATCGCCACTGAGAAAACCAGGTACCAGATTGCTCATCTCAATGCTGTTGTGGGCTCTTGCTGTGCACAACATGGCTTCTGCATTTGCTTACAAAATGACAGTGGCTGCACCCCCCCCCCCGCACCCTCCCCCCTCGTGTAATCCATTGTACATGAGGTGCTTTGAGATGTTTGTGAGACCCTTGACAATTGGTCACAGGGATAGGTCTTTCCTAAAACAAAATGATCAGTACCACATCACCCAGAACCAACTCGCCAAAGTCTCTGATTGGTAACATGCTCTTCTTTTCACTAATTGTCCCAACTGTCTATTGACTGTTTCAGTTGATGAGTTGCACTTTGTCAGCAAATGAGGTCTCTTGGCATTTCTTTGCGGACAAAGATTTTGGGAAGGTTGTAGTCATCGGTTGCAGGCCCGTTGGTGGCTAGTCAGGCCTATCTTTGACCGACGGATTCTCCCACAGCGGGTACAAGTGAAGGTGTAGTCGCTGCTGGGGGCAATTGGATCTATCCTTCTCCTCCTTTTCTCTTTCATGCTGGTTCTTTGCTCAGTCTCAAAGGTGTCTGTAGCCCTCCTGATGTAGCATCTCCAGGCATCACGATCTAGGCCTGTGCTTCACACTGGCGATGGTCGATGTGGCACACAGAGAGGGACTTCTTCAGGGAGTCCTTGAACTGTTTTCATGAGGCCCCTCTGTTCCTTTTACCCATGGTCAGCTCTCCATACAACACGATCTTGGGCAGGCAACTGTCGTCCATCTGGGCAACGTGACCCGCCCAACGCAGTTGGCTTTGCAGGAGGATGGCCTCGATGCTGGTGATGTTGGCTGTTTCCAGGACTTCAATGTTTATGATGCGGTTCTGCCAGCGGATCTTGAGGATGCTGCGGAGGCAGCGCTGATGGAAGCGCTCTAGAAGGCGTACATGACGGCGGTAAAGGACCCATGACTCAGCGCCATACAAAAGAGTGGTGAGGACTATGGCTTTGTACACTTTGAGTTTGGTCTGCGCTCTGAGGCTGTGGTTGCTCCACACACATTTGTACAGTCTGCCTAATGTACTGTTTGCTTTTGAAAGCCTATTGTCCACTTCTTTGTCTATGGTGGCATCAAACGAGATGACGCTCCCCAAATAAGTAAATTGCTTGACGGCATTCAGCTCGGTTCCCTCGATGACAATGCTTTGTGGTCTATATTCATCTTGGGGTGCGGGCCGATGCAGGACCTCAGTTTTCTTTGAAATGATTTTTAGTCTGAAGAGTTGTGCCACCTCGGAAAAACATGTTGTTGTACGTTGCAGGTCTGACTGACTGTGGGCCAGGAGAGCACAGATATGTGTCTTTGTGTGAGCCTGAAGACACCTGAGGTTGAAAAGGCCTCCATCAGTCCGGAAGCGGACGTAAACTTTAGGTCTTCCATTGCCTGCTGCAGCATCATGCTGAAAAATATGGTGAATAAGGTTGGGGCCAGCACAAATCCCTGCTTCACGCCAATGAGGTATACTGCCTATTTATTAAGCAAACAGCAAACAGAGTCTATTTAAAAAGAGTCTCTGTGAACTACAGCAAGCAGAACTCATGACTCATGACCGTAACTATAGCAAAATGTGATGAGTGGAGGTTATATACAAAGCATGTGTGTAAAATCAATCCCAATTATTTATAGCAATGTGGCCTCCAGTTGTGATTGACAGGGAAATTACCCAATCATTTCCATTCTGGCTGAGAACAGTGCTGTCAATATGTGCAGCCATTTTTGTCTTCATTCCCCTCCCACACCCATCTCCATATGTTGCTGCCTTGATAGTACATTTGGAGAGAATTAAATTTTCCTGACCAGTAAATCAGGAGCACAGTGAGTTGAGGTTGCCGACCACCGTTGCTCGTTCTGTACTCCTGAATGAAACATGGTGCAGGATGTTGAGTCCCAATAAATGCACACAATCGTTTCATGGAAATCGAAAACTCCCTGTTGCATTTCCCTTCTCCCGTCAGGCAGTATTGAGACAAACCGTAGCCTCCAGGTCTCTGCCCCAGCTGTAACAAAAAAAGAACTTGCATTTCGATAGCACCTTTCACAACCTCAAAATAGTTTGCAGCCAATGAAGTACTTTTGAGGTGTAGTCACTGTTGTAAGAAATGTGGCAGCCAATTTGTGCACAGCAAGCTCCCACGAACAGCAATGTGAAAGCCACCAGATAATCTGCTTTTTCAGTGATGTTGATTGAGGGATGAATACTGACCAGGACGGTGGGGAGAACTCTCCTGTCCTTCCTCACATAGTGGCTGTGGGGATCCTTTACATCCACCTGAGGGCCTCGGTTTGATGTCTCAGCTGAAAGATGGCATCTCTGACAGTGCAGCACTCCCTCAGTACTGCACTGGGTGTGTCAGTCAGGATTATGTGCTTGCATCTCTGGAGCAGGGCCTTCTAACGCATGCTACCCACTCATTGCTGAGGTTATGTAACCGACCCTGAGATCTTTCACAGCACATGGAATATTTAGTTACTGAGCCCTTGGGTGCGAGGGGAAAATCAGCTGAAGATTTACAGTGCTCAGAATCCAAACTGAGGGTTGGCAAACTGGTTTATAATTTTAATTTCAGTTTAGAATTGAAGTTTCTCTTTTGTCCTATTGATGAATATACAAGTCTTCAGAAGTGGGGCATCTGCTCCCCCTCCTGGCTCAGCGGGTAACTACACATGCCATCCAAAAGGTCCAAGCTTCAATCCCCAACTTCCACGGAGGCAACATGCCAGCAAATTTGTACACAGCAAGCTCCCACACACAGCAATGATTTTTTAGTGATGGTGGTTGAAAAACAAATGTTGGTCAGGACACCAGGGAGAACCGCCCCACTCTTCTTCGGAATAACGACCATTGGATCTTTTACATCCACCTGATAGAGCAGATGAGGCCTGAGTACAATATCTCATTGGAAAGACAGAACTTCTAACAATGCAGAACTCCCTTGATGGGGGGGTTTCAGCCTGGATTATGTGCTCCCATTTGTGCCACACAAGTGCCAGATATTGACCGTCTCCAATAAGAGAAAATCTAACGTTCAATGGTATTACCATTGCTGACTCCCCCACCATCAACATCCTGAGGTTACCATTGACCAGAAACTGAACTGGACCAGCCACATAAATACTATGGCAACAAGAGCAGGTCAGAGGCTGGGAATTCAGCAGCGAGTAACTCACCTCCTAACTCCCCAATGCCTGTCCACCATCAACAAAGCACAAGTCGGGAGTGTGATGGAATACGCTCTGCTCACCTGGATGGGTGCAGCTCCAACAACACTCAAGGAATTCAATACCATCCACCACCTTGAACATTCACTCCCTCCACCACTGGCGCACAATGGCAGCAGTGTGTACCATCTACAAGATGCACTGCAGCAATTTAACAAGGTTCCTTCTGTTGTATGATTGCTTTAAGAGGGATGTCCCTTGAGAACTCAGTATGCTAATGAGCTAAGTACCAGGATGTAGTCATGTGACAAGAAGCCATAGTCACTCTGCACTGTAACACCCTAAACAAAGGTTCTGTATATAGTTTATTCTGTATTGTACAGACTAGTTTAATTGTTAGTAAACCCTCCAGAAATCTTCAAAGAACTGGAATCCACATACCTCATTGTGTTGCTTAAAATAACACAAAGAAAGTCATGAAAGATGTGTGGCATATTGTATCATCTTGGGCAAGAGCACAAAGCAGCTGACAATAAATCGGCAAATCATTTTGTACCACTCTCGGTTTTCAGTCGATTTGCAACCCACCAAGATGAATTTAAATCCCTATTTCACTAGAGAGGAGAAATTACACCCATCCAATCCCCTCGTCACTCTCCGTGACCACCAGCTGCCAAACTGACTGCAAACTCTGCCTACTGTCAGTCATGGCTCAGTGGATAGCACTCTCGTCTCTGAGCTAGAAAGTTGTGTGTTTAAGCCCCACTCCAGAGACATGAGTGAAGAAATCTAGGCTGTCACTCCAGTGCAGTACTGAGGGAGTGCTGCACTGTTGAGGGGCAGTACTGAGGGAGCGCTGCACTGTCAGAGGGGCAGCACTGAGGGAGAATACAAGAACACGGGAAATAGGAGCAGGAGTAGACCATATTGCCCATCAAGCCTGCTCCGCCATTTATGAAATCCACTTTCCCACCCACTCCCCATATCCCTTGGTTCTCTCTGAGACCAAAAATCTGTCTATCCCAGCCTTAAATGTATTCAACGATGGAGCATCCACAACCCACTGGGATAGAGAATTCCAAAGATTCACAACCCTTTGAGTGTAGTAATTTTTCCTCATCTCAGTCCCGAATGATCAGCCCCTTATCCTGAGACTTTAAAAAAAATTCATTCATGGGATGTGGGCGTCGCTGGCTAGGCCAGCATTTATTGCCCATCCCTAATTGCCCTTGAGAATGTGGTGGTGAGCTGCCTTCTTGAACCGCTGCAGTCCATGTAGGTACACCCACAGTGCTGTTAGGAAGGGAATTCCAGGATTTTGACCCAGCGACAGTGAAGGAACGGCGATATAGTTCCAAGTCAGGATGGTGTGTGACTTGGAGGAGAACTTGCAGGTGGTGGTGTTCCCATGTATTTGCTGCCCTTGTGCTTCTAGTTGGTAGAGGTCGCGGGTTTGGAAGGTGCTGTCTAAGGAGCCTTGGTGCATTACTGCAGTGCATCTTGTAGATGGTACACACTGCTGCCACTGTGCGTCGGTGGTGGAGGGAGTGAATGTTTGTAGATGGGGTGCCAATCAAGCAGGCTGCTTTGTCCTGGATGGTGTCGAGCTTCTTGAGTGTTGTTGGAGCTGCACCCATCCAGGCAAGTGGAGAGTATTCCATCACACTCCTGACTTGAGTCTTGTAGATGGTGGACAGGCTTTGGGGAGTCAGGAGGTGAGTTACTCGCCTCAGGATTCCGAGCCTCTGTCCTGCTCTTGTAGCCATGGTATTTATATGGCTACTCCAGTTCAGTTTCTGGTCAATGGTAGCCCCTAGGATGTTGATAGTGGGGGATTCAGCGATGGTAATGCCATTGAATGTCAAGGGAAGATGGTTAGATTCTCTCTTGTTGGAGATGGTCATTGCCTGGCACTTGTGTGGCACAAATGTTACTTGTCACTTATCAGCCCAAGCCTGGATATTGTCCAGGTCTTGCTGCATTTCTACACGGACTGCTTCACTATCTGAAGAGTCACGAATGGTGCTGAACATTGTGCAATCATCAGGGAACATCCCCACTTCTGACCTTATGATTGAAGGAAGGTCATTGATGAAGCAGCTGAAGATGGCCCAGCACACTGTCCTGAGGAACTCCTGCAGTGATGTCCTGGAGCTCATTTGATTGACCTCCAACAACCACAACCTTCTTCCTTTGCGCTAGTTATGACTCCAACCAGCGGAGGGTTTTCCCTCTGATTCCCATTGACCTCAATTTTGTTAGGGCTCCTTGATGCCATACTCTGTCAAATGCTGCCTTGATGTCAAGGGCAGTCACTCTCACCTCACCTCTTGAGTTTAGCTCTTTCGTCCATGTTTGAACCAAGGCTGTAATGAAGTCAGGAGCTGTGTGGCCCTGGCAGAACCCAAACTGAGCGTCACTGAGCAGGTTATTGCTAAGCCAGTGCCGCTTGATGGCACTGTTGATGACACCTTCCATCACTTTACTGATGATTGAGAGTAGGCTGATGGGGCGGTAATTGACCGGTTTGGACTTGTCCTGCTTTTTGTGTACAGGACATAACTGGGCAATTTTCCACATTGCAGGGTAGATGCCAGTGTTGTAGCTGTACTAGAACAGCTTGGCTAGGGGTGTGATAAGTTCTGGAGTACAGGTCTTCAGTACTATTGCCGGAATATTGTCAGGGCCCATAGCTTTTGCAGTATCCAGTGCCTTCAGTCGTTTCTTTATATCACACGGAGTGAATCGAATTGGCTGAAGTCTGGCATCTGTGATGCTGGGGACTTCAGGAGGAGGCCGAGATGCATCATTAATTCGGCAATTCTGGCTGAAGATTGTTGCAAATGCTTCAGGCTTATCTTTCGCACTGATGTGCTGGGCTCCTCCATCATTGAGGATGGGGATATTTGTGGAGCCACCTCCTCCAGTTAGTTGTTTAATTGTCCACCACCATTCACGACTGGATGTGGCAGGACTGCAGAGCTTAGATCTGATCTGTTGGTTATGGGATCGCTTAGCTCTGTCTATCACATGCTGCTTATGCAGTTTGGCATGCAAATAGTCTTGTGTTGCAGCTTCACCAGGTTGACACCTCATTTTGAGGTATGCCTGGTGCTGCTCCTGGCATGCGCTCCTGCACTCTTCATTGAACCACGGTTGGTCTCCTGGCTTGATGGTAATGGTAGAGTGGGGGATATGCCAGGCCATGAGGTTACAGATTGTGGTTGAGTACAATTCTGCTGCTGCTGATGGCCCACAGCACCTCCTAGATGCCCAATTTTGCATTGCTAGATCTGTTCGAAATCTATCCCATTTAGCACGGTGGTCGTGCCACACAACACGATGGAGGGTATCCTCAATGTGAAGGCGGGACTTTGTCTCCACAAGGTCTGTGCGGTTGTCACTCCTACCAATACTGTCATGGACAGATGCATCTGCGGCAGACAGATCGGTGAGGACGAGGTCGAGTATGTTCTTCCCTCGTGTTGGTACCCTCACCACCTGCCGCATACCCAGTCAAGCAGATATGTCCTTTAGGACTCGGCCAGCTCGGTCAGTAGTGGTGCTACCGAGCCACTCATGGTGATGGACATTGAAGTCCCCCACCCAGAGTACATTTTGTGCCGTCGCAACCCTCAGTGCTTCCTCCAAGTGCTGTTCAACATGGAGGAGTACTGACTCATCAGCTGAGGGAGGGCGGTAGGTGGTAATCAGCAGGAGGTTTCCTTGTCCATGTTTGATCTGATGCCATGAGACTTCATGGGGTCCAGAGTCGATGTTGAGGACTCCCAGGGCAACTCCCTCCTACTGTATACCACTGTGCCACCATCTCTGGTGGGTCTGTCCTGCCGGTGGGACAGGACATACCCGGGGATGGAGATGGCAGTGTCTGGGACATTGTCTCTCAGGTATGATTCCGTGAGTATGACTATGTCAGGCTGTTGCTTGACTCGTCTGTGGGACAGCTTTCCCAACTTTGGCACAAGCCCCCAGATGTTAGTAAGGAGGACTTTGCAGGGTCGACAGGGCTGGGTTTGCCGTTGTCGTTTCCGGTGCCTAGGTCAATGCCGGGTGGTCCGTCCGGTTTCATTCCTTTTTATTGACTTCTTAGCAATTAGATACAACTGAGTGGCTTCTAGGCCATTTCAGAGGGCATGTAAGAGTCAACCACATTGCTGTGGGTCTGGAGTCACCTGTAAGCCAGACCAGGTAAGGACAACAGATTTCCTTCCCTAAAGGACATTAGTGAACCAGATGGGTTTTTACAACAATCGACAATGGTTTCATGGCCATCATTAGACTAGCTTTTTTTAAAATTCCAGATTTATTAATTGAATTCAATTTCCACCTTCTGCTGTGGTGGGATTTGAACCCATGTCCCCAGAGCAATACCCTGGGTCTCTGGGTTACTAGTCAATACAACTACACCACTGCCACCCCAATACCACTGTGCCCCCGCATTCTAGATTCCTTGACCAGCGGAAACAATCTCTCAGCTTCTACCCTATCAAGCCCTTTCAGAATCTTGGATGTTTCAATGAGATCGCCTCTCATTTTTCTAAACTCCAGAGAATATATGTCCAATTTACTCAGCCTTTCATCATAGGACAACCCCCTCATCCTAGGGACCAATTTAGTAAATCTTCGCTGCACTGCGAAGTCTATCCTTTCTCAAGTGTGGAGACCAAAACTGCACACAGTATGTCAGGTGCAGTCTCACCAAAGCCCTGTACAATTTTCGTAAGACTTCTTTATTCCTGTACTCCAATCCCCTCACAATAAAGGCCAACATGCCATTTGCCTTCCCAATAGCCTGCTGCACCTGCATGTTAACTTTGTGCTTTCCTTGCCCGAGTGTGATGAAATATAGGTATAATAAGCTTAACTAAGTAGAATTTGGAAATAGTGTATTATGCCTTTTAGAAGTAAAGATTGAATAAATGGTCAGTTTTCAGACCTCACTGAAATTCCCCTTTAAGAAGCTAGAGTTAAATATTTCAAGGTCCCTGTTAGAATAGAAATTCTGTTGCCAGGGAATTGGAAGACAAACACACACATTGAAATATCCTGTGTAACCTCAGTAAGAGGTAGCAATAAACTAATTCATTTATGGGGTTGTTGATGCAGACAAATCGGCTCCAGAGGTTGCTTTAAGGTACCATAAACAATTACAAACATTTTGACCAGATAAAGGCTTACAGCTTCAGAAAACAGGGAGTTTCCATTAAAACATTAAGTGAAAATAGCAATTAAAAATATGGATTTTAAAAGAAACACAGGAAGGTCACATCAATGCAGAAGTTAGATGACACCTTAGAAATAATATAAAAATGAAAGGTTTTGAAAGCAAAGTTTAGGGGTGTTGTATCCACAAAGAAATAGCAAACAGGCTATCCTAGACTGGGTATTGTGCAATGAGAAAGGATTAATTAACAATCTTGTTGTGCGGGATCCCTTGGGGAGGAGTGACCATAACCTGATAGAATTCTTCATTAAGATGGAGAGTGAAGTAGTTGAATCCGAAACTAGGGTCCTGAATCTAAATAAAGGAAACTACGAAGGTATGAGGCGCGAGTTGACTATCGTAGATTGGGGAACTTTACTAACAGGGTCGACGGTGGATAGGCAATGGATAATATTTAAAGAACGTGCGCATGAATTACAACAATTATTCATTCCTGTCTGGCATAAAAATAAAACTGGAAAGGCGATTCAGCTGTAGCTTACAAAAGAAATTAGGGATAGTATTAGATCCAAAGAGGAGGCATATAAAATTGCCAGAAAAAGCAGCAAGTCTGAGGATTGGGATCAGTTCAGAATTCAACAAACGAGGACAAAGAGGTTGATCAAGTGGGGGAAAATAGAGTATGAGAGTAAACTTACTGGCAACATAAAAACTGACTGTAAAATCTTCTATAAATATGTGAAGAGAAAAAGATTAGTGAAGACAAATGTAGGTCCCTTATAGTCAGAAACGGGGAAAATTATAATGGGGAACAAAGAAATGGCAGAACAATTAAACACATACTTTGGTTCTGTCTTCACAAAGGAGGATACAAATAGCCTCTCAAAAATGTTAGGGAACCAAGCGTCTAATGAGAGGGATGAACTGAAGGAAATCAGTATTAGTAAAAAAATAGCGCTGTGGAAATTAATGGGGTTAAAGACTGACAAATCCCCAGGGCCTGATAATCTACATCCCAGAATACTAAAGGAAGTGGCCCTGGAAATAGTGGATGCATTGGTGGTCATCTTCCAAAATTCTGTAGACTCTGGAGCAGTTCCTACAGATTGGAGGGTGGCAAATGCAACCCCACTATTTAAAAAAGGAGGGAGAAAAACAGGGAATTACATACCAGTTAGCCTTACATCAGCAGTGGGGAAAATGCTAGAGTTCATTATAAAGGATGTTAGAGCAGAACACGTGGAAAGCATAAATGGGATTCGACAAAGTCAGCAATGGTTTATTTATTTATTTTTATTTAGAGATACAGCACTGAAACAGGCCTTTCAGCCCACCGAGTCTGTGCTGACCAGCAACCACCCATTTATACTAACCCTACAGTAATCCCATATTCCCTATCACCTCCCTACACTAGGGGCAATTTACAACGGCCAATTTACTTATCACCTGTAAGTCTTTTGGATGTGGGAGGAAACCGGAGCACCTGGCGAAAACCCACACAGACACAGGGAGAACTTGCAAACTCCACACAGGCAGTACCCAGAATTGAACCTGGGTCCCTGGAGCTGTGAGGCTGCGGTGCTAACCACTGTGCCACTGTGCCGCCCAGTTTGCGAAAGGGAATTCATGCTTAACAAATCTGCTGGAGTTTTTTGAGGATGTAACGAGTAGAATAGATAAGGGAGAACCAGTGGATGTGGTGTATTTGGATTTTCAGAAGGCTTTTGATAAGATCCCACGTAAGAGGTTAGTGTGCAAAATTAAAGTACATGGGATTGGGGGTAATATACTGGCATGGATTGAGAATTGGTTGACAGACAGGAAACAGACAGTAGGAATAAACGGGTCTTTTTCCGGGTGGCAGGCAGTGACTAGTGGGGTACTGCAGGGATCAGTGCTTGGGCCCCAGCTATTCACAATATATATTAATGACTTGGGTGAGGGAACTAAATGTACCATTTCCAAGTTTGCTGATGACACTCTGCCCATCCCTCAACCACGTTTCCGTAATAGCTATAATATCACAATCCCATGTACCGATCCATGCTCTGAGTTCATCTGCCTTACCTATAAGGCTTCTTGCATTTACTTTAATGCAAGAAGCCTTACAGGTAAGGCAGATGAACTCAGAGCATAGATCCGTACATGGGATTGTGATATTATAGCTATTACAGAAATGTGGTTGAGGGATGGGCAGGACAGGCAGCTCAATGTTCCGGGGTACCGATCCTTCTGGCGTGACAGAGGTGGCGGTAAGACAGGAGGAGGAACATATATGTAAGGAAATCATAGATAGGTGTAGGAATTATAGGGTTGTAATATTAGGTGATTTGAACTTCCCTAATATTAGCTGGGACTGACTTAGTGCTAAGGGATTAGATGGGGAAGAATTTGTTAAGTGTGTCCAGGATAGTTTTCTGAAGCAGTATGTGGATGGCCATACTAGAGAAGGGGCTGCACTTGACCTCCTCTTAGGAAATGAGGATGGGCAGGTGGTTGATGTGTCAGTGGGGGAGCAATTTGGGACCAGTGACCATAACTCTGTTAGCTTCAAGATAGTAATGGAAAAGGATAGGACTGGTCCTCAGGTTGAAGTCCTAAATTGGGGGAAGGCTAATTTCGATGGCATCAGACAGGAACTCTCAAAAGTTGAATGGGAGAGGCTGTTTACAGGTAAAGGGACGTCTGGCAAGTGGGAGGCTTTTAAAAGTGAGATAGGAAGAGTTCAGGGCCGGCATGTTCCTGTTAGATGGAAGGGCAAGGCTGGCAAGTTTAGGGAACCTTGGTTGACGAGGGATATTGAGGGTCTGGTCAAGACAAAGAAGGAGGCATATGTCAGGTATAGGCAGCTGGGATCGAGCGAGTCCCTCGAGGAGTATAGGGGATGTAGGAGTACACTTAAGAAGGAAATTAGGAGGGCGAAAAGGGGCCATGAGATTTCCCTGGCAGATAAGATACAGGAGAATCCTAAAATATTCTATAAGTATATTAAGAGTAAAAGAGTAGCTAGGGAGAGAGTAGGTCCCCTTAAGGATCAGTGTGGTAATCTAGTGTGGAGCCACGGGAAATGGGCGAGGTCTTAAATGTATATTTCTTGTCAGTATTTACCATGGAGAAGGTCATGGAAGCTAATGAGTTCAAGCGAGGGAATAGCAATATCCTGGAGCATATCAACATTACAAAGGAGGAGGTGTTGGAGGTTTTGAAGCGCATTAAGGTGGATAAATCCCCAGCACCTGACCAGGTGTATCCTAGGATGCTATGGGAAGCAAGGGAGGAGATTGCTGGGGCCCTGGCAGAGATTTATGTATCATTGTTAGCCACGGGTGAGGTGCCAGAAGACTGGAGGATAGCTAATGTTGTGCCTTTATTTAAGTAGGGCAGCAGGGATAAGCCAGGGAACTACAGGCCAGTGAGCCTGACATCAGTTGTGGGAACGTTATTGGAAGGGATTCTGAGAGACAGGATTTATATGCATCTGGAAAGGCATGGTCTGATTAGGGATAGTCAGCATGGCTTTGTGCATGGGAAATCATGTCTCACGAATTTGATTGAGTTTTTCGAGGAGGTGACCAAGAGGATTGACGAGGGCAGGGCGATGGACGTTGTCTACATGGACTTTAGCAAGGCCTTTGACAAGGTCCCGCATGGTAGGCTGGTCCAGAAGGTTCAAACACATGGGATCCAGGGTGAACTAGCAAATTGGATACAAAATTGGCTTGGTGATAGGAGGCAGAGGGTGGTAGTGGAGGGTTGTTTTTCAGATTGGAGGCCGGTGACCAGTGGTGTGCCGCAGGGATCGGTGCTGGGCCCTCTGTTGTTTGTCATATATATTAATGACTTGGATGTGAATGTAGGGGGCATGATTAGTAAGTTCACAGAGGACACCAAAATTGGTGGCAGTGAAGAAGGTTGTCTAAGGTTACAACAGGATATAGATCAACTGGGAAAGTGGGCAAGCAATTGGCAAATGGAATTTAATGCAGACAAGTGTGAAGTGATGTATTTTGGGAAGTTAAACTAGGGCAGGACATATACAGTGAATGGCAGGGCCCTGGGGAGTGTTGTTGAGCAGAGAGACCTTGGGGTGCAAGTACATAGTTCCCTGAAAGTGGCAACACAGGTAGACAGGATGATGAAGAAGGCGTATGGCATGCTTGCCTTCATCGGCCGAGGCATTGAGTACAGAGTTAGGACGTCATGTCGCAGTTGTACATAACGTTGGTTAGGCCGCATTTGGAGTACTGTGTGCAGTTCTGGTCGCCGCACTGCAGGAAAGATGTGATTAAGCTAGAGAGGGTGCAGAAAAGATTCACAAGGATGTTGCCTGGTTTGGAGGGCTTGAGTTATAAAGAGAGATTGGGTAGGCTGGGTCTGTTTCCCCTGGAGCGAAGGAGGCTGAGAGGGGACATGATAGAGGTATATAAAATTATGAGAGGCATAGATAGGGTAGATAGCCAGAGTCTGTTTCCCATGGTAGGGGTGACTAAAACTAGAGGGCATAGATTTAAGGTGAGAGGGAGGAGGTTTAAAGGGGATAAAAGGGGTAAATGTTTCACACAAAGAATAGCGGGTATCTGAAATGAGCTGCCTGAGGAGGTGGTGGAGGCAGGAACAGTAGTGACATTTAAGAGGCATCTGGACAGGTACTTGAATGAGCAAGGCATAGAGGGATATGGAATTAATGCAGGCAGGTGGGATTAGTATAGATAGGCATTATGGTCGGCATGGATGCAGTGGGCTGAAGGGCTGTTTCTATGCTGAACGACTCTATGACTCTGTGACACAAAACTGGGGGTGGAATGTGAGCCGTGAGGAGGTTGCAAAGAGGCTCCAATGTGACTTGGACAAGTTGGGTGAGTGGGCAAATGCATGGCAGATGCGTATAATGTGGATAAATGTGAGGTTATCCACTTTGTAAAAACAGAAAGGCAGATTATTATCTGAATGGTGATAGATTGGGAAAGGGGGACCTGCTACTCCCTAACGGCACTATGGAGGTAGCTACACCACATGGACTGCAATGGTTTAAGAAGGCAGCTCACCATCACCTCTCAAGGGCAATTAGGGATGGGCAATAAATGCTGGCTTTGCCAGCGACACCCACATCCCATGAATGAACAAAAAAAAAACTCAGAGGGAGAAGTCTGGAACCCACAGCATTTTAACACAGTAGTAAGAGCATTACCCACTGAGTCACAAAGGTGATGTCATCAGCTGTGCTCCAGGTAGTCTTGGTGCTCCTTGCATTGGGAAAAGGAAAAATCAAATCAGCTAGTGCAGTCAATCCTGACTGGGACAGAGTGGCCCCTGCTGGAACGTTCAATCCCTCTGGACAGTGAGTGAAAACAGTCCCAATGTTGGACGGTAACAGGAGTTGAAGAAACAGACAGTTAAATAGTAACAGCTGCAAAAGAAAATCGAACAGGCTAATGGAATGTTAGCCTTTATAACTAAATAGTTGGAATATTAAGAGGAGGATGTTTTGCTACAACTATACAAAGCCCTGGTTAGACCACATCTGGAGTTACTGTGTACAGTTCTGACACCACATCTTAGCAAGGAGATATTGCCTTTGGAAGGAGTGCAGTGTAGATTCACTAGAATGTTACCAGGGCTCCAAGAGTTAGATTATGAGGAGTGAGTAAACAAACTAGGCTTGTATTCTCTGGAACTTGGAAGGTTAAGGGGTGAATTGATTGAGGTTTAAGGAATTGACAGGATAAAAAGAAACTTCTTCCACTAGTTAGGGAGTTTTGGACATGGAGGACATCACCTTAAAATCAGGGCCGGGCCGTCGAGGTGAGAAATTGGGAAACACTTCTTCACACAAATGCTTGTAGAAGTGTGGAACTCTCTCCCACAAAAAGCAGTAGATGCTAGCTCAATTAATAAATTTAAATCTGAGATTGATAGATTTTGGTCAGCTAAGAGTATTAAGGGATTATGGAGCCGAGGTGGGTGGATGGAATTACGATACAGATCAGCCTTGATCTACTTGGATAGTGGAACAGGCTCTAGGGGCTAAATGACCTCCTCCTGTTCCTATCGACAGCTGTACTACAGAGTCTGACCTGAGACCGGTACCTGTTTACAGTAATGTAGCACCAGCAATACTGATCTATACCGCTTTCTCTGTGTCACTCTCTGGCCAGGGAAAACACAGCTAGGGAATAGAGAGCAATTAATGATGAAGCTATACTTCATCTCAAACCTGTCACAGCCAGCCAGAGAGTGACAAAGAGAAAAAACTTTATACACCCTATCCAATATTCGCCATTTACATCCCACCCAATATTACATTAGTGGTCTGTAAAACCAACTTTTTACCTGCCCCCATCAGTTTGCCAGTTGGAATTGTCCTCTGTAGGTTTTTAAAATTCCCAAATTGCTTTCTTTCCCAGTTTTCTCTCAGTCGTATCCTTGGAGGGCAATCTTTAACTCCTGAAACCTATCTGGAAAGTTGGTTACGTTGAGAGGTGGCAGGTGGGTGTCAGGGGCAGTTGCACAAGGGTTACAACAGGAAATTCTTCTCATTTTAACTCTTACCATCTGTTCTGAGAATCGTGAGGTTCTTACAAAGCGCCCAAGCCTTTCGAGGGCGGTGATTACCTTTTCCGAAGAGGAAGAATGGCTTCCTTTGGAGCTGAAGACTTTTAATGCTACTTTTTGTCATTTTGTGTCACTTTTGGTACCATTGAGGTGCCCCTTGCAGTTCCTCTGATGCTGCAGAAGATCCTGTTCCTGGGATTATGGATTGAGGCTGCACTTTAGAGTCTGGGTGAACAAAGCTTTCTATTGAGGGTGGTAGCGTAGTGACTATTTCTGGGGTCAGCAATGGGGACGCTAGTATAGTGATCATGTTATGGGGCTTGTAATCTAGATGCCTGGATGAATAATCTAGAGACACAAGTTCAAATCCCACCATGGCAGATGGGGGAAATTAATTTAAAAAGAGTAGCTAGTATCAGTAACAATGGATATCTAACTCCCAGATTGTTGTAAAAACCCAGCTGGTTCACTAATGTCCTTTAGGGAAGGAAATCTGCCGTCCTTACCCAGTCTGGCCTACATGTGACTCCAGAGCCAGAGCAATGTGGTTGACTTGTAACTGCCTGCTGAAATAGCCTCACAAACCACTCAGTTGTCAAGAAAGCAGCTCACCACCACCTCCTCACAGAACAATTCAGGATGGGTAATAAACGCTGGCCTTGTCAGCAATGCCCACAGCCCATGAATGAATAAAATGTAAATTCAGTTCCTCCAAGTTTTCACAGGCAGAGTGGCACTCCCAGATTTCAACGCACCAACTTTTTTTTACATCAACTGTAAAACAGGGAAATCATTTAAAATTAAAACAAACCTTGGTTAGGCCACACTTGGAGTATGGTCCACAGTTCTAGCTTCCATGTTACTAACAGGTTATTGAGGCCCTGGAGAAGGTGCAAAACAAGACTTAAAAGGATGATTCCAGAGGTGAGAGGATATAACTATCAGGGGTAATTGCACACGCTGCGTCTTATTTTGTCAGAAAAAGCAGGCTGAGGGATTACCTCATAGAAGTCTTAAGACTAAAATTAAGTGTATGGTAGCATAGTGGTTATGTTACTGCACTAGTAATCCAGAGATATAAGCTCAAATCCCACCCATAGCAGCTGGGAAATTTAGAATCAGTTATTTAAATAAATCTGGAATAATAAAGCTAGTCTTAGTAATGGTGACTTAGAAATGACCAGATTGTCTTTAAATCCTGGCTGACTCACTTTAGGGCAGGAAATCTGCCACCCTTACCTGGTCTGGCCTACATGTGACTCCAGATCCATAGCAATGTGATTCACTCTTACCTGCCCTCTGAAATGGCCCAGCAAGCCACTCAGTTGTATCACGCTGCTACAAAAAAGTCAAAAAAGAATAAAAATGGACAGACCACCCGACATCGACCTAGGCACCGGAAAAGACAAAGGCACGCCCTGCTCAATCGACACAGCAAATCCCTCCTCATTAACATCTGGGGACTGTGCCAAAATTGGGAGAGCTGTCCCACAGACTAGTCAAGCAACAGCCTGACATTGTCATACTCACCAAATAATACCTTACAGTCAATGTCCCTGAATCCTACATCGCCATTCCCGGGTACGTCTTGTCCCACTGGCAGCACAGACCCACCAGGGGTGGCAGTACGGTGGTATACAGTTGGGAGGGAGTGGTCCTGGGAGTCCTCAACATTGACTCCGGACCCCATGATGTCTCATGGCATAAGGTCAAATATGAGCAAGGAAGCCTCCTGCTGATTACCACCTACCACCCTCCCTCAGCTGATGAATTAGTGCTCCTCCATGTTGAGTATAACCTGGAAGAAATACCAAGAATGGTCAAGGGCCAGGACGTACTATGTGTGGGGGACTTCAATGTTCATCACCAAAAGTGACTTGGTAGCTTCACTGCTGGCCGAGTTCTGAAGGACATATTTGTCAGACTGGGCCTGCAGCAGATGGTGAGAGAACCAAGAGGGAAAAGCCTACTTGACCTTTTCCTCACCAATCTACCTGGCACATATACATCTGGCCATGGCAACATTGGAAGTAGTGACCACTGCACAGTTTTTATGGAGACTACGTCCTGTCTTCACATTTAGGACTCCCTCCACTGTGCTAAATGGGATTGATTCAAAACGGATCTAGCAGTTCAAAACTGGGCATCCATGAGCAGCTGTGGGCCATCAGCAGCAGAAATAAATTCCAATCTGTAACGTCATATCCCAGCATATCCCTCACTCTACCCATTACCATCAAGCCAGGAGACCAACCCTGGTTCAATGACGAGTGTAGGAGGCCATGCCGGGAGCAGCACCAGGCATACCTAAAATGAGACGCCAACCTGGTGAAGCTACAACACAGGACTACATGCACACTAAACAGCGGAAACGGCATGCTGTAGACAGAACTAAGTGATCCCACAACCATCGGATTAGATCAAAGCTCTACAGTACTACCACATCTAATTGTGAATGGTGGTGGACAATTAAACAACTCACCAGAGAAGGTGGCTCCACAAATATCCCCATCCTCAATGATGGAGGAGCCCAGTACGTCAGTGCAAAAGATGAGGCTGAAGCATTTGCAACCATCTTCATCCAGAAGTGCCGAGTTGATGATCCATCTTGGCCTCCTCCTGAAGTCCCCAGCATCACAGATGTGTTTTCAGACAATTCGATTCACTCCGCGTGATACCAAGAAACGATTGAAGGCACTGGATACTGCAAAGGCTATGGGCCTTGACAATATTCCGGCAATAGTACTGAAGACTTGTGCTCCAGAACTAGCCGCACCCCTAGCCAAGCTGTTCCAGCACAGCTATAACACTGGTATCTACCCGATAGATTGGAAAATTGACTAGTTATGTCCTGTCCACAAAAAGCAGGACAAATCCATCCTGGCCAATTACCGCCCCATCAGTCTACTCTCAATCATCAGCAAAGTGATGGAAGGTGCTGTCGCCAGTGCTATCAAGCACCACTTAAATAGCAATAACCTGCTCACTGATTCACCATTTGGGTTCCACCAGGGCCACTCGGCTCCCGACCTCATCACAGCCTAGGTCAAAATGTGGACAAAAGAGCTGAATTCCAGAGGTGAGGTGAGAATAATTGCCCTTGACATCAAGACAGCATTTGACTTACTGTGGCATCAAGGAGGTCGAGCAAATTGAAGTCAATGGGAATCAGGGGGAAAAGTCTCCAGTGTTTGGAGTCATATCGAGCACAAAGGAAGATGTTTGTAGTTGTTGGAAGGATATTCGCTGATGATTGCAGAGTTTCATTTGCAACTTGTGGCACAGTGGCGCAGTGGTTAGCACCGCAGCCTCACAGCTCCAGCGACCTGGGTTCAATTCTGGGTACTGCCTGTGCGGAGTTTGCAAGTTCTCCCTGTGTCTGCGTGGGTTTTCGCCGGGTGCTCCGGTTTCCTCCCACCTCCAAAAGACTTGCAGGTTGATAGGTAAATTGGCCATTGTAAATTGCCCCTAGTGTAGGTAAGTGGTAGGAGAATGGTGGGGATGTGGTAGAGAATTTGATTTGATTTAGAGATACAGCCCTTCGGCCCAACGAGTCTCTGCTGACCATTAACCACCCATTTATACTAATCCTATACTAATCCCATATATTCCTACCACATCCTCACCTGTCCCTACATTCCCCGACCACCTACCTACACTAGGGGCAATTTATAATGGCCAATTTACCTATCAACCTGCAAGTCTTTTGGCTGATTATGGGATTAAGGTAGGATTAGTATAAATGGATGGTTGTTGGTCGGCACAGACTCGGTGGGCCGAAGGGCCTGTTTTAGTGCTGTATCTCTAAATAAAAAAAAAATAAACTCCTCAAGATACTGCAACAGTTCGTGCCCGCATACGGCAAGACCTGGATAACATTCAGGTTTGGATTGATAAGTGGCAAGTGGCATTTGTGCCACACAAGTGCCAGGCAAAGACCATCTCCAACAAGAATCTAACCATCTCCCCCTGACATTCAACAGCATTGCCATCGCTGAATCCCCTACCATCAACATCCTGACGGTCACCATTAACGAGAAGCTTAACTAAAATATAAGAACATAAGAAATAGCAGCAGGAGTAGACCGTACAGTCTGTTGAGCCTGCTTCATCTTTCAATACGATTATGGCTAATCTTCTGCCTCATCTCGACTCCCATATCCCTTAATTCCCTGAGAGACCAAAGGTCTGTCTATGTCGGTCTTAAATATATACAACTATGGAGCATAGCCAAGCTGTTCCAGTACAGCTACAACACTGGCATCTAACCAGCAATGTGGAAAATTGCCTAGGTATGTCCTGCACACAAAAAGAAGGACAAGTCCAACCCAGCCAATTACAGCCCCATCAGTCTACTCCCATTCATCAGTAAAGTGATGGAAGGTGTCATTGACAGTGCCATCAAGCGGCACTTGCTTAGCAATAACCTGCTCAGTGATGCTCAGTTTGGGTTTCGCCGGGGCCACTCAGCTCCTGACCTCATTACAGCCTTGGTTCAAACATGGACAAAAGAGCTGAACTCAAGAGGTGAGGTGAGAGTGACTGCCCTTGACATCAAGGCAGCATTTGACCGAGTACGGAATCAAGGAGCCCCAGCAAAACTGGAGTCAATGGGAATCGGGGGAAAACTCTTCTGGTTGGAGTCATACCTAGCGTAAAGGAAGATGGTTATGGTTGTTGGAGGTCAATCATCTGAGCTCCAGGATATCACTGCAGGAGTTCCTAGGGTAGTATCCTAGGCCCAACCATCTTCAGCTACTTCATCAATGACCTTCCTTCAATCATAAGGGCAGATGTGGGGATGTTCTTTGATGATTGCACAATGTTCAGCACCATTCGTGACTCCTCCGATAGTGAAGCAGTCCGTGTAGAAAAGCAGCAAGACCTGGACAATATCCAGGCTTGGGCTGATAAGTGGCAAGTAACATTTGTGCCACGCAAGTACCAGGCAATGACCATCTCCAACAAGAGAGAATCTAACCATTTCCCCTTGACATTCAATGGCATTACAATTGCTGAATACTCTACTATCAACATCCTGGGGGTTACCATTGACCAGAAACTGAACTGGAGTAGCCATATAAATACCATGTCTAAAAGAGCAGGTCAGAGGTTAGGAATCCTGCGGCCAATAACTCACCTCCCGACTCCCCAAAGCCTGTCCACCATCTACAAGGCACAAGTCAGGAGTGTGATGGAATACTCTCACTTGCCTGGATGGGTGCAGCTCCAACAATACTCAAGAGGATCGACACCATCCAGGACAAAGCAGCCCGCTTGATTGGCACCCCATCCACAAACATTCACTCCCTCCACCACCAATGCACAGTGGCAGCAGTGTGTACAATCTACAAGATGCACTGCAGCAATGCGCCAAGGCTCCTTAGAAAGCATTTTCTGAACCGGCGACCTCTACCAACTAGAAGGACAAGGGCAGCAAATACATGGGAACACCACCACCTGCGAGTTCCCCTCCAAGCCACACACCATCCTGACTTGGAACTATATTGCTGTCCCTTCACTGTCGCTGGGTCGAAATCCTGGAACTCCCTTCCTAACAGCACTGTGGGTGCACCTACTCCACATGGACTGCAGCGGTTCAAGAAGGCAGCTCACCACCACCTTCTCAAGGGCAATTAGGGATGGGCAACAAATGCTGGCCTAGCCCACATCCCAAGAATGAAAAACAAGGATTCAATAAGGTAAGCGCAGAGAAGATGTTTGCAAGCGAGTCCAAAATTATACGCCATAAATACATGATAGTTACCAATAATCCCAATAGGGAATTCAGGAGAAACCTCTTTACCCAGAGTATGGAACTCATTACCCACAAAGAGTAGTTTTATTCATTCATTCACAGGATGTGAGTGTCACTGGCAAGGTCAGCATTCATTGCCCATTCCTAACTGCCCTTGAGAAGGTGGTGGTGACCTGCCTTCTTGACAACTGAGTGGCTTGTTAGGCTATTTAAAAGCACAGTTGAAAGTCACCTTGTTTGCTGTGGGTCTGGGATCACATGTAGGCCAGACCTGGTAAGTATGGCAGATTTCCTTCCCTAAACAATGTTTGTGTATCAGATAGGCTTTTATGACAATCCCATCGCTACATGGGCACCATTACTGACACTAGCTTTTTCTTCCAGATTTATTTATTTAACTGAATTTAAACTCCTGAGTGCTATCGTGGCTTTGAACTCATGCTGTCAGATAATTTGTCTTGGCCTCTAGATTCCGAATTGGGTAACATAACCAGTAGGCTGCTTTTTGCAATATCTGAGGTGAATAGCATTTAAGGAGATACTAGCCAAGTCCAAAGGAGAAGGGAATAGAAGAATATGCTGATAGAGTGAGATGCGGAATGGTGGGAGGAGGTCCGTGTGGAGTATAAACGCCAGCATGGATCTGTTGGGCTGAATGGCCTGTTTGTGTCTGTAAAATCCTATGAAAAGCTGAATCCACAATGCACCAGTTCAAACATATGACCTGACATTGCAATACTCGTAAGGAGGAAGAAAATTTCCCCTCTCCCTTATCTCCAATTCAAAAACACAATAAATTAACACACTTCCTTCAAGACAAACTGATAAAATCTCTTTATTTGTGAAACACCAATTAAAATATTCACAAGTCAGTTACCAGTAATCTTACCTAGGGGTTAAACCATATTCCAAAGACACAAGCTTTGCTCGATCCATTAACTTCTTCAGTGTCACAACAGTTTACAGTAAAGTCACTTACGAAAATGTACAGAAAGGCATTGATTTAATTGGCGATACAATACAGAGATACGAAAGCTAATCTCCAGTGAGGCCCAGAGTCCAGTGCAAAGGTTTAGGCTAGCAAAAAACTGACACTAGAAATGGTGCATGATTGTCAGATTGATTCACTTCTCAAGAAAGCAAGCAAAAGTGATGAGACAATGTGTTTCTCCTAATGTGATACAAAAACAGCAAATAACCCATTTCCATCCCCACCCTCACCAAAGTATAGTTTCCTGATTAAATTGCGGAACAGGCTCCAGGGGCTCAATGGCCTCCTTCTGTTCCTAATGTAACAGGTGAGGGGCTGAATGGCCTCCTCCTTTCCCAATGTAATAGGTTCAAAGGGGCTGTATTGGCCTCACAGCAACGTCCTGTCTAATTTCTTTTTGTTGTGCGTGACCTATTCATTCAAGTGTGTGGTTTCTTTAAAGATTTTTCTGCGCCTGTGCTTGCCTGGTATCTTAAAGGGGACGACATGTATGTAGCCTGCACGGTAACTTGAAGGTTGCTGAGTGGCCTTGCAGCTTAGAGGGGAGATTGCTTCACAGCCCAGCAGACTGAAGGGGACATGTTGTTCCTAAGATGCTTTGGAAAAGAAATCATCAATTCTTCAAAACTACATTAACTTGTGAGCAGTTTCTATTCATTTTCGGTGTTGGGTAGCTTCTGGGTCAAGGGACTGGTTGCTAAAGGCCAAGGGACTGCTTGCTAAGGGCCAAGGGACTGCTTGTTAAGGGCCAAGGGACTGCTTGTTAAAGGCCATGAGAAGGGACTGGTTGCTAAGGGCCAATGGAAGGGACTAGTTGCTAAGGGCCATGAGAAGGGACTGATTGCTAAGGGTCAAGGGAAGGGACTAGTTGCTAAGGGCCATGAGAAGGGACTGGTTGCTAAGGGCCAAGGGACTGGTTGCTAAGGACCATGAGAAGGGACTGCATGCTAAGGGCCAATGGAAGGGACTGGTTGCTGAGGGCCAAGGGAAGCAACTGGCTGCTAAGGGACAAGGGACTGGTTGCTAAGGGCCATAGGAGTGGTTGCTACAGGTTTTACTTGTTCTGAAATGACCCAATGTTTGCCTGGCCGACCTTCTATCTTCCACCCTTCATAAACTTCAGCCAATCCAAAACTCTCTTGGCTGTATTGTAACACACATTTAGTCCTGCTCACCCCTAAGTTACTTCCTGGCCCACTAACACCTCGATTTTAAAATTCTCTGTAACTTGCAGGGGGTTTCTCTCCACTTCAGCAGTGGCTGTCTTGTGGGACCCACAGAGGCATCCATTGTGGCATTTATTTGCTCATAGGACTGCCGTGCGGAGCAAGCCATGGGTAAGACATGAGGACTTTGTCTTTGAAGAAACTTCAAATACCTTCCATCAGGCAAGACAGGCTATATCCATAGCCTGACAGCGCTATAGGCCTTTTCATCCTGTGATCCACTTTCCTCACTGAAGCAAAGATTCTTATCGAGAAAGCAAAGTTTCTGCAAACGGACAACAGATAGTCTCTCAGCCACCGAAAGAGACAGACCAGGTTGGTTCATCCGCAAAACTAAAATCTTGACCCACCTTTCTCTTTCAAATACTGACCAACCGCTTAGTTTCCAAAATGGAGGTATTGGTTTGTCTGTGGTACTCATGATGACTTTGCTTGACATCCACTGCAACAGGGAGTTCGGCAGTCACAACCATCCAATAGCGCTGGGGGTGATAGTTAAAATCTTACAGCACAGAAGGAGGTTTTTTGGCCCATCATGTCTGGCTCTTTGAAAGAGCTGACCAATTTAGTTCTGCACCCCCCTGCTTTCTTCCCCCATAACCCAGTAAATTAGTCCCTTTCATGCAGATGTCCAATTGCCTTTTGAAGGTTCCTATAGAATCTAAAAAGATCAGAAAGATGGCCATCACTGGGGGACCTTCAAATGTGTCTTGATATTGGAGGAGGGAAGGAGACGGGAAGAGATTGTCCATATAGATCAATGATGCATTTCCATCCAGTGTGGTTGAAATAAAATAGTGGGCAGATGTAGAACCATAGAACCATAGAAAGATTACAGCACAGGAGGCCATTCAGCCCATTGTGTCCGTGCTGGCTGAAAAAACTAGCCGCCCAATCTAATCCCAACTTCCAGCACCTGGTCCATAGCCTTGCAGGTTACAGCACTTCAGGTGCATGTCCAGGTACCTTTGAAAATAATTGAGGGTTTCTGCCTCCACCACCATTCCTGGCAGTGAATTCCAGACACCCACCACCTGCTAGGTGAAAAAGTTTTTCCTCATGTCCCCTCTAATCCTTCTACAAATCACCTTAAATCTATGCCCCCTGGTAATTTACCACTCCGCTGGGGGAAACAGGTCCTTCCTGTCTAATCTATCTAGGTCCCTCATAATTTTGTACACCTCTATTAAGTCATCCCTCAGCCTCCTCTGTTCTAGGGAAAACAACCCTAGCCTATCCAATCCTTCCTCATAGCTGCAACTTTCAAGCCCTGGCAACGTTATTGTAAATCTCCTCTGTACTCTCTCCAGAGCAATTATGTCCTTCCTGTAATGTGGTGACCAGAACTATACGCAATACTACAACAGTGGCCTAACCAGCATTTTATACAGTTCTAGCATTACAGCCCTGCTTTTGAATTCTATACCTCGGTCAATAAAGGAAAGCATTCCATATGCCTTCTTCACCACTCTATCTACCTGTCCTGCCACCTTCAGGGACCTGTGGACATGCACTCCAAGGTCTTTCATTTCTTCTACCCCTCTCAATATCCTCCCGTTTATTGTGTATTCCCTCGCTTTATTTGCCCTCCCCAAATGCATTACCTCACACTTATCTGGATTGAATTCCATTTGCCACTTTTCCGCCCAATCAACCAAACTGTTGATATCATTCTGGAATCTACAGCTATCCTCTTCACTATCAAGGACACAGCCAATTTTTGTGTCATCAGCAAATTTCCCAATCATGTCTCCCACATTTAAGTCCAAATCATTAATATATGCCACAAATAGCAAGAGACCCAACACTGAGCCCTATGGAATACCACTGGAAACAGCTTTCTATTCAGAAAAACATTTGTTGACTACTACCCTTTGTTTCCTGTCCCTGAGCCAATTCTGGATCGAACCTGCAACATTCCCCTATATCCCATGGGCTTTCATTTTACTGACCAGTCTGCCATGCGGGACCTTGTCAAATGCCTTACTAATGATGTAGGTGGCATCAAATTTCCTTAATCTGTTATACAAGGAGGTGTGGAAATTTCAGGGTCCACATCAATGTTTCACGTGCATCTTAGTTAAGATTACGCCATGGATTTAACTCGTCTTAGATGTTGCCAGTCCCTAGTGACCCAGAGGGCACAGATTTAAGATAATCGGCAAAAGAGCCAGAGATGGGAGATGGGAAGAAAATGTTTATATGCAGTGAGTTGTTGTGATCTGGAATGCACTGTCTGAAAGGGCGGTGGAAGCAGATTCAATAGTAACTTTCAAAAGGGAATTAGATAAATACCTAAAAAGGAAACAATTGCAGGGCTATGGGAAAAGAGCAGCAGAGTGCCACTAATTGGATAGCTCCTTAAAGGAGCCAGCACAGGTATGATGGACTGAATGGCCTCTTCCTGTGCTGTATCAGTAACAAGTGACCCAGAGGACTGTGTAGACTGCCCCAGGGAAGGGTAGAATGTTTTGTTTGCTGCTGTCATTAGAGGAAATGGATGGATATGGGGAGCAGGGTTAAGGAGGACGGAGTGTGAAGTAGAATAGAAATTCACATATCTAACCGGAAACTCAGCAACCACTTTAAAAACTAGAAGGGGATGGGTTAGTGTTGTGTAGTCTGTGCAATTGCATGAGGTCCACAATGTCAGTCAGTGATAAATTGAAATATTTAGGCTCTTTATAACTGATTGCAAACCTACCTCTTCTCAATTGTGCCTGGGCCCATTTGACAGCAGATTATACCGGTTGTATTTAATGTCATTGGTAGAATGTAAGGTCCCCAAAGCTAATTTTTTCATGGAAAGCCCACGCAAAGCCAAGAACCCGCCCCCATTCACGAGAACAAGAGAAATAAGCAACTCATTCCCAGTGTGAGACAAAGTCTCAGTAAAGCCAGTGTCACAAAGATCCGAGGAAGCTCTTTTGAAAGAATTACAATTTATAAATGTACAAACCGTGTTTAAAATCTTTGCTTTCAAAGTGCATTGGGTCAAATCGAGCAATGTATTACAAGCCCCCTTCAAACAAAATGGCTGTTTATTGACCGCTGTTTTTTTTTTTCGAAACGAGGAAGGTTTTCTCTCTTCATTAATTGCAGCAGTAAGTCTTCTAACTTAATCAGGTCTGTCAGACGTCTCTCAAAGTGCTTTCAATTGGTTCAAAGTGCAGTCGCTGTGGTTAAGGCGGGGCAAAATGGTCAGACTAAAATTTCACCCTGGAGTCATTTATTTCGGAGGCTTATGGTTTCCCTTTCAGTGAAGGCAAGCAAAGGGTTGGTGTCCATTAACCCCCACCAGGGTCTGCTCCTCAGTGACCCAGTTTTAACTAGACTGGCACTTTCTACCATCCCGTAACTCATAATGCTCTTCAATGAACATCCTCAATGATGGGACTGCTGAAAATTTTAATCCCCCCTTCCTCCCTTCCTAAGATCACGTTGAGATTGCAAATGCCCGTTATTTTAATTTTTTTGCACCCGGCAATACAGTAAAAAACATGCATCGCAGCCAAGTTATAAAGTCATCACCTACTATCACAATTTTAAAATACACCTACACTGTAAACTGATTGGAATTAAAGATATCACTGTAAACATGCCAGAACGACAAATATTGCCTCTTAGGATACAAAAAGATGATCGGTTATGAAATTTATCACTCTCCCTGCAAACACGGGGTTGTGAGCGGAGGAACCGATTACTCAACCCAGCAGTGATCCCGCCAAGCATTCCACCTCTCTCTCCGGGGGGAGACATGAGTCCAGCGGTGAGGTTACACAGGAGATATTTTCTGTGCGTGCAAGTCAGTCATGGATAGCAGCAGGAGATTGGAGGGAAGGGATTTCAGCTGCAGAGAGAGAAGGAAGTTAAAGAATTAAAAAAGGGACTTGCATTTATACAGCACTTTTCACCCCCTCAGTACGTTCCAACGAGCTTTACAGCCAATTAAGCACTTTTGAAGTCTATTCACTCTTGCATTGTAGGGAACACGGCAACCAATTTGCGCACAGCAAGCTCCCACAGCAATCAGATACATAACCGGATGTGGCCGTCAGGCGTTGGTTGAAGGATAAATATTGGGATAGGACACCGGGTGAACTCCCCTGGCTCTTCTTCCAATAGTGCCACGACAACTTGTACACCCACCAGTTTAATGTCTCATCCGAAAGACGGCACCAACCGTGCAGCATTCCCTCAGTACTGCACTGGGGAGCGCCAGCCAAGATTGTGCACTCAGATCCCTGGAGCGGGACTCGAACCCACAACCTTCTGATCGCAGCTGCAAGCCCAAATAAAGAGAGACATAATGCTGGACATTTATAGCAGATCCGGAAAAAGAAAGGGGATGGTTAAAAGTTGTAAGCGCAGAGCCTTCAGAAGTGGAAATTGGGAGATAAGAAAAATTCTTTGTTGGAACACAGCCAATGAGAGGGTGGGTGAGTATCGGGGGGAATGGTGGAGAATGACGAGTGGGTTCTCCTTGTCCCTCTTCACCCCAATTCCCCCCACTCCAGTTCCAGGTTGGTCCCTCTGGACCCAAACTACTAAATCCCAGACCTTAATCCTTACTTGGCAAGAGCAGACGGGGATCCTGATCGATGGAAGTGGACAATTTGCCATTTGCCATCACGACGATGCCAGATGCGAGTCTCCTCGGATTGGGCAGTGCGTGGGATCCCATTGCTGTCTATGTACTGTGTGATGCGGATATAAGCGATGCAGGCAGCCTCGTCCCCAATCAAGTGGATGTGCGGGTTCAGGATGGTGGTGTGGACCGGCTTGTTGTTCTTAGACCACACTGGAAATGGACACAAAAATCATCAGCTCCCAAACTACACAACGGGAAATAAAACTATACATTATGAGAGTTCAGCAGGCAGGGAGAGGTAAAAGCTGTATGTCGTGTGGCACTGAGCATCAGAACAGCAACAACATCTTACATTTACAGAAGGAAGAAAGACTTACATTTCCATAGCGCCTTTCACAACCGCAGGACGGTCCAAAGCGCTTTACAACCAATGAAGCACTTTTGAAGTGTAGCCACTGTTGTAATGTAGGAAATGTGGCAGCCAATTTGTACACAGCAAGCTCCCACAAACAGGAATGTGATAATGACCAGATACTCTGTTTATAGTGATATTGATTGTGGGATAAATATTGGCCCAGGACACCGAGCAGAACTCCCCTGCTCTTCTTCAAAATAGCATAACGGCATCTGACAGGGCCTTGGTTTAATGTCTCACGTGAAAGGAGATACCTCCTGCTGTGCAGCACTCCCACAGTACTGGCACTGGGAGTGTCAGTTGATGTTTTTGAACTCAAATCTCTGGATTGGGACTTGACCCCATAACCTTCTTACTCAGAGGCAAGAATGCGACACACTGAGCCACAGACTCCAACAATACACTCCAACTCCTGCATGACTGAGGCCAACTTGCTCAAGACAGAGCAGGGCTTGAACTAGAGCTTCACAAGTGGGCCATGCCTCAGTATCACAGCGGGAAGGGAATTCACGCACTCGGACATCATTCGTTAAATGTTTAACACCTATTTAGTAGCATTAAAGTTAATAGTTGAAATAGTCAGTGATCAGACTTGAATCGTGTGTCTCTCCAACCAGAACAGAAATGGTTTCTTACAATTCTCAAAGTAGAATCGATGAAAATCGAGTCCCTCCACCAGATTCCCCAGAGCCTCGGGCTCGAACGCAGTGACCCCAGGGTCACACATCTTCCTGAAAGACCAACAGATCAAAATGGTGAAGATACACTTCTCTTAGCAAAGGGGGAAAACAGAAAATGCTGGAAAGACACAGCAGGCCAATCAGCATCTAAAGGAGGAAAGGGTCATGTTTGGAGAGCAGGAAAAGTGCACATTTCTGATATGAAATGGAGGGAGGCAGAGATAAAGGGAGGTAGGGATGGAGGGAGGGAAGCAATGAAAGGAGGGGAGGAATGAATAGAGGAAGGGGAGGAGTGGATGGGAAGTGGGATAGAGGGAGGGAGGGGAGGAATGGAGAGAAGGTGAGAGAGAGGAGAGGAATGGAATGACGGAGGGATGGAGAAAGGGAGAGAAGGAATGAATGATGGATCTGCCACACTGGTTTCACACCAGGATGGCAAGTTGCAAATCTATGTCCTGGAATCCAAGTGTAAGATCCAAATAATAACTTCTCAGAGTTAACGAAGCATGGTTTCTAGCAAATGGATAACTGTTTCAAGTCTTTTGTGTCATAAGTACAAAACAAAGTCAAGTGGTTTGTTTGGGAAAGGAACTTACGTGTATGCCTCAAAATCTCCATTGCTAATTGCTTCAATCAGCTGTTCTGTGGCTTTGATAATCTCCTGTTTACGCACTGGAATTAGCACAGAAAGAGTACAGTTGTAATGTTTCCTCATTTACAACACAGTCACACTATTTTAAAAAAGGTGTACATTCTACATGGTGCACAACAGAGTTACAGAGACTGAGCCTTACATTGATACAGCTATTCCTTCTCATCCCAACAAAATCTCCCTATATTTCTCCATCAATATATCTCTCCCTCCATCTATTCATTCCTCCCTCATCTCTCTCTCTCTAACCATTCATTCCTCCCTCCATCCATTCATTCATTCCTCCCTCATCTCTAACTCAATCCATTCATACCTCCCTCCTCTCTCCCTCCATCTATCAACTACTAGATATTAAGAATATCAAGGGATATGGGGAAAGTGTGGGAAAATGTCATTGAGGTAGAAGATCAGCCATGATCTAACTGAATGGCGGTGCAGACTTGAGGGGCTGAATAGCCTACTCCCGCTCCAATTCCCTCTGTTCCTACATTTCTATGCATTCGTTCCTCCCTCCATTCATTCATTCCTCACTCCATCTCTCCATCCATTCATTTCTCCCTCCATCTCTCTCTGTATTCATTCCTCACACCATCTCTTCCTCCATCAATTCCTCCCTCCTCTCTCCCTCCATCCATTCCTTCCTCCATCCATTCCTCCCTCTTTCTCTATCCGTGGATTTTTTTTCTCCATCCAATACTGCCTCCATCTCTTCTTCCATCCAGCCTATCCATTTCACCCTCTCCCCATTTGTACTTATTGAAGAACTTCCTCCTCTTGCCCAGTGCACCTGAATCCAACAGTAACACCTTGGCTTGGAAGCCCCTTGGAGTGGCTCAGGTACAGGAGGACTGTCCACTCCAAAAGAGTGGGGACCAAATTAAAATGGCAGCCGGGGTCAGATGGCGTCGTTTGGACGTGCATGCTGTGGGATGACGAGGTCTTGGACTCGCTAATGAAAACAGCATTGTGGCCACAGGAGGCACGTTTAGTTAATTTTGTTTTATTTATTAAGCGTTCGTTATTGCACCCAAAATTACACCCATTTTGAAAGTGTTTTCTTACCCCCGAGTTTCCGCTCAAACTCATTTACAAAATCTGCAATGAACCAAGTTTTTAAATGCAATTTCTTTTTTTTCTAAAATGTGGTTTTAAAAAATATTCCTTGATATATTTAAGAGTGGTAACTTGAAATGGATTTATCACTAAAAAAAAGCATTTAAAATCACAGTGTCAATTCACCACCTGTGAGTAACCAGATTTTAAATTACTGAAATGACTTTCAAAAAATATGAAAAATATAAAAAACATAAAAATTAAATAAAAACATCAAAATTATAAAAATTAATTATAAAATTAAAATAAAAATGACTTTTAAAAAACAATTTTCAGTGAGATTGGGGGTTTACAGTAGTCAGTTCCTTAGCAAATCTTAGAAAAAAGTTCTGAACTTTTCAAAACGTGCCTATTTGTGTCCTCGCATCCAAAAGTTTCAGCTTAATTTTTGGAGCCTCCTTGAAGGCCTGCAAACAGGGTCAAGTAGCAGAAACTCGCCATGGTGACTAATTCACCCTGGAGGAGTAACCAGTTTTGTGGGCCGGGTCTGCATTTAGCGTGATTTTTTTAAAACTAGCGCAAAAGATGGCAGAAACTTTAAGCGCTGAACACAATTTGTGCTTAAAATTACGTGATCTTTTGTGCCAGTTACACCAATGTCAGGTGGACTGCGTTGGAAATACCAGTGCAATCAAGGGAAAACTCCAGGCCGGCATATTTATGGCCTCTTGTTTCGGACTCTTTCTCTTAGCACCTTACCTTTAGTATCCTCATCTTCAATTGTGGTATTGGTACTTTCCGAGGATTCCTAGATTAAAGGCACAGGGCTGTCACAATGAGAAGTAACCATGGCAACATGCTCAATATGCCCCCGTAATCCAAAGCTATCATTGTCGCAGAACAAGATAGGAGCAAGCATCACTGTTTAAGTTTTTGTGAAAAACCTACAGAAATTGCCATGAAACTAACCAACCTCCTTTAGAAGAAATGATAAGTGGCGTATGGTTTAGTGTCGAAATATATTGCGCAAGCAATTCCAAAGGAAAGGGCTTTGAAATATGTTGAAGCAGTTTTAACAGTACTGCAAGGAGTTGCACGGAATCACAAAGGTATGTTTAGTTTAGTTTAGTTTAGAGATACAGCACTGAAACAGGCCCTTCGGCCCACCGAGTCTGTGCCGACCATCAACCACCCATTTATACTAATCCCATATTCCTACCACATCCCCACCTGTCCCTATATTTCCCGACCACCTACCTATACTAGGGGCAATTTATAATGGCCAATTTACCTACCAACCTGCAAGTCTTTTGGCTTGTGGGAGGAAACCGGAGCACCCGGAGAAAACCCACGCAGACACAGGGAGAACTTGCAAACTCCGCACAGGCAGTACCCGGAATTGAACCCGGGTCACTGGAGCTGTGAGGCTGCAGTGCTAACCACTGCGCCACTGTGCCGCCCTATATTAAATAAAAACGTAAAAATTATAAAAATGTCTCAGCACACAATCAGTAATATCATGCGAGCAGGAATGTGAGCATAACGAAGAATGTGCAGAAAATCAAGAGTGCAAATTATTCAATACGTGCATTTAATCATAAAGACACTTGTAAGCAACGTTATGTGTGTAATCATGACTGCGTATGTAATCACGAATATGCAAGTAATGCTAATACACATGCAGCCACCAAAGAGTACGTAATCACCAGTGTATATATAATCACCAATGTGCATGTAATGACTGATGTGTCTGTGATCACTGATGTGCAGTTCTTACTCTCGCTGGTGCACTCACTGATATGCTGCTACCTCTGTTGCTGCTTTTAGGAACTTAAGTACAGGAGGAGGCCATTCAGCCCCTCGAATCTGTTCATGACTCTTCCACTTAACTTCATCCACCCATTCTTGTTCCATATCTCTTGATACCCTTATCGAACAAAATCTACCGATCTTCGAGGATTACACAGAATTTACAGCACAGAAACAGGCCATTCGGCCCAACCAGTCCATGCTGGTGTTTATGCGCCATTCGAGCCTCCTCCTGCCTTTCTTCACCTAAATCTTTCATTCCAATCCTCTATTCTCTTCTCTCTCATGTGCTTGTCTAGCTTCCACTTAAATGCATCTATACTATTTGCCTCAACCACTCCCTGTGGTAGTGAATTCTCACCACTCTCTGGGTAAAGAAATTTCTTCTAAATTCCTCACTTGATTTCTTGGTGACTATCTGTTATTAGTGGCCTCTATTTTTGTTCTTCCTCACAAGTGAAAACACTTTCTCTGTGTCTACACTATCAAAACCTTTCAGAATTTTAAAGACCTCTATTAGGTCACCTCTCACGCTTCTCTTTATTAGGTCACCTCTCACGCTTCTCTTTATTAGGTCACCTCCCACACTTCTCTTTTCAAGAAAAAAGAGACCCAGTCGGTTCATCCTTTTCTGATAGGCATAACTTCACAGTTCTGATATCATCCTTGTTAATCTTTTTTAACCCTCTAAAGTGCCTCCTTATCCTTTTTATAATATGACGAACAGAACTGTACACTGTACAGTGTGGTCTAACAAAGGTTCGAAGCAAGTTTAGCATAACTTCTTTTCAGTGTTATCCCTTATTAGTCTACTACGTGGCATCTTATTGAAGGTCTTTTGAAAATCTAGATGAATTACAAATCTACAATTCTTGGTCTCAGTCTTGACTTTTTAGGAGTGGATTTCCACTAGCCTTAGTGCGAATAAGTGCTAAATTTTGGTAATTAATGAGCTTTATTGAGACAGCAGCATGCTTTCTGGGGCTGCATGAAAGTGGGAATTGAGAATCCTGATTAAATGCAGCAGCCGCACAGGGACTTGAACCCTGGATCCACTGATTCATTGCTGGTCTACTGACTGAGCTTTCTGGGCTTTCAAACAGGCAACTGTTAGCTCCCTTCCTCTGAAGGGAACATAGGCAGTGAGTTTACCTGCTCACTGGACAATCAGTCTGTCATGGCCAGGCTGAGCTCTCAGGCTAGTGTTTCCAGATCTCACACTCCTGAGCTGTACTGACCTCTCCCCTGACCTCAGGGATAGCCTGTGACCAGGATCTTAAAGGGATCGCAGACATCATTTGGTACTGAGGGGAGACGGTGGTGTTGTGGTAATGTCACTGGGTTAGTAATCCAGAGGCCCAGGTTAATGCCCTGGGGACGGAGGCTTGAATCCCACCCTGGCAAATGGTGGAACTTAAATTCAGCTAATAAATTCAATTAATTATAAAAAGTCTCAGTAATGGTGTCATGAAATGCATCTGGTTCACTAATGCTCTTTAGGAAAGGAAATCTGCTGTCCTTGCCTGGTCTGGCCTACAGGTGACTCCAGACCCACAGCAATGTGGTTGACTCATACCTGCTGTCTGAAATGGCTTAGCAAGCCACTCAGTTGTTAAGTGCAATGAGGGATGGGCAACAAATGCTGGCCTTGCCAGCAATGCCCACATCCCATGAAAGAATAGAAAATGAACTCATGACCTCTGAATAGATCAAGGTCAGGTAGTGCAGAACCAGGATTGGCAGCATTTTAGACTGTGCTGATCGCAGTCTAGGAGTGAGAACTTCAACTGGGCCCAAACGTTTCCTTATTTATTCTTGGACTGAAGGAAACATTTTGCAGTTCACTTGTACCAGGGACAGTGTCGAGGTACGTCTGTCATATCGTGTCCAAATGTGCACGTTCCACTTTTTCTTTCTCAAGGTTAGATGTTCAAAGTATTTACAGACTAGAGATAGGCCAATTGGTCTAACTGGTTCATGCCAGTGCTTTTGTTTCATATGAGCCTACTCCCACCTCTACTTCATCTCACCCTATCAGCATATCCTTCTATTCCTTTTTCCCCTGTATTTATCCAGCTTCCCCTTAAATGCGTTTATGTTATGTGCCTCAAGTATTTTCCAGTAGCTGACGGTACAGGTCTAGAGGACACAGATTTAAGGTTTTGGGCAAGAGATACAGGGGAGATGTGAGGAAGGACTTTTTCACACAGCGAGTTGCAATGACCTGGAACTCACTGCCTGCGAGGGTGGTGGAAGTGGAAATGGTCAATGATTTCAAAAGGAAATTGCATCGGCATTAAGGAAATAAACTGCAGGGCTATGGGGATAGAGCAGAGAAATGGGGCTGACTGAATTGTTCTACAGAGAGCCGGCATGGACTCAATGGGCCGAATGGCCTCCTTCTGTGTCATAATGACTCGATGATTCCATAACTACTCCCTGTGGTACTGAGTTCCACATTCTGACTGCTCTCTGGGTAAAGGTGTTTCTCTTGAATTCCTTATTGGATTTATTGGTGACTATGTTGTATTTATGGGCCCTAATACGGGTCTCACCCTTGACTCTGCTTCAGATTCCCACTTCCCCTCCTCACACAGCTACCCCAGCAAAACAATTTTAATTTCCCACACCCCTTGTTGCCTCTTTGCCTGCAATTAACCAACAGCTTTGTGCTTCAGGCTGATGCCCACGAGAAACGAGACTGAAACTAGCCAATCTCACTACAAACATAGGAGCCTCAGGACTGACAGATCCCATCTGTCTGGAATGTGAGTTTAAGGAAGGATGTAAATGTGTTGGAAGCAGTACAGAGAAGGTTTACTAGACTACACCTGGAATGCACAGGCTGTCTTATGAGGAAAGATTGGACAGGCTAGGCTTGTATCCGCTGGAATTTAGAAGAGTAAGAGGTGACTTGATTGAAACATATAAAATTGAGGGGTCTTGACAGGGTGGATGTGGAAAGGACGTTTCCTCTTGTGGAAGAATCTAGAATGAGGGGGGGTCACTGTTTAAAAATAAGGGGTCGCTCATTTAAGATAGAGATGTGGAGAAATTTTTTCTCTCGGAAGATTGTGAGTCTTTGGAATTCTTTTCCTCAAAAGGTGATGGAAGCAGAGTCTTTGAGTATTTTTAAGGCAGAGATAGATAGATTCTTGCTAAGCAAAGGGGTAAAAGGTTATCGGGAGTAGGCTGGGTTGAGCTTACAGTCAGATCAGGCATGGTCTTATTGAATGGCAGGGCAGGCTGGAGGGGCCGAGTGGCCTACTCCTGCTCCTAATTTGTCTGTTCATATGTTCGTAGTGGAACACTGCACCAGTGAGCACTTCCTCAATGTGGCTGATATGGGTGGTATTGAAGTCTTAATCCAGAGGGTACACAGAGAGTTGTTGAGACTTTAATGATCCACTGCACATTTTTTCAAAATTCATTCTGGGATGTGAGCTTTGCAGGCAAGACTGACATTTATCGCCCATCTCTAGTTGCCTTGTGAAGGTGGTGGTGTGCCTTGTTCTTGAACCACTGGTTAGTGGTGTGATATTGCTGGTTTGCTAGGCCATCTCAGAGGGCAGTTAAGAGGCAACTATTTTAGTGTGAAGACTGGCGTGACTGAAAGCTCTCGACTGGGTAAGGACGTCAGGTTTCCTTTTCTGAAGGATATTAGTAAACCAGTCGGGCTTTTACGACAATCTGACAGCTTCACAGAATAGAGTACAATCACAGAATGGTTACAGTGCAGAAGGAGGCCATTCGGCCCATCACGTCTATGCTGGCTCTCTGTTGGAGCAACTCAGCTAGTCCCACTCCCCTTCCCTTTCCCCATAGCCCTGCAAATTTATTCTCTTCATACAATTATCCAATTCCCTTTTGAAAGCCACGATTGAATCTGCCTCCACCACACTCTCAGGCAAAGCACTCCAGATCCTAACCACTCGCTCTGCCAAAATCTTTTTCCTCATCTTGCCATTGGTTCTTTTGCCATTAACCTTATAACGGTGTCCTCTGGTTCTCGACTCTTCAGCCAATGAGAACAGTTACTCTCTATCTACTCTGTCTAGTCTCCTCATGATTTTGAACATCTCGATCAAATCTCCTCTCAACCTTCTCTTTTCTAAGGAGAATGACCCCAGCTTCTGCAATCTATCCACGTAACTGAAGTCCCTCATCCCTGGAACCATCCTTATGAATCTTTTCTGCACCCTCTCTAAACGCCTTCATATCCTTCTCAAGCATGGTGCCCAGAATTAGACACAACACTCCAGTCGAGGCCGAACCAGTGTTTTATAAAGGTTCATCATAATTTCCTTGCTCTTGTACTCTATGTCTCTACTTATAAAGCCTTGGATACCATATGCTTTATTAACTGCTTTCTGAACCTGCTTCATTGTCACTTCTTTTAATAATCGGCTTTTTATTCCCAGGTTAAAAAAAACCTGAATTGAAATTCTCAAATTGCCCTGATGGGATTTGAACGTTTGTTCTCTGGATTACTGAAAGAATTCCTTGCACTTACTTACACCCAAAGTACTCTACAGCCTTTTTGAAACATGGTCATTGTTGTAACATAGGAAACGTGGCAGCCAATTTATGCACAGCAAGCTCCCACAAACAGCTGTGAGACAACGACGAGATAATCTGTTTTAAGTGTTCGTTGCTGGTCAGGCCATCAGCTTAACTCCCCTGCTCTTCTTTGAAATGTGCCGTGAGAATTTTTACATCCATCCGAGACGGCAGGCATGGCCTGGGTTTAGCAACTCATCCAAAAGATGGCACCTCTGACAGCGCAGCACTCCCTCTGTACTGCGTTGGGACTGTCAGCCTGGATTTTGTGCTCCCAGTCTCTGGAGTGGGGCTTGAATCCACAATCTTGTGACACAGAGGCAAGAACACTATCCACTGAGCCACGGCTGCACTCTATTGTTGGCCAAAAATGAGGGAAAAATGGCAAGTGGGAGTCATTGAGTCTGGGATGCAGCTACCTCCTAGAAGGGGATGGAAGCATTGTGGTAATGTTAGTGGATTAGTAATCCAGAGGCCTGGACTAATATTCTGGAGACATGAGTTCAAATGCCAGCGGGGGGGAGGGGGGGGGGGGGGGAGCGTAATATAAATTCAATTAAGTAATAAATCTGGAATTGAAAAGCTAATCACATTACAAATGATCATGAAACTACCAGATTGTTGTAAAAATCCATCTGGTTCATTAATGTCCTTCAGGGAAGAAAATCTTCCATCCTTGCCTGGTCTGGCCCTACATGTAACTCCAGACCCACACCAATGTGGTGACTCTTAACTGCTCTCTGAAATGGCCTAGTAACCCTCTCAGTTGTATCAAAGCACTACAGAAAACAAGCACAGTGGGTGTACCTACACCACATGGACTGCAATGGTTCACTGGCCTTGCCAGCAATACTCACATCCCAAGAACAAAGAAAAAAATGAACCTGAGGGTAGATAAGTCAGCAGTGATTATCTGAATACAAAAAATGTCCTGATCTAAATAAATCTGATCACTTTGACTTTACAAGGCTCAGTCCATCCATTTAGACGAGACAGGAGGAAGACACTTAATGGGCAATTCTGAAATCTAGGCCTCTTAGAGGGTGCTTCTGAAAATCTCAAACCTTTCCAAATGGGCCCTTAAGGCAAATAACCATCTGCACAGTGAATTCACACACTATTTCACTGATCAACATTCTGCCATTGTGATTTGCCCCTCGAGTAGGTCCTAACTCAAGTCTCTTACACCAGGTTCTTGAACCACCCACCAGGGAAGAGGTGGTTTTCCTAATGCCTTCCTCACAGTTTTGTCTTTGCAGGCCTGTCTCGCAGATAGGTTGCACCCAAGGCTGAAGATTCCCTCCCCTGCCCCATCTACCCCCTTACACTAGGGAGGGGGGCACCCACACCCATTGGACACAGGTCCCCCGCTGCTGTAGCCAACCCAGTATCCGAGCTGGCATACTTGGCGTTTGCTCACTGGGAGCCAGTGAACATGGGCCATGAGCTCAAAGCTCTGACTCATAAGAGCATAAGAACTAGGAGCTGGGGCAGGCCATTAGAGTCAACTCCGACATTGAATAACAGCAAGAACTTATATTTATATAGCCCCTTCAACATAATAAAACATCCTAAGGTGCTTCACAGTAGCCTTATAAAGCAAAATTACATGCCGAGCCACAAATTAGGAAAGATGGCCAAAGCTTAGCCAAAGAAGTAGATTTTAAAGAGCATCTTAAAGGAAGAAAGAGAGGCAGAGAGGCAGCTGAGCATCCCCCATTTTAATTGCTCCACCATTGGTTGCTGTGCCTTCAGCTACCCATAAGATCATGACTGATCTTCTACATCACTTTCCCACCCTATTCCCATATTTCTTGATTCCCTAAGTGTCAAAGAACCTATCAATCTCAGTCTTCGATATACTCATCCACAGCTCTCGGGGGTAGAGAATTCCAAAGATCCCTCTGAATGAAGAAAGTTCTCCTTATCTCAGTCCCAAATGGCCAACCCCTTATCCTAAGACTGTGACCCCCTAGTTCTAAAACTCTGAGGTGGGAATGCTACTCCTGAGCCAGTGCTCACCCTGTTCCCCGACAGGATGTAAACTGAGTACTTAGAGAGACTGTAATCTAGTCTCCACTCACCGAAGCTTACGTCCTTCAGCTCCAGTCTCAGGAGGGTGATTACTATTCCTAAGCCCAGGGCTTGCTCCTTATCCCTCTGGCCACCAGCATTGTCACTTGCATCTGGGCCACCTTCTAACCTTCCTTGTGCCAGGTCTCCTGTTGCTCCGCGGGTGGACGCAGCTGAGATGCAGCAAAGCTTTACCAAAGTGTCAAGGTTCAATCAGCTGAAGTCACAATGTCGTAAGCTGCCTCCTCACTCTTTAGAGGCTCAGTTTCTGAGTACGCTATGCAAAAGAAGTCCTCTCCCATGAGGCAATATTTGCGACTGAATACTTCACCTGCTCCTGTGATATTACTCTTGCCACTATTTCTAATGGAGAGATTAATTCATCTTTGAAAATAACGTACAAAAGAAAATTAGAAAGGCAAATACTGTAGGACTATGAGGAAAGAGCAAGGGAGTGGGACTAATTGGACCGCTCTTTCAAAGAGCCAGCACACGCACGATGGATCAAATGGCCTCTTTCTGTGCTGCACCATTCTATATAGTTTACACATGCAAGAGTTTCTGCTGAAATAGCCAACAGAGGAAGGTCTTACAAATCCAATAAACAATTCCCTTGTCTATTGACAACAACAATGTCCTGCAGGAACTTACACACGTGGGTCGAAATCGTGAACTGGAACCAAACCCTGACAATGGATGCTCTCTGAGTGAAGTGGGGGTGGGGGACGGGGAGTTGACAGAGGTTAATCTATGATTAACAACACCTCCCAGTCCACCCATCCCCCACCACCCGCTCTCTCAATCCCCTCTCCCTCACTACATCACCCAGAGAGTAATCGCAATTTAAAAGGATGTTGTCCTGGGGAGATGGTGGCAAGGTAATTCATTGACAATGAAAGCTCTCACCATCAGCAGAATACTTGAATTAGAATTCCGCTTCTGGAGAGGGGCGGGACAAGGAATGGAGGATTGGGGAGGTGTTGAGGGGAGCGAGGATTGTGCATTGAAGAGAGTTTCAATTAAAATGAATGCAGACAGAGTCTGAGAATGAGAAAGGCAGAGGGAGACAGAGAGGGTGACAAAGAAGGAGACAGACGGTGAATGAGAGAAAGACAGAGAGAAACAGACCCTGAGAGCGTGTAAGAGTGAAAGAAAGACAGAGAGGGTGACAGAGACGGAGACAGTGAGAGAGAGACTGTGATGGACAGTGTGTTAGTGAGGGAGATAAAAAGATTGATGAAGAGACAGTGAGATACAGAGGCAGAGTGACAGATTGAGAAGGAGCGATAGAAAGACAGTGAAAGAGAATGAGAGGAGACAGAGACACAACATAAGAGAGAAAAGCATAAAGAGACAGGAAGACAGACCATGTGAGAGAAGGAGGTAGAGAGACAGTGAGAGGGAGACAGACAGACAGAGAGACAGAGGCAGTGTTAGAAAGGCAGAGAGAGACAGAAAAATGGGCAGAGTGGGACAGTGAGAGGGAGATAGCTGAAAAGAGAGAGTAAAACAAAGCAAGAAAGGCAAAGAGAGACAGAGATAGTTGGAGAGGGGAAGACACAAAAACAGAAGGAGACAGAGACAGTAATAGAGGAGGAACAGAGATGGAGTGAGAGACAAAGAAAGAAACAGAGAGACAGACCAGGAAAGAGGGAGAGACAGAGACAAAAACAGGAAGTGTGAGACAGAGAGAGAGACAGAAAGAAAGACGTAGAAAAAGAGACAGTGTGACAGAGGAAGAAAGACAGAGAACAAGAGAGAAAGAGTTATCGAGTTAGAGAGAGAGTGAAAGGGAGTAAGATAGAAAGTGAGAGCAACAGACATGTTTAAAGACTGAGGGACAGATAGAGCGGAAGAGGAGAGAAAATATGTGTGAGAGAGAGAAACCATGAGACAAATGGTGAATAAGGGAAGGAAATAGGCATGCGAAGAAGGGAAAAATTAATTTGTTCCTATGTATTAAACAAAAGTTGTGTGAAATGTACATAGAACCAAAACTATTAATTCGTTATGTGAAGTTATCAAACATCAAAAGCAAATGTTTCAAAGTTATTTCTTAAATTGCTGGATTATATTCAAACTGCTATTCAGAACAATGGTCGTCATTCTACTTTCAGAAAGCTCAATGACATAATGGAGTAGAAGTTGAAGAGGGCACTTGAACTGTAAATGGAACAGAAAGATAAGGGCAGGGGCAGATTAATGAATGGACCTATAGCGCCAGTGACAAAGACATGCTGATAAACCTCAGCCTAACACAGACTCCCTAAAGCCTGTCCACCATCCACTTGCCTGGATGGGTGTAGCTCTAACAACACTCAAGATGCTCAACATCATCTAGGACAAAGCAGCCACTTGATTATCCTTCTTATAATTATGTGGAACAATTTCACTCCAGCAGCGTGTGCGTGTTTGCGTATGTGTGAAGATTATGCAAGGGCAGGAGAAGTCACGGGCTAGCCAGTTGGCAGTCACAACCTAAGGCTCATAAAATGGAGAATGACCGTGTGGTAGCACCTTCTCACATCCTCCAGAAAAGAGACTATTATTATGTCGGCAAATCTTACAGCCAATTTCCACCTGGTATGATGGCATAAATAATAACAGGCTGACTAATTGGGCTTAGTTGATCAGGGAATGTTGGCCTATAGTCACTCTTACTGATAACAGCTTTTAAGTGTATTTATATTCTCAAGTTACCTTAGTGGGATTTGAACTCATATCCATCCAGGTTAGTGGTGCAGTCTTTCACATGTTAGGTCAATAATGCTACCACACCCCTATCAGCAACTGCCTGCTGTATATTAATCATATGCCCCAAATATTTGCCAACGTTTGACTAACTTCCATTGCTACTTGTCAATCCCACGCCAAATATTGGTGCAGAATTTACATACGAGTTTCAACTAAAACACAATCAAAATCCACAGAGTTGCCAAGGAACAATTTATAAAGTAGAATTTACAGCAGAAAGATGGACATAAATGTAGGGGGCATAATCAAGAAGTTTGCAGACAACACAAAAATTGGCCGTGTGGTTGATAGCGAGGAGGATAGACTACAGGAAGATATCGATAGACTGGTCAGGTGGGCAGAGTGGCAAATGGAATTCAACTTGGAGAAGTGTGAGGTCATGCATTTGGGGAGGTCAAACAAGGCAAAGGAATACACGATTAATGGGAAAATACTGAGAGGTGTAGAGGAAGTGAGGGACCTTGGACTGAATGTCCACAGATCCCTGAAGGTAGCAGGACAGGTTGATAAGGTGGTTAAGAAGGCATATGGAATCCTTTCCTTTATTAGCCAAGGTATAGAATATAAGAGCAGGGAGGTTACGTTGGAACTGTATAACTCATTGGTTTGGCCACAATGTGAGTACTGTGTGCAGTTCTGGTCACCTCATTACAGAAAGGATGTAATTGCACTAGCGAGGGTACAGAGGAGATTTATGAGGATGTTGCCAGGACTGGAAAAATGTAGCTATGAGGAAAGATTGGATAGGCTGGGGTTGTTCTCCTTGAAACAGAGGAGAGGAGTCTGAGGGGAGATTAGATTGAGATGTACAAAATTGTGAGGGGCCTGGATAGAGTGGATGGGAAAGGTCAGTGACTAAGGGGCATAAATTTAAAGTGATTGATAGAAAGATTAGAGGGAAGATGAGGAAAAGTTTTTTCACTCAGAGGGTGGTAGGGGTCTGGAACTCACTGCATGTAATGGTAGTCGAGGCAGAAACCCTCAACTCATTTAAAAGATATCTGGATATGCACCTCAAGTGCCGTAACCGGCAGGACTACGTACCAAATGCTGGAAGGTGGAATTCGGCTGGGTGGCTGGTTTCTTGGCTGGTGCAAACATGATGGGCCAAGTGGCCTCTTTCTGAGCTGTAAACGTCCTATGATTTCTAAGAATAGAAGCTCACGAGTCCTTCATAGACTTTGTTTATTATAGAATTGCTGGACTCTCAATCAGAGACTGATCTGTAGAAGTGTTGTCCGAGAGATAGACTATTTGTAACCTTTGCTTTAATAGAAATCCAATCAGGCATCCTTGAGGTTTGAAACTCAGGCCTGTTTGTCATTCCAGATTTTGACCACTTTGATGGACAGTTTCAGGATATGAAAGTTCCCCCAGCAAAGAAACACAGAATCACACAAGAACAGAAGGAGGTCATTTGGACCATTGTGCCTGTGTTGGCTCTTTGAAAGAGCTATCCAATTCGTCCCACATTCCTGGAGAGGGGATCATGGGCTAACCTGGTACTGTCCGCACCACAGCATCACATTCTTTCTCATGCACCAATCTCCAGGTCTAGGAACACAAATGAGTAAAATCTATCTTATTTCTTCAGGTCACCAGTTACTATCTTTGGGGTTCAAGGTTTAACTCACAATGTAGAAAAGAGTGAAAGTTAATATCGGGTCTCTCATCCTCAGAATGTGCCAATGTGCATCAATTACTTGTGAAGTGTGGTCACTGTTGGTTTTTAGCCAAATGCACAGCCAAACCTGTGCACAGTGAGATCCCACAAACTGCAATGCATTGAATGATTGGCTAAGTTGTTTGCTGATGGGATAAATGTTGACCAGAACACCATTACAGTCTAATTTTACTGTAACCAGTCCCTTGAGAGCAAATATTGTGAAAATTGTGCTCAAAGTGAGCTTTATTTGCGACAGTTAATTCAGAATTAGAGTTTTTTTGGAATTATAATTGAAAACTGTTTAGAGAGTTAAATAGGTTTCATATCCTTGGCTTGCATTTGCTTGAGCTTAAACAGTTATGGGGCGATCCGATTGAAGTGTTTGAAATGATAAAGGGATTCAAGGCGTAGAGATAGTGAAACTATTTCCTCCAGAGGGGGTAGTCCACAACAGAGGGGGAATAACCTTAAAATTAGAGCCAGGCCATTCAGGGGTGATGTGAATAAGTACTTCTTCAAACAAAGGATAGTGAAAATACAAGAATACAGGAAACCAAGAAATAGGAGCAGCAGTAGACCATATGGCCCATCGAGCCTGCTCTGCCATTCAATATGATCATGGCTGACCTTGGGCTTCAATTCCACTTTCCTGCCTGCTCCCCATATCCCTTGATTCCTGGAGAGACCAAAAATCTGTCTATCTCAGCCTTAAATGTATTCAATGATGGAGCATCCACAACCCTCTGGGATAGAGAATTCCAAAAATGCACAACCCTTTGAGTGAAGTAATTTCTCCTCATCTTAAATGATCACCCCTTATCCTGAGACTGTGCCCCTGTGTTTAAGATTCCCCGACCAGCGGAAACAATCTCTCAGCGTCTACCCCATCCAGCCCCTTCAGAACTTTGTATGTTTCAATGAGATCGCCTCTCATTCTTCTAAACTCCAGAGTGTCTAGACCCAATTCGCTCAGCCTCTCATCATAGGACAACTCCCTCATCCCAGGGACCAATTTAATGAACCTTCAGTGCACTGCCTCCAGTGCAAGTATATCCTTTCTTTAATATGGAGACCAAAACTGCACACAGCATTCCAGACGTGGTCTCACCAAAACCCTGTACAATTGTAGCAATCTGGAACTCTCTTGCCCCAAATTGCTGTGGATGCTGGAGGTCTTTCAAGACTCAGATCGATAGATTATTGTTGGAAAAGGGTATTGAGCAAGATAGAGCAAAGGCAGATAATTGGAGTTGAGGTGCAGATCAACCATGGTCTGACTGAATGTATGGTTGCCAGCCATCCAGGAATGTCCTGGTGTTTCCAGGTATTAAGAATTAATCTCCTGGACACTGCTATGAATTACCCAGGAGATTTATCATAGGGGCTTTATAGAAAGTGTCTGCCTTCTTCATTTTCTTTAAACACTTTGGTCTGTTAGTTGTAACAATATTGGAAATGGGGGAGAAAAAGGACTGTTTGACTGAGTGGGGCCGTGGTCATGTGACAAAGCTTCCAGGAATACAACCAAACAGAGTTGGCAACCTCATATGAATGGAGCAGCAGTCCCAAGGGGTTGAATGGCCCACTCTCGTTCCGAATGTAACTGTTTTACGTTGGAATATTAGCACAGAGTTTCCACAAAGGATCTCTGAGTCTCCCAAAGAAATGCTGTAATTGGCTATTCTTAGCCTTTTGCCCTTTTGCTCTGGATGTTCTCCAGAAGGGGCAGGAGGCGAAACAGAAGAACAGGAGCGGGAGTAGGCCATTCAGCCCCTCAAGCCTGCTCCGCCATTCAGTAAGATCATAACTGATCCGATCATGGCCTCAACTCCACTTTCCTGTCTGCCCCCATAACCCTCGACTCCCTAGTAGTTCAAAAATCTGTCTAACTCAGCCTTGAATATATTCAATGACCCAGCCTCCATTGCTCCCTGAAGAGAATTCTAAAGATTTATGACCCTCTGAGAGAAGAAATTCCTCCTCATCTCCGTCTTAAATGTGAGACTCCTAATTCTGAAACTGTGTCCCTATTTCTAGATTCCCCAGGAGGAAGGAGTTACCATGGGAATTGGGAGACCTGCGAAACACCTCTTGTAATTTTGGTGCTATTCTCTCGGTACCTTCATATCAAACAATCTACTTCTCCACAACAGAATGGTGCAGCACAGAAGGAGGCATTGAGTCTGTCGATACTGTTCAGTTCTTTCAAAGAGCAATCCAGTTAGTTCCACTCCCCAGCTTTTTCTCCGTAAGCCTGCATTTTTTTCCTTCAAGCATTTATAGAATTCCATTTTGAAGGCAGCTATTGAATCTGTACCCTATCAGGCAGCGTATTCCAAATTCTAACCACTGATTGTGTAAAAAAGATTTTCCTGATGTTGGCTCTGGTTCTCACCAAATGCCTTAGATCTTTACCTTCTGGTTATCGACTCTTCGGCCAGAGGAAACAGTTTCTCTTTATTTACTCTATCTACACCCTTCACTATTTTGAACACCTCTATCAAATCTCCTCTTAGTCTTCTGTGCTCTAAGGAGTACAACCCCAGCTTCTCCAGTCTCTTCACATAAGTGTAATCCGTCGTCCCTGGAACTATTTAACTGAGCGGGATTGGGTTGTTGTGTGTTAAGAGGGATTTTACTTCTGGAAGGTCAGTTTGAGTGCCCCACCCAGCTTTACAGGAGCACTTGTGGGAACTTGCTGAGTTGTTGGTTTATTCTTGAGGTTTGCATCTTTGACATGTTAGGAATGCTCGGCGCTGAAGATCACCTCTACTGATCCCTCGTGCTCTATTAATCACGAAGCCATTGTGTTCTGGAGGCCCAGTTGTTTTCAGAGAGACAGCCAACCCTAAGAGGGAGGTTTGAGCTGAATGTTGCTGGTAGACTGATCAACGTGAAGTTATCTAAAGATTCTGAGCAGCCAACACTATCTACCACATGGGAAGGTCCCATCAAACTGGCCAAGCGTGGCTCAATGATCCTGCAGAAAGTAGAGGCAGAATATAGAAGATTTTTTTTCCTACCTTCACTCCATCTGTCTTCTTGTTGCCTGAGCTCCTCCCACCTATAAGAGGAAGGAAACCAAATGCAATTATATTGAGATGTACAATAAATGGATAGCGGAGTTAGTAACCAGGAGGATCGAGGGTTAGGGAAGGGGGAAAGGTTTCCTTCGGTGGTTAATGCTTGTAATCGAATGAGAGACCATTGCATCTTTTTAAGGGAAGAGTAGATGAAACATTTTCCCCTGAAATTTCCACGGTGAGATTTCTCCATCACCTGCTGTCACCTTGGCATTAGGTGAGTGGAGACCTGGAGACGCGAGTGAGTGTCACTTCACCTGGGTCTCCGCTGATTTTGCACCAAAGTTCCCAGAGTGGGAGGTCAGAAGGAGCCTGGCATATTCCAACCTATAAAGAAGAGGAAGACAATGGGACAGTGCAATCAGTTTTGGATTGCTCTAGCAAACAGCCGACACAAAGGACGAAAAATATTGCATTTATATAGTGCCTTTCCCAACCTCAAGATGTCAGGGACCTCAGGGCCTTGAGGGAAAAGCAGGAGGGAGGCGGGGTGAATTGCAAGGAGCCGGCATGGGCATGATGGGCCGAATGGCCTCGTTCTACGTTGTAATATTCCATGGCCCAAACAAGGTAAGGATCATATTGTTTTCAGAGCTGTTTTGGGACAACAGCCGGCAGATCTCGTAGCCAGCGGCCACAGCACTGCTGCAGCCCTGCAGCAGACACACACCCATTTAACAAGGGGCTTAGTCCTGCCAGGGTGTGAACTGTGCCTGGATATGTTGGATAAGGATAAATCCAGGGAAGCTCAATTGAGTGGGTGATGTTGGCCCTGCTGTATGTGTGTGTATTTGAAGTGGAACACTATGGGAAAAGAAAGAACTTGTACTTATACAGCGCCTGTCCCAATCTCAGGACATCCGAAAGCGCCTCACAGCCAATGGAGTACTTTTGCAAGTGTAGTTGCTATAGTAATGTAGGAAATACGGGAGCCAATTTACACACAGCAAGGCTGAGCCATAGATCACTGGACCCCTTCTACAAGGCTACAACTGATTTTCAGATAGAACAAGGGAGGGGTATTTGGAACAGAGTGTGCTTGTGTCCTGAATTTTCCTTCCCCTTTAAGAGCCCTGAACCTGAAGGAAGAGAGACTAAATTATAAAAGAAGCCAGATGATGCATTTGGGAATGAGAAAGACAAGTTCAAACACAGGGCAGCCCATCTGTCATCACCTCTCCCAGCCTTTTTATTCATTGATGGGATGTGAGTGTTGATGTCAAGACCAGCAGGTGGGAGTCATGAGCTGCCTTCTTAAATACAACTGTGTTGCTTACTCGACCACTTCAGAGGTCAACCACATTTCTGAGGGTCTGGAGTCACATATAGGCCAGACCAGGTAAGGACAGTAGATTTTTTCCCCCTAAAAGGACGTTAGTGAACCAGCTGGGTTTTTGCCATCAATCCAGTAGTTACATGGTCACCATTAATTATACCAGTTTTTTTATTGCAGATTTATTTAATTAACTGAATTTAAAATCTAAAACTACCATGGATTTGAACTCCTGTCACTAGCTTGTTACTCCAGGCCTCTGGATTAATAGCCCAGTAACATAACCATCAGTGTACAATAACATGCCAAGAGTAAATAGAACGAACTGTCAGTCTACTTGAATCATTCATCTCGAGGGCAACCAATAAAACTACGGGCACATTTCACTTGTGGTAGATTGAGGCCCTCAGTAATTCTCACTCTTAAAAGTTTTGACTGCCTGAAACAAAATTGATTCTTAACCTATTTAAGAATGAATATATTCATGAGATGAGTAAATTCCACTCCCCGAATACAATTAAAGAAAAAAAAACTGATAAATCTCAAACATCGGTAATCAACTTAGGAGGAACTGATCAATATTCCTGAATATTTTACACTTCACGGTTCATTAAATGCCCCTGAATACGATCATCAGTCAGTTCTGAATGAAGTAAACTAAAGAACTTACATTTACATAGTGCCTTTCATTACCTCAGAATGTTCCAGAACAACAACAACAACTTATATTTGTTTATATTTATCCTTTTCCTTTTTTCCTTTTGGGCCTCCTCATCTCGAGAGACAATGGATACGCGCCTGGAGGTGGTCAGTGGTTTGTGAAGCAGCGCCTGGAGTGGCTATAAAGGCCAATTCTGGAGTGACAGGCTCTTCCACAGGTGCTGCAGAGAAATTTGTTTGTCGGGGCTGTTGCACAGTTGGCTCTTCCCTTGCGCCTCTGTCTTTTTTCCTGCCAACTGCTAAGTCTCTTCGACTCGCCACAATTTAGCCCTGTCTTTATGGCTGCCCGCCAGCTCTGGCGAATGCTGGCAACTGACTCCCACGACTTGTGATCAATGTCACACGATTTCATGTCGTGTTTGCAGACGTCTTTATAGCGGAGACATGGATGGCCGGTGGGTCTGATACCAGTGGCGAGCTCGCTGTACAATGTGTCTTTGGGGATCCTGCCATCTTCCATGCGGTTCACATGGCCAAGCCATCTCAAGCGCCGCTGACTCAGTAGTGTGTATAAGCTGGGGGTGTTGGCCGCTTCAAGGACTTCTGTGTTGGAGATATAGTCCTGCCACCTGATGCCAAGTATTCTCCGGAGGCAGCGAAGATGGAATGAATTGAGACGTCGCTCTTGGCTGGCATACGTTGTCCAGGCCTCGCTGCCATAGAGCAAGGTACTGAGGACACAGGCCTGATACACTCGGACTTTTGTGTTCCGTGTCAGTGCGCCATTTTCCCACACTCTCTTGGCCAGTCTGGACATAGCAGTGGAAGCCTTACCCATGCGCTTGTTGATTTCTGCATCTAGAGACATTTATATTTATCTATATTTATATAGCGCCTTTAACAACAGAAGGTCCCAAGGCGCTTAACAGGAACATTGTAAAACAAAATTTGACACTGCGCCACAAAAGGAGATATTAGGGCAGATGACCAAAAGCTTGGTTAAAGAGGTAGATTTCAAAGGGCATCTTATAGGAGGAGAGAGAGGTGGAGAGGTGGAGAGGTTTACGGAGGGAATTCCAGAGCTTAAGGCCTGAGCGGCTGAAGGCACGGCCGCCAATGGTGGAGTGATTAAAATCGGGGATGTTCAAGAGGCCAGAACTGAATGAGCACAGAGATCTTGGAGAATTGTGGGGAACAGCCAATGAAGTACTTTTGAAGTGTAGTCACTGTTATAACGTAGGAAACATGACAGTCAATCTGTGCACAGCAAGCTTCCACAAACAGCAACATGATAATGAACAGATCGTCTGCTTTTTAAATATTTCTGGTTCAAGGGTAAATATGGGCCCAGGACACTGGGGAGAACTCCCTGCTATTCTTCAAAATACTGACCATGGGATCTTTTACGCTCAGCTGAGAGGGCAGACGGGGCCTCGATTTAAAGTTTCTTTCGGAAAACATTTGTGAGTCAGCTGGGTGGTCACTTCAGCCCTGTGATGCCCCCGGGCCGACCTCCGATTCCCAAGGCCATTATTGTATTCGAATTAGGCTTGCTGTTCTCCATCAGTCAATCCCACATTCCTTCCTTCCTTCCTGTCGCCGCAGTTTAGTGGAAAGCTCCACAATTTTGTGATTTACAACACCGAGTGTTTCGCTGCACAGATTTCTTTAACAGACAGCTTTGTTGATATTTTGATGGGGGCAGTGCCTCCATTGAATAAGATTTGACAGAAATTTAAAACGGAGAGGAAAAGAGAGGGCAAATCTTGCAGCTGCTCCAAGCATGAAACAAATCTGGCTGAGCAAAGTCTTTGAACAAACGGCAATCTGTACCAAACAGTGTTGCGTTAGGCTCTGGTCCCTTGTCTCCCTAATGCATTCACAGCCTCAGCAATGGGAGTTTGCTGTAAAGCATCACTGATTAATCCATGGATCTCTGCCAAGCTCATCGATCTCCATTACTAGAGAGGTAAGCACATGCCAGGCTCCCTTAGATCAGATAAAGGTCAATCAGCTCTTACAAACACATTTCTCGGACGAGACAGTTCATCTCCATTATGTCAGCACAAACTGCTGGAAAGTGAAGGCAGAAGGAATCAATTTGTCCCAAATCCTCTCCTTAATTCCGGTAAATAGCACTCAGTCGCACGCTCTCATTTTTTTTTAACGATAGTTAGGTTTCCCCTGTCTCTGATCAATTCCCCTCTGGGGAGCAGCGGAACTCTCCCTGATCTCCTGGCCAATGTTTACGCCTCAACCAACATCACTAAAGACAGATTAGCCGGTCATTTATCTCATTGCTGCTTGTGGGATCTTGCTGTGCACAAATTGGCTCGTGAGTTTCCTACGTTTCAAAAGTGCTTCATTGACTATAAAGTGCTGGAGAAAGTGCAATGAGGATGAAAATGATTTTACCAGAATTGAGAGGGCGAAGCTTTCAGGAAAGGTTGAACAGGCTGCGACTCTTTTCTATGAAGACCTGATGGAGGTCTTTGAAAATTAAGAAGGGGTTCGATCGGGTAGATTTGGAGGAACTGTTTCCACTTGTGCAAGGGACCAGAACAAGGAGGCATAAATATAAGATAGTCACTAACAAATCTAATGGAGAATTTAGAAGGAGTTTCTTTGCACATGTTTTCTACATTACAACAGTGACTACACTTCAACGGCACAGTGGCACAGTGGTTAGCACTGCAGCCTCACAGCTCCAGCGACCTGGGTTTGATTCTGGGTACTGCCTGTGTGGAGTTTGCAAGTTCTCCCTGTGTCTGTGTGGGTTTTCGCCGGGTGCTCCGGTTTCCTCCCACAGCCAAAGATTTGCAGGTTGAAAGGTAAATTGGCCATTGTAAATTGCCCCTAGTATAGGTAGGCGGTAGGGGGATGTGGTAGGATTAGTACAAATGGGTGGTTGATGGTCGGCACAGACTCGGTGGGCTGAAGGGCCTGTTTCAGTGCTGTATCTCTAAATAAAATTTAAAAAAATACTTCATTGGCTACAAAGCACTGTGGGGTGTTCTGTGGGATGCCCTGTGGTCATGAAAAGCGCTACAAAAATGCAAGTTTTCTTTTCTTTCTTACACAGTGAGTGATGAGCACAGCGAGCTAGCTGCCACAGGGAGTAGCTGAAGCACAGAGCAATGGTACATGTAAGGGGAGGCCTGATGCATTCATGTGAGAGAATCAAGAGAGGGATAACGGGGCAGGGCAGGAAGAGGGATTTAGAGTGGGAGGAGGTTTGTGTGGAACATAGATCAACTGAGCGAAATGAACTATTTCTGTGCGATATATACCATATATACATAGGAATCGAGAGCAGGGGAATCTGCAGAAGCTATTCCCAGGATAAAGACAATAAAAGCATGTATTTTAAGATGTAAAGATCTTGATTAGATCTACACATTTAGGATAATCCACCGATGGAGCTATCTTTTATAAGGTAGCAACACAATTAATGCCTTAATCCATGTTAATATTAGTTAGAGCAGTGCATGTGGAACAGACTGATGTTGAAAATTGCCGGGTCGAGTCATTTAACTTCTTCAAAAAGGAGCTGGAGCGATAACTGATGGGGAATGGGGTTGGCGATTATGGGGAAAAGAACAAACTAAAATGATCAAATAACAAATGGGATGCAATAGGTTCTCATGTTGAGGAGGCGAGGATCGATTTTCTAGGGAAATCAGGGTTCAATTATGGACTGAACAAAGAACAGTACAGCACAGGAACAGGCCATTCGGCCCTCCAAGCCTGCGCCGATCTTGATGCCTGCCTAAACTAAAACCTTCTGCACTTCCGGGGACCGTATCCCTCTATTCCCATCCTATTCATGTATTTGTCAAGATGCCTCTTAAACGTCATTATCGTACCTGCTTCCACCACCTCCCCCGGCAGCAAGTTCCAGGCACTCACCACCCTCTGTGTAAAGAACTTGCCTCGCACATCCCCTCTAAACTTTGCCCCTCTCACCTTAAACCTATGTCCCCTAGTAACTGACTCTTCCACCCTGGGATAAAGCTTCTGACTATCCACTCTGTCCATGCCACTCATAACTTTGTAAACCTCCATCATGTCGCCCCTCCACCTCCATCGTTCCAGTGAAAACAATCCGAGTTTATCCAACCTCTCCTCATAGCTAATGCCCTCCAGACCAGGCAACATCCTGGTAAACCTCTTCTGCACCCTCTCCAAAGCCTCCACGTCCTTCTGGTAGTGTGGCGACCAGAATTGCACGCAATATTCTAAGTGTGGTCTAACTAAAGTTCTGTACAGCTGCAGCATGACTTGCCAATTTTTATACGCTATGCCCCAACTGATGAAGGGAAGCATGCCGTATGCCTTCTTGACTACCTTATCCACCTGCATTGCCACTTTCAGTGACCTGTGGACCTGTACGCCCAGATCTCTCTGCCTGTCAATACTCCTAAGGGTCCTGCCATTTACTGTATACCTCCCACCTGCATTAGATCTTCCAAAATGCATTACCTCACATTTGTCCGGATTAAACTCCATCTGCCATTTCTCCGCCCAAGTCTCCAACCGATCTATATCCTGCTGTATCCTCTGACAATCCTCATCACTATCCGCAACTCCACCAACCTTTGTGTCGTCCGCAAACTTACTAATCAGACCAGCTACATTTTCCTCCAAATCATTTATATATACTACAAACAGCAAAGGTCTCAGCACTGATCCCTGCGGAACACCACTAGTCACATCCCTCCATTCAGAAAAACACCCATCCACTGTTACCCTCTGTCTTCTATGACTGAGCCAGTTTTGTATCCATCTTGCCAGCTCACCTCTGATCCTGTGTGACTTCACCTTTTGTACCAGTCTGCCATGAGGGACCTTGTCAAAGGCTTTACTGAAGTCCATACAGATAACATCCACTGCCCTTCCTTCATCAATTATCTTTGTCACTTCCTCAAAAAACTCAATCAAAGTAGTGAGATACGACCTCCCCTTCACAAAACCATGCTGTCTCTCGCTAATAAGTTTGTTTGTTTCCAAATAGGAGTAAATCCTGTGCCGAAGAATCCTCTCTAATAATTTCCCTGCCACTGACGTAAGGCTCACCGGCCTATAATTTCCTGGATTATCCTTGCTACCCTTCTTAAACAAAGGAACAAAATTGGCTATTCTTCAGTCCTCTGGGACCTCACCTGCAGCCAATCAGGATGCAAAGATTTCTGTCAAAGTCCCAGCATTTTCTTCCATTGCCCCCCTAGTATTCCGGGGTAGATCCCATCAGGCCCTGGGGACTTATCTACCTTAATGCTTTGCAAGACACCCAACACCTCCTCCTTTTTGATAATGAGATGACTGAGACTATCTACACTCCCTTCCCTAGCCTCATCATCCACCAAGTCCTTCTCCTTGGTGAATACTGATGCAAAGTACTCATTTAGTACCTCACCCATTTCCTCTGGCTCCACACATAGATTCCCTTCTCTGTCCTTGAGCGGGCCAACCGTTTCCGTGGTTACCCTCTTGCTCTTTATATATGTATAAAAAGCCTTGGGATTATCCTTAATCCTGTTTGCCAATGACTTTCCATGACCCCTTTTAGCCCTCCTGACTCCTTGCTTAAGTTCCATTCTACTGTCTTTATATTCCTCAAGGGATTCGTCTGTTCCTAGCCTTCCAGCCCTTATGAATGCTTCCTTTTTCTTTTTGACTAGGCTCACAATATCCCGCGTTATCCAAGGTTCCCGAAACTTGCCAAACTTATCCTTCTTCCTCACAGGAACATGCTGGTCCTGGATTCTAATCAACTGACATTTGAAAGACTCCCACATGTCAGTTGTTGATTTACCCTCAAACAGCTGCCCCCAATCTAAATTCTTCAGTTCCTGCCTAATATTGTTATAATTAGCCTTCCCCCAATTTAGCATCTTCACCCGAGGACTACTCTTATCCTTATCCACAAGTACCTTAAAACTGATGGAATTATGGTCAATGTTCCGAAATGCTCCCCTACTGAAACTTCGACCACCTGGCCGGGCTCATTCCCCAATACCAGGTCCAGTATGGCCCCATCCCTAGTTGGACTATCTACATATTGTTTCAAGAAGCCCTCCTGGATGCTCCTTACAAATTCTGCCCCATCTAAGCCCCGAGCACTACGTGAGTCCCAGTCAATATAGGGGAAGTTAAAATCACCCACCACTACAACCCTGTTACCTTTACATCTTTCCAAAATCTGTCTACATATCTGCTCCTCTACCTCCCGCTTGCTGTTGGGAGGCCTGTAGTAAACCCCCACCATCGTGACTGCACCCTTCCTATTCCTGAGCTCCACCCATATTGCCTCGCTGCATGACCCCTCCGAGGTGTCCTCCCGCAGTACAGCTGTGATATTCTCCTTAACAAGTAATGCAACTCCCCCACCCCTTTTACATCCCCCTCTATCCTGCCTGAAGCTTCTAAATCCTGGAACATTTAGCTGCCAATCCTGTCCTTCCCTCAACCAAGTCTCTGTAATAGCAACAACATTATAGTTCCAAGTACTAATCCAAGCTCTAAGTTCATCTGCCTTACCTGTTATACATCTCGCATTGAAACAAATGCAGTTCAGACCATCAGTCCCGCTGTGCTCCGCAACATCTCCCTGCCTGCTCTTCCTCTTTGTCTTACTGGCCTTATTTACTAATTCCCCCTCATTTATTTCACTTGCTGTCCTACTGCTCTGGTTCCCACCCCCCTGTCACACTAGTTTAAACCCTCCCAAGTGACGCTAGCAAACCTCGCAGCCAGGATATTTGTGCCCCTCCAGTTTAGATGAAACCCATCCTTCTTGTACAGGTCCCATCTTTCTCCCCTGGTGAGAATAAATAAACATTTTACAGTTTTGCCTGGTTACTTTTTGGGATCAGGGAGCATTTGTACCAAACTTTCTCCAAAATATTAAGTGGGTGCTTGGAGTCCATGATTGGGTAGAGTGTACATGGGCAGTGAAAATAAAGGGACAATGGACCAATGGGCCTTTTCTCATGGAATCATAGAATCTCACAGCACTGAAGGAGGCCATTCGGTCCATCATGACTGTGTCAGCTCTTTGACAGAGTTTCTCAATTTATTCTCACTCTGCAGCTTTTGCCCCATTGCCCTGCAAATTTGTTCTCTTCAAGTACAAGTCTAACTTCCTTTTAAAAGTTATTATGGAATCAGAACTTACCACCCTTTCAGGTAGTGTGTTCCAAATCTTAACAAGCCTCCATGCGAGAAATATCTCCTCATCTCCCCTCTACTTCTTTTGCCAATTATTCTAGATCTACAACCTCTGCTTACAGACCCACTTGCCATAGGAAATAGTTTCTCCCTAATTGCTCTATCAATCCCTCATAATTTTGAATACCTCTGTAAGGTTTCCCCTTACCCTTCTGTGCTCGAAGATGAACAATCCCAGCTTCTCCGGTTTATCCACATAACTGAAGTTCCTCATCCTAGGAATCATCCTGATCAATCTCCTTTGCAATGTCTCTACCACCTTGACATCTTTCCTAAAGTGGGTGCCCAGCATTGGACACAATATTCTAGCTGTGGCCTAACCAGTGCCGTTTAGCTTGACTTCTTTGTTTGTATTCAATGCCCCTATTTACAAAGCCTAGTATTCCATATACTTTCTTAACCATATTATCACTTGCCCTGTCACCATGATATATCCTTTTCAAGGAGACAAACACTGTACTGATTAATGAGGATTTGGATCTCTGAGCAAGGGAAAGTTTATCTCCTGATGCAGGTGTGTGGAAATGGTAAGAACGGGATTTGGGCCTTAACTTTAGGAGGGTCCTGGGGACCCCCAACGTTGGGGCGAAAAGCGGGTCCCAAGCCTGCACTTGCCGACAGCGGGGCCGCCTCGGCAACTTTACCACAGGCCACCTCCTAATTGGCTGCCTGTGGGCTTGCCATCCAATTAAGGACGGTGGGCAGGCTCCTGATGCTGCTGACCCAATCAGAGAGTTGGCAGCTCTGAAGCCTCAGCAGTGCCTCTGGCAGAGGTGGTTGCTGCTGACGCGGGCAGGAGGCCTCGGGAACTCAGCCAGCTCAGTTAGAAAAAATTCGGAGGGCCGAAGGGAAACCCCTCGGTGGAGATCGTTGGAGCTGCTGGGGCTACCTTCCCTGTATGCAGGTCCTTCATTGGGCATATCAATCCTGCACCTCCCCACTCCCGAGCTGCCAAGTGAGGCCACCTCCATTTAGCTGGCGGGAGCCGGGGGAGGGTTGGGCGGGGGGGTCAACCTAACATTGTCAAGATAATAACAGCATTGTAAAATGGCCCCAATTGGGCCTTTAATTATGGTAATCGATTGTTCGCTTCCTTGGAGCAGGCAGCCTCTCCATATCTGCTCCCACTTCCAGTAAAATGCCCCATCAGGCAGCTGACCCAACATTGCTCCCCATGATTTTACTGACACCAACAACCCCCACCACCCCCCTGCAACCTCCCAGGGGCCAGTAAAATCCTGGCCTTGGTTTTTGATTCATTCTAGGCTCTGGTTCTACAGAGAAACGAGTGGTGGGGAGGTGGTTTCAGATACAAATGATTTTATAACTGGCAGGACAACTTGATGTAGATACACTATGGATACAGCAGAAAGCAACAGAAAGTTCTGGATAGGTTCGCCTTACCTGAGAAGTTGCGGGTAGCCAACATTGTAGTGAGAATCGCCCCCTGGAAATAAACGGAAAGATTAACTGTGAGAACAGGATGTTTGGACGGTGGCGCAGTTTGATGTTCTGTTCTAACTTCAAATGAAAAATGGACCCATAATGAGATCAGCATTAATGAAATCTAGTCAGGCTGCAGTGTACAACCTGCTCCAGCATATGCTTTGAGCCATGAGTTAGCGCTCGTTCTCCTGCTCGAATGGATTCTCCGGATTGCACCACCCTTCACATCACTCATTCTCCCTTTGTCTCATAGAACCTGTAAAACATTCTAAACTGCATTTGATGACATTTCATCACTCGATGATCATTAATTCCCAATGCACCCTCGCCTCCACTTTTCAATCTTGCTGGTATTACAAATGCTTCCATTTTTTTATTGTTAAATTTTGAGGATTTGTGTTTTAAAACTGAAAAGGAGCCCGTGGATGTGTTTTTTTACAAGGGTCACTGAGAGGTCTGGATTGTAAACAGCTACTGGAAGGCATCTGTTTTCAAATGATTACCCAGCAGGGGTTGTTTTTGACGTGGGGAAAGATGTTTACAAAGAAGTGACCGGTCAAAATTTTTAGGGGTCAGGAGGCTTGACTCTTGTGACATTGTTTTTGGTTTCATTTTGGACAGTGAGTTGGAATATGGACAATGGTTTGAAAAGACAGCTGGAGAAAACTTGCTAAGGGAACAAAGCCCCAGCTCAGTCTGTTCCAGCTCTTTGAAAAAGTCTCCCAGTTTTCTACTTTTTGAGATGCTGAGAAGCAGGTGTAAGAAACTGCCTGAAACCCCTACCTCTGCAATGTTTCCTGGAAAGCCTGCCCAAACTGATCTTCAAAGTCACAGGACAAGAACTGTTCTAGGAAGATCCCAGTGACAGCCGTCTACACATACTTGAGACGCCAAACAAAAAAGGAGATCTGACATCTTTTCATATCTTCTCTTTTTACTTCAAGAGTTAGCAAGTATTTTGGCCAATGTATTCTTTTTGTTTTTTTGTACTAGTGCTCTTAAAAGAGTAAATTTTTATTCTTTCACTTAACCGGTGTGTGTGTGTGTGTGTGTGTGTGTGTGTGTGTGTGTGTGTGTGTGTGTGTGTGTGTGTGTGTGTGTGTGTGAGTGAAAGGGGATTATGGTAAAAAGGGAACTTTAAGATTTCAATCTGTGTGTTAATGTTTTACTTCTTAGTGGTTAAGACTTGTTTTATAATAAACTGATAGTTTTGTTGTTTATGAAAGAGACTTGGTTGGTGTGTTTTATTCTGGGATAAAAGTTGAGTCTATGATTGACCGTATTGGTAAGTGTGACCTGTGAAGAAGTGGAACTAGAATAAACAGTGCACACCTTGTGCCTCAGTCGTAACACTAGCGATTTAAAAAAATGTATTAATTCTCAGGATGTGGGCGTTGCCCGCAAGGTCAACATTTGTTGCCCCTTGAGAAGGTGGTGGTAAGCCGCCTTCTTGAACCACTGCAGTCTATGTGGCAAAGGTGATCCTACAGTGCTGTTAGGTAATGCATTTCAGGATTTTGACCCAGCAATGATGTATATTTCCAAGTCAGGATGGTGTGTGACTGAGAGAACTTGCAGGTGGTGGTGATCCCACACAGTTGATGACTTTATCCTTCTAGGTGGTAGAGGTTGCAGTTTTGGAAGGTGCTGTCGAAGGAGCCTTGGCGAGTTGCTGCAGTGGATCCCGCAGATGGTTTACACTGTAGCCACTGTGCGTCGGTGGTGCGGGGAGTGAATGTTTAAGGTAGTGTATGGAGTGCCAATGGCCACTTCGTCCTGGATCCAGTCGGGCTTTGTGAGTGTTGTTGGACTTGCACTCATCCAGACAAGTGGAAAGTATAACATCACACTCTTGGCCTGCACTATGAACCTCAATGCTTCATCTGGACTCCTCAATTAAAACTAAACCCCATCATCTACATTGCAACAGTGGTTCAATGTTCACCTTGAAATGAGCTGCATAATGATAAATAAGCAAAGGTGAAATTCCTAATGGGTATATCGACTGTGCTAGATGATGCAATGTATAATTGCTTTCCATGGTAACTCGAAGTACAATAAACAAATATAACTCCATTATTTAAGAAAGATGAGCGAGAAACAAGGAAATGATAGACCTGTTAGTGTAACATCTGTTGGGGGGAAGTTATTGGAATCACTAATTAAGGACAGAGTGGCTGAACACTTAGAGAAATTTGAGCTGATTAGAGAGAGCCAACATGGATTTGTAAAGTGTAGGTCATGCTGAATGAACCTAATCAAATTTTTTGAGGAAGTAACTAAAGTAGGAAATTGGTTAGGTGGTAGAAGACAGAGTAAGGATAATGGGTATGCATTCAAATTGGAAGGAAGTCACTAATGATGTCCCATAAGGATCTTGTACTGGGGCCTCAGCTATTCACTATAGTTATTAATGACTTAGACAACACAATAGAGAGACACATATACAAGTTTTATAATGACACAAAGATTGGTGGCATAGTAAATAGTGTAGTCAGGAGCATAAAACTACAAAGAGGTATTGATGGATTAAGTGAGTAGGCAAAACTGTGGCAGATGGATTTCAATGCGGGTAAATATGAGGTTATCCATTTTGAACCAAAAAAGAATACTTAAATGGTGAAAAGCTAGGAACAGTGGCGGTCCAAAGAGATTTAGGAGGCCATGTACACAGAAAATTAAAATGTTGTGGTCAGGTTCAAAAATATAATCAAAAAGGCTCATGGAACATTAGCCTTTATAACTAGAGGGCTGGAATATAACGAGGAGGAAGTTCTGTTACAACTATACACAGCCCTGGCAAGATCACGCCTGGAGTAACTGTGTACAGTTCAGGGCACCACACCTTATCAAGGAGATATTGAACTTGGAAGGAGTGCAGCCCAGATTCACCAGAATGTTACCAGGGCTCCAAGCAATAGATTATGAGATGAGATTACATAAACTAGGCTTGTATTCGCTGGAATATAGAAGGTTAAGGGGTGATTTGATTTAGGATTTTAGACTTTTGAAAGGAATTGATAGGGTAGATGGAGAGAAACCTTTTTCTGCTGGGTATGGGGAGGTTTAGGATAAGGGGACATAACCTTAAAATCCGAGCTAGGGCTTTCAAGAGAGAAATTAGGAAACGCTTCACACAAACGGTGGTAGAAGTGTGGCACTCTGTCCCACAAAAAGCAGTAGTTGCTAATTTAATGAATAAATTTAAATCTGAAATCGATATATTTTTGCTGGTCAGGTGTATTAAGAGACAAGAGGCCAAGGTGGGTGGATGGAGTTCAGATATAGGTCAGCCATAATCTGACTGAATGGCGGAATCCGCTCAAGGGGCTGAATAGCCTCCTCCTGTTCCTATGTCCCCAGTGTTCCAAACTTTTCTGTGGGTTGCAGGTTCCTCAGGAACTGAGGAAATGACAGGTCAGGGGGTTTAAATAAAGATAAGCAAGGGGTAATTTTCATGTTCTGTGCAGAACAGACTCTCCACTTATTGTACAACATACGAACAGGGGAGGCCATTCATCCCCTTGGACCAGTCACAGGATCAGGAGGAGGCCATTCAGCCCCTTCAGCCTGTTCCGCCCATTCAATTAGATTATCTTTGATCGGTATCTCAACTCCATTTACCCACCTTTGCTCCATATTCTACTGATCTCAGTCTTGAAGATTTCAGTTGACCTTCCAGCATCCACAGATTTGGTGGGAGAGAGTTCCTGATTTCCACTACTCTTTGTGTGAGGAAGTGCTTCCTGACATCACCCTGAATGGCCTAGCTCGAATTTTAAGGTTATGCCCCCTTGTTCTGGACACCCCCCCACCAAAGGAAATGGTTCCTGTCTCTAGCCTATTGAAATCATTTGTCATTTTAATTACCTTGATTAGATCACCCATCAGCCTGCTAAACTCAAGAGAATATAAGGCAAGTTTATCCATCTTGAACTCATAATTTACCCTTTTACATGCTGCTGTAAATCTGGTGAATCTGCGCTGCACCCCCCACCCCCCCCCCCGCCAAGGCTCTGATACTTTTCCTGAGAATTTCAACCCCCATGAGATAAAGGTCAATATTCCATTCCTCTTTTCAGTCTTTTTTGGACACCTGCAGTAAATGTTAGCGAGTTGTGTACTTTTTTTTATTCTTTCATGGGATGTGGGCGTCACTGGCAAGGCCAGCATTTGTTGCCCATCCCTAATTGCCCTTGATCTGAGTGGCTTGCTAGGCCAATTCAGAGTCAACCACATTGTTGTGGGTCTGGAGTCACATGTAGGCCAGACCGGGTAAGGACGGCAGATTTCCTTCCCTAAAGGACATTAGTGAACCAGATGGGGTTTTTCTGACAATCAATGATAGTTTCATGGCACCATTACTGAGATGTTCAATTTCAGGTTTTTTTTATTAATTGAATTTAAATTCCACCAGCTGCCTTGGTGGGGATTTGAACCCGTGCCCCCAGGACACTAGCCTGGGCCTCTGCATTACTAGTCCAGTGACATTACCACGACACCACCATCTCCCCATGAACACCTGAATCTCTCTGCACTTCTTCATGCAATGGGCACTGAAAATCTGGAACTCTCTCCCCAAAAAGCTGGCGGTGGGGGGGGGGGTCAATTGAAATTTTCAAGACCCAAACCACTCAGCTTCCCCACAGCTCCCTGTCTCTCACCATAACAAAATATTCTGATTTGTCTTTCTCAGATCTAGTGTATAACCTCACACTTCTCCATACTGACCTCCATCTGCCCCTTCACTTAGCCTGTCAGTAGCTCCTTGCAATTTCCTTCTCTCATCTACACATATTTGCTGTATCTCCTCAGTGTCATCATCAAATTTGAATATATAACTTTCTTTTTCTTCATTCAAGTCATTTATATATATGGTGAAAATCTGAGGTCGCAGTACAGATCCTTGGGCAACACCACTTTTTTAAAAATTTATTCTCGAATATGAGCATTGCTGTTTAGGCCAGCATTTATTGCCCATCCCTAATTGCCCTTGAGAAGGTGGTGGTGAGCTGCCTTCTTGAACCGCTGCAGTCCATGTGGGGTAGGTACACCCACAGTGCTGTTAGGAAGGGAGTTCCAGGATTTTGACCCAGCGACAGTGAAGGAACGGCGATATAGTTCCAAGTCAGGATGGTGTGTGACTTAGTGAGGGGAACTTGCAGGTGGTGGTGTTCCCATGTATTTGCTGCCCTTGTCCTTCTAGGTGGCAGAGGTCGTGGGTTTGGAAGGTGCTGTCGAAGGAGCCTTGACACATCCTATCAATGAGTGAATGCTCTTTATTCCAACTCTTTGTCTCCTAACGTCCCAACCGATTTCCAACCCATGTCGCTAGGTTACACATGAACTCTAATTTTTGCTAAAAAATCTAGTGTGGAACCTTCTCCTTCTGAAAGTCCTTACAGACAACATCCAGAAACACTCCCCGTCCTCCCCAAAGAATCCAACTACAGGAATCAGACATGACCTACCCTTCACAAAAAAATTCTCTTTGATCAACAGATATCTGTCAAAATATTCATTCACTCTGTCTCTGATGACAGATTCCATAAACTTCCTCACAACTCATGTCACCTCCAAAAAGTGATTTTCTAAGTAACCTCACACTTGTAGGTAAAAGCAGAATGGAAGTCTTCCCCAACTGTCGGTTTGAATTCTAGTTACATCGAGTGTACTGCACAAAACAGGCCATTCGACCCAAGAGATCCATGCTCCACCCGAGCCTCCTCCCATCTCTCTTCATCTTGATCTGTTAACATAACCATCTATTCCTTTCCCCTTCATATGTTAATCTAGGTTCCCCTTAAATGCGTCTGTGCTGTTCGCCTCAACTACTTGTGGTAGCGAATTCCACGTTCTCATTATTTTCTGAGGGACAAATGTTCTGCTGATTTCCCTATTGGATTTATTAGTGACTATCTTATATTTATGACCTCTAGTTTTTCTCTCCCCCACAACTGAAAACATTTTCTCTGTGTCTACGATATCAAACGGTTTTCATAATCTTAAGACCTCTATCAGGTGACCCTTCAGCCTTCCCTTTTCTAGAGAAAAGAGCCCCAGCATGTTCAATCTTTTCTGATTGGTATAACCTCTCAGTTCTGGTATAATCGTTCTTGCATCTTTTCCAGTGCCTCCATATCCTTTTTACAGTATGGAGACCAGAGCTGTGTACAGTACACCAAGTGTGGCCTAACCTCGGTTCAAGTTCAATGGAACTTCTCCGCTTTACACTTGCACCCACCAGAAATGAAACACAATGCTACAGGAGCTCTGGGCTGTCAGACACTCAGTTCATTCAATTCAGGAGATTGGATAATAAGATATACATACCTTCAGCTTCCTTCTTGCATTGAATTTCTTCAAACAGTCAACTGTCTCTTGCCTGTGCATACAAGAGGCCACTGTAGCACGATGCTGAGGGAAAAAAAAGGAGAGATTATTTTAACAGTGCATCAATACAAAGCTTTCTGAAATGGAAGAATGATCTGCTCTATAGATGCCTGATGATCCTAGCATCATTTCTGAACCAAGGCGAATACTAAACTCTAGGTGTCAACTGTGGCACAGTGGGCAGCACTCTCGCATCACAGTCAGAGGGTGGGTGCAAGTCCAACTCCAGAGACTTAAACACAAAACTCTAGGCTGATGCACCCAGGGGAGTGCTGCATTGTCAGAGGTGCTGTCCTTTGGATGTAAGAGATCTTATGCCATTACTTTGAGGAAGAACAGAGCAGTTCTCCCCAGCATCCTGGCTGATACTTATCCTTCAACCGACACCACTAAAAAAACAGATGAGCTGGTCATTTATCACATTACTGTCTGTGGGATCTTGCTGTGCATAAATAAGCTGCTACCTTTCCTACTTTACAACAGTAACTCCACTTCAAAAAGTACCCCATTGGCTGCAAATTTCAAAATTTGCAGATGACACAAAATGTGGAAGTATTGTGAACTGTGAGGAGGATAGGGATAGATTTTAAGAGGACATAGACAGGCAGGTGGAATGGGCAGACAATTGGCAGATGAAATTTAATGCAGCAAAGTGTGAAGTGATACATTTTGGTAGGAAGAATGAGGAGAGGCAATGTAAAACAAGGGATACAATCTAAAGGGGTGCAGGAGCAGAGAGGCCTGGAGGTATATGTGTACAGATCATTGAAGGTGGCAGGGCAGGTTGAGAAAATCGTTAAAAAAGCATATGGAATCCTGAGCTTTATAAACAGTGGCATAGAGTACAAAAGAAAGGAAGTTATAAAACACTAGTACACTCAACTGAAGTATTGTGTCCAATTCTGGGCATTGGACTTTATGAAGGATGTGAAGGTATTAGAGAGGGTGCAGACAAGATTACGAGAGTGGTTCCAGGGACGAGGGACTTCAGTTACGTAGATAGATTGGAGAAGCTCGGGCTGTTCTCCTTACAGAAGATTGAGAGGAGATTTGATAAAGGTGCTTAAAATCATGAGGGGTCTGGACAGAGTAGATAGGGAGAAAATGTGCCCACTGGTGGAAGTGTTAAGAACTAGACGACACCGATTTATGGTGAAAGGCAAAAGAAACAACAGCGACATGAGGAAAACCTTTTTTACCCAGCGAGTGGTTAGGATCTGCAATGCACTGCCTGAGAGTGCACTGGAGGCAGATTCAATCGAGGCCTTCAAAAGAGAATTGGATAATTATCTGGAGAGAAAGAAAATTGCAGGGCTATGGGTAAAGACCAGGGAGGTGGGACTAGCTGAGTTGCTCTTGCAGAGAGCCAGCATGAGCACGATGGGCCGAATAGCCTCCTTCTGTGCTGTAGCCATTCTATGATTCTACAATTGCTTTGAGACATCCTGAGGTTGTGAAAGATGCTATAGAAATGCAAGCTCTTTCTGGGTAGTCTCTCCCCACACATCTATGATAATCCTGGCATTTCCACGGCAACACAGAGGTACCAAAAGTCATGGATTTTCAGCCCTTTTGCGCCCAAGAGCTAAACATTTCCAGAGAAATCTGACCTCAGCATCTCTTCCTTATTTAAGGCCATTCAATTGGCCAGTCCCTGTGATCTGAAACTGCCTTTTGGTTCACACAGAATCAGCCCTGTCAGGGAAAGGGATTGAAAAACAGCTGCACGCTACAGAAAACGCCAGATTTTAATTACCATTGAAATCTACTCCTATTATATTCCAGACAAGGCCTGCCAGGATTATTAATACTTGACCACTTGAGTGTAAAAGGGAACAGTCTGCCAAGTACAAGCTGAATTAATTACACAACTTGCATTTATACAGTGCCTTCAGCAGAGGAAAATGCCCCAAGGTGCTTCACAGAAGAGATTATTCAATAAAATTTAAAACTGAACCGTATATGGAGATGTTAGGGCAGATAACAAAAAGCTCAGCCAAAGAGTTAGGTTTTAAGGAGCATCTTAAAGGAGGTGTTGAAGATCGAGAGGACGTGATGTTTAGGGAGGGAATTTCAGAGCTTAGGGCCCAGGCAGCTGAAGGCTCAGCCGCCAATGGTGGAGAGATTAAAATGGGGCACGTGGAAGAGGCCAGAATTGGAGGAGCGCAGCGATCTCGAAGGGTTCTGGGTTTGGAGGAGAATACAGAATTCGGGAGGAGGCTAGGCCATGGAAGGGTTTGAAAACAAGGATGACAATTTTAAAACGGAGGTATTGCCGGACCGGGAGCCTGTGTAGGACAGTGAGCTCAGTGGGTGTTGGGTGAATGGGACTTACTGTGAGTTAGGGTGCTAACAGCACTGTACCGAATGTAATTTGGTAAAATGACATCAAGATAACCTTGTGTAAGATTGCTAACTTTTAGCGGCTGTCGAATGCAGTAGAAGAAATGGACAGATGGATGGCAGATACAATTTAATGCAACTAAGCGTGATGCACTTTGGCAGGAACTTCACGGAGACTCTGTATAATCTAAATGCTCCTATTTTGAGGGAGGTAAGAACAGATGGACCCAGGGCTGCAGATTCACAAATTTGTAACACTGGCAGGGCAAGTTGATAAAATGGTTAAAAAAAAATAGGATACTCGGCTTTGTAAATTGGGACATTGAATATAAGAAGCAAGGAAGTCATGCTAAAATTTACAAACCATTGGTCATGCCCTAGCCGGAGTATTGTGTTCAATTCTGGGCACCACACTTTAGGAAGAATGTCGAGTCCTTAGGGAGGATGCAGAGGAGATTTACCAGGATGATACCAGGGATGAGGGAAGTCAATTATGAGGAGAGAGTGGAAAAGCTGGGGCTGTTTCCTTTGAAGCAAATTCATTTAAGGGGGAGGACATAAAAACAGAGGATCGAGAGGAGATTTAGTAGAGGTGTTCAGAATTATGAGGGGTTTTGATAGAACGAGTAGGAAGAAACAGTTTTATCTAGCAAGTGGGTCGGTAACCCAAGTTACAGATTTAAAATAATTGGCAAAAGAAATGGGGAGAAATTTCTCATACAGAAGATTGTTAAAGTTTGGAAATGTGCAGTAGAATCAGATTCCATAGACTCTTTTTGAAGAGACTCATTTGTAGGGTTACTGGGAACAAGCTCAGGTGTAGGACTAAATTGGACAGCTCCTTCAAACAGCTGGCACAGGCATGATGGGCTGAAGGGCCTCCAGCCATTCTATTAAAATTCCAATGTTAATACTTAAAACTGCTGACCCCGCCCTCGCTATGAAGGTGGAATGGTGTGAGGCTGCCACCTACTGGTGGCCTGAGGTGGCTTCGCCGCCCTTCCACAAACTGCAAGGGTCGCTTTGCAGCACCAAAAAAAACCCATTGCACAGAGTCTGTTCAAGGAGGTGCAAAGTGAGCTTAGAGGAAATACAGTGGAGGCAAAAATTTGACTTCTGCAGGAGTCCATAAACAGAAAGTAGCAGTTCAACCACATGCTATATACTCTGCCCAATTTCCCTTTGCCAGTGACGTCACTGGGTGGGATGTGTAACAGGTGGCTGAACCTGTAGCGCCCCTAATGTGCCCTATGGCACATGACAGAAATTGGTGCATTACTGAGAGATGCCCCTCTGTACTGAGCCCATACACAGAGCAACTTAACAGGGGACGGGGATAGTTTTGGGACAGAACTATGCTGTTAATTTACTCCCCTGATTCACATGGTGTGTAAACCGTGCACAAAGCCTATCAAAATTACAATTTTTATAGAAATCTTAGACAAAGGGGTGATATAAATGCCAGTTGCTGTTTCAATGATATGAGCCCTTACAATAGGATGCTGGAAATCTGAAACAAAAACAGAATGTGCTGGAAATACTCGGCAGGTTTGGCAGCATCTGTGGAGAGAGAAACAGAGTTAAGGTTTCAGGTCCGTGACCTTTCATCATGAACTGGCAAAAGTTAGAAATGTAATGGGCTTTAGGGCATGTTTACCCGACCTGAACCCGACCAGACCCGACGACGTGTCAGGTTCCGGTTGGATCGGGTCTCTTTTCCGGGTTCGGATCTGCAGTACTGCAGAGTCCTGATCACTATCCAATGTACTCGGCCACAAACTAAAGTGCTCCTGTGTGAAAGTTGCGGGGGGGGGGCGGTGGTGGGGGGGGGTGGGAGTTGTGCCATTAGTGACAAGATCAAGCTCCGATTCCCAACTCCATCTGCATGATTCTGCAGGAATAGCCCGCTGCCGGAACGGAGGATCCTATGTAGAGCATAACCTCTTTGATGTAATCAATTGCATCCCAGTAGTCGGGTCGGGTCGGGTTGGGATAAAATCAAAGGACTCGGGCCTGGGCCAGGTTTCAATTGCATACCCGAGCAGGCCTTGAATGGGCTTAGAGCAAGTGAAAAGGGGGAGGGGTGAAGAAGAATAAAAGGGAAGGTCTGTTTTAGGTTGGAGGGCAGGAGAGATTAAATGGCAAAAGGTTTTTACAGTACAAAGCCAAGTAGAGTGGTAATGGGACAAGTAAAGAAACAAAAGATGTGTCTGGATGAGGCGTAAAGGCAGCAATGTCGTCCGCTGTCCCTCGATTCGAGGATGACATCTACTCAAGGTTGTGAGTTTCTGCCGTGGGTCTTCATGTGACTAAACTGGTCGATTCTCGACCCGCAGATCTTTGGGCACATGGGCAGGACGTCCCATGAGGTAGTGGGATCCGGAGTGCAGGATTTGCTTCCTTTTCTTTCCTTCTCTGCTGCTGCTCTGCCTCATAATTAAGGTGTTTAGACTCAAAGCATGATGCAGCCTGATGGACAAGTTGTTGCCATTTTGAACAACTGGTAGCAAACTCCTCCCAGTCATCAATGTCAATGCTGCCGTGCTTCAAAGAGAGCTTCACAGTGTCTTTGAAGCATTTTCTTTCTCCTCCTCTGGAACGCTGGCCATTTGAGAATTGAGAAAACAGGACCTGGTGGGGGAGATAGTTTTTAGCAATCCGGACACAGTATCCAGTCTATCGAAGTTGGTTTTGCAGGTGTTTTGCCTGAATGCTTGTGGAGCTGGCTTCAAGAAGGGCACTAGCATTTGTTCGACAGTCCTCCCATTTAATCCAGAGGATGCGGCGGAGGCATTGCTGATGGAATTTCTCCCGCGCTCTTATGTGTTGCTGATACACAGTCCAGGTCTCACTGCAGTACAGGAGTGTGGTGACAACAACTGCTCTGTACACTAGGACTTCTGTTGACTTGCGGAGGTCTTTGTTGTCAAACACTCGCTGCAGTAGTTTGTAGAAGGCTGAGCTCGCACAGCTGATCCAGTGTTGGATCTCCTCGTCAACGGTGGCCTTTTGAGAGGCTTGGCTGCCAAGATATAGCAAGTGCTCAACATATTCCAAAATCTCTCCTTCAACATATCTAGGAGGTGGAATATTTGGCTGACCAAGTGTGGGTTGATATATGAGTTTTGTTTTGGCAACATTCAAGGACAGGCTGGCAGAGCAGCCATCCAAATACAAAGTAAAGGGATTATGAAAGGAGGTGGGGTGAAATGAAACAGCAAAAAAAACATACACTTTTGTCAGTTCTGATGAAAGATCACACAGACCTGAAACATTAACACAGTTTCTCTCTCCACAGAGGCTGCCTGCCTGACCTGCTGAATATTTCCAGCATTTTCTGTTTTTATGTTCCCCCCCCCTGAAATGAATTTGACATTTCTATTTTGTATTCTGTAGGAAACACATTTATATTGAAAATCTTTGGAATAATCTCCAAGTGCCCAGGTTTACATGAATGTTCTACATTTTCTTATTGAATGAGAAAGCTAAGGAGTGGTTCATTGGGAGCTGGCATTTTGTGCTGCACTGTTATGTTAGTTTGTGACTGACCTCCGTAATCTCTCAGGTACCACCCGAATCCCAAAAACTCAATCAGATTCTTTAATTCTGAACCAGTCCTAACTGACACTAATAAACTTGTCTAGTGCTTAGGAAATGACTACGAGTTGGCAATTAGTACATCTATAAAAAGACAAGGACTTTTTGACAGGAAAAGCTAGTTAGTCTATAAAGCTCACTCCTCCAGGATACCCTCCCTATCACAGACTCTACCCACCCATTTAATCTCCTCCCACAGCCCATGTACACTCTACCCACCCATTTAATCTCCTCTCACAGCCCATGTACACTCTACCCACCCATTTAATCTCCTCCCACAGCCCATGTACACTCTACCCACCCATTTAATCTCCTCTCACAGCCCATGTACACTCTACCCACCCATTTAATCTCCTCCCACAGCCCATGTACACTCTACCCACCCATTTAATCTCCTTGCCAAGTTGTTTGGTCAAATGCTAGGTGCCACTGGACAATGCCACACACCCCGACAGTTAAATACTTGTAGACGTACCGAGATCCAGGGGTGTTTGAGGGCCTCGGCGGCGGAGATGCGTTTTGCAGGGTTGATTGTCAGCATCTTGTTGATGAGGTCTTTTGCCTCAGGTGTCACGGTGTCCCACTCTGGAGAGGGGAACTACAGAGAAAAAATATAACGTAAAAGAGAACAAGGAACTAACAAACATCCAACATATTTTATTGAGAAACCTCAATGACCAGCCAAGTCTCACAATACAGAACAACAATGGGGTTAAACCAAGCAGGAAGGAGGATGAGATAGATTTTAAAAAATAGTAATTTGTTGATGCCAAAATGAGTTATTAAAGGCTTGTAGACAAGAAGAGGAAGGAAAGACACAAGGTAAAGGAGTCAAGAACCGAAGAACTGAAAGGATTGGAGGACGAGATGATCAAGGAAGATAAAGTGAGGATAATTTTCATCTTCATGCCTGGACATTGATTTGGCAGAGCAGATTATCCACCTATTGTGGAACATTGGAACAGGAGGAGGCCATTCAGCCCCTCGAGCCTGTTCTGACATTCAACTAAATCATGGCTGATCTGCATCTCAGCTCTATTTACCAACCTTTGCTCCATTTCCCTTGATACCGTTACCCAACAAAAATACAACATTTAACCTACAATATACAGCTATGTTATAAATAATAGGGGAAGACACACAATCCAACAACTCAACAAGTAGTTTCTTTGTCTGATAAGCAGCAGACATTCTATCCGTGTAGGGACATCTCGACTTGACCCCACAAAACATGGGCTCATATTACCAAGGTCCAAATCTTAAGGACCCTCAAATTTGTGTGGGGGAGTGGGGGGGAGGGGGGGGGCGGGGGCTGATGGCTGTTGGAATTTAACCAGCTCCAGTTTGTGCTGAAAGTAAACTTGCCATTGCTTGTCCAGCTAAGACCAGCCCGTCCATTGTGGCATTGGTCTGAAGGTTCACCTGGTAGCTCAACCCGTAATGTTAGACCTACCACTCCAGGTCCTGTTAATGAGCTAAACTGATCATACCCTTGAGTACTGCGATTCCCCACTTCCCCGAGGACTGCAATTGTACATGGTAGGAATGCTTGTGAGCTCCTGTGACCCTGAGCCATACTGGTGAGAGTGTAACTCCTGGTAGGACTGCCTGAGCAAGACAGGTAGGTGCTAGATGAAAGTCCAATCCCCCTTGGTTGGGAACACTGTTAGTTGGACTAACGACTTGTCTACGTAAAAATGTCTTTCATGACGGAAACAAATCAGGGATGAGAGAGTCTGTTACAGAATATGGCAAAAATAAACATCTATTTTAGAGTACTTCAATTTACTGGATGGGAACCTAACTAAGATACTGCAGATCTGGTTGACTCAGGTAGCTGGTTGTTCTGTACTCTGGGCGATCACCCAGATTCCCCGAACATAACAAGGGCATCCAAACACCAACATGGGGATAGTGTGGGAATATGGTGTTGAGGTAGATGATCAGCCATGATCTAGAATGACAGAGCAGGCTCAAAGGGCTGAATGGCCTCCTCTTGTTCCTATGTTCTGTTCCTATGTTCCACCACCCACCCTCACCCCACAGAATGAGTAGATACAAGTGACAAGGTGTAATGAAGATACTTACATCGTAAGCCCCAGCTTTGATTTGTTGGTACAGTCTGTGCTGATCTTCATCCCAGAACGGTGGGTAACCAACCAACAGAATATACAGGATGACACCTAGTGAAGAAAATGCATAGGCAAAGGGAATAGAGCTCAGTTCACTCATCCCACAAACTCCTGCCAGCATAATTTTTCTTGAATTAATCTTGCAACATGTGTACCTGAGCGTAGGAATGACTGCGATATTAGTTTGACCCTCTCCATTGAAATAATAAGCAGTAAGAAATCTCACAAGCAGGTTAACTATATGCACACTGATATTGCAACACTGTTAGGCTCTAGTTAACAACAGCTTATAGTTATATAGTGCCATTGATGCAGTAAAACATCCAAATCAAACAAAATTTGACACTGAGCCAAATAAGGAAATATTAAGACAGCTGGCCAAAAACTCAGTAGGTTTTAAGCAGTGCCTTGAAGCAGGAGAGAGAGAGACAGAGAGAGGTGGAGAGATGGAGATGATTAGGGAGAGAATTCCAGAGTTTAGGGCCTAGGCAGCTGAAGCAGAGAGTAGGATTAAATGGGTCATTCTCATGATAGCAGGCTGTTACTGGTGGAGTACCACAGGGATCATTGCTTGGGCCCCAGCTGTTCACAATCTATATCAATGATTTGGATGTGGGGACCAAATGTAAAATTTCTAAATTTGCTGATGACACAAAACTAGGTGAGGATGTAAATTGTGAGGAGGATGCAAGGAGGCTTCAAGGGGATTTGGACAGGCTAAGTGAATGGGCAAGAACATGTCAGATGGAATATAATGTGAATAAGTGTGAAGTGATCCATTTTGGTCGAAAAAACAGAAAGGCAGAGTATTTCTTAAATGGTGAGGGATTGGGAAGTGTTGATGTCCAAAGAGACCTGGGTGTCCTTGTTCATGAGTCATTAAAAGCTAGTATGCAGGTGGATCAAGCAAACCAAAACAAACAAAGCCATATGGGTGGAGCTCAGAAATAAAAAGGGGGCAGCTACATTACTGGAAGTGTACAAGAGCCCCCCAAATAGTGAGAGGGAGATTGAAGAACAAATATGTAGGCAGATTTCTGAGTGCAAAAACTTTAGGGCAATAATAGTTGGGGATTTCAACTACCTCAATATCAACTGAGATATAAACAGTGTAAAGAGCACAGAGGGGACAAAATTATTGAACTGTGTTGAAGAGAACTTTTTTAGCCAGCACGTAACAAGCCCAACGAAAGGGGGTGCAATTCTAGATTTAGTCTTCGGTAGTGAAGCTGGGCAAGTGGATGAAGTAAAGGTGGGTGACCATTTTGGAGACAGTGACCATAATACAGTTAGTTTTAGCATAATCATGGAAAAGGACAAAGATAAAACAGAAGCAAAGGTTCTAAATTGGGGGAAGGCAAATTTTACGAAACTGAGAGGTGACCTGGCGAAAGTGGACTGGATACAACTACTTGAAGGAAAATCAGTGACAAAACAGTGGGAGGCATTGAAGAGTGAGTTACTACGGGCACATAGTAGGCATGTCCCCACAAAGATAAAGGGTAATATCTAGAGCCCCTAGTTCTCGAAAAGATTACAGGGTAAGTTAAAGCAGAAAAAGAAAGCTTATGATGATCACAAATATCTTAATACTTTAGAAAGCCTAAAGGAGTAAAGAAAGTGCAGGGGTGAAGTAAAAAAGGAAATTAGAAAAGCAAAGAGAGGGCATAAAAAATTATTGGCAGGTAAAATCAAGGAAAACCCGAAGATATTTTATCAGTACATTAAGAGCAAGAGGATAACTAAGGAAAGGGTAGGGCCTAACAGAGATGTACAAGGGAACTTATGTGTGGATGCAGAAGATGTGGGCATGGTTCTTAATGAGTACTTTGTCTCTGTCTTCACAAAGGAGAGGGTTGACCCAGACGTTGTAGTTAAAGAGGAGGAATGTGAAATATTAGATGCGAAAAGCATAATATGAGAGGAAGTACTAGATGGTCTGACATCCGTGAAAGTGGATAAATTGCCAGGGCTGGATGTTTTGAGTCATAGAGAGATACAGCACTGAAATAGGCCCTTCAACCCACTGAGTCTATGCTGACCATCAACCACCCATTTATACTAATCCTACATTAATCTCAAAATCCCTACCACATCCCCTACCTACACTAGGGGCAATTTACAATGGCCAATTTACCTATCAACCTACAAGTCTTTGGCTGTGGGAGGAAACCAGAGCACCTGGTAGAAACCCACACAGTCACAGGGAGAACTTGCAAACTCCACACAGACAGTACCCAGAACCGAACCCAGGTTGCTGGAGCTGTGATGCTGCGGTGCTAACCACTGCACCACTGTGCCACCTAGGTTGTTGAAGGAAGCCAGGGAGGAAATAGTGGATGCGCTGAGGATCATCTTCAAATCCTCACTAGATACTGGCAAGGTACCAGATGATTGGAGGTCTGCAAACGTTGTACCATTGTTTAAAAAGGGTGCGAGGGATAAGCCTGGTAATTATAGGTCAGTCAGTCTGACCTCAATGGTGGGTAAATTGTTAGAATCTATTCTGAGGGACAGGATAAACTGTCACTTCGAAAGGCACGGATTAATCAGGGATAGTCAGCATGGATTTGTTAGGGGAAGGTCATGTCTCACTAACTTAATTGAGTTTTTTGAGGAAGTGACAAGGAGGATTGAGGAGGGTAGTGCAGTGGATCTGGTCTACATGGATTTTAGTGAGGCATTTGACAAGGTCCCGCATGGCAGACTGGTCGGTAAAATGAAAGCCCATGGGATACAGGGGAATGTGGCAGGCTGGATCCAGAATTGGCTCAGGGACTGGAAACAAAGGGTAGTAGTTGATGGATGTTTTTGTGAATGGAAAGCTGTTTCCAGTGATGCTCCACAGGGCTCAGTGTTGGGTTCCTTGCTGTTTGTGGTATATATTAATGATTTGGACTTAAAATGTGGGAGACATGATTGGGAAATTTGCTGATGACACAAAAAATAGCCGTGTAGCTAATAGTGAGGACGAAAGCCGTGGATTCCAGAATGATATCAAAGTTTTGGTTGAGTGGGCGGAAAACGGAATTCAATCCAGAGAAGTGTGCAGTATTGCTTTTGGGGAAGGCAAATAAAGTGAGGGAATATACAATAAATGGGTGGAGATTGAGAGGGGTAGAAGAAGTGAGAGACCTTGGTGTGCATGTCCACAGGTCCCTGAAGGTGCAGGACAGGTAGATAAAGTGGGGAAGAAGGCATATGGATTGCTTTCCTATATTGGCCGAGGTATAGAATACAAAAGCAGGAATGTAATGCTGGAACTGTATAGAACGTTTGTTAGGCCACAGCTGGAGTATTGTGTGTAGTTCTGGTCACATTACAGGAAGGACATAATTGCTCTGGACAGAATACAGAGGAGATTTACAAGAATGTTGCCAGGGCTTGAAGGTTGCAGCTATGAGGAAAGATTAGATAGGCGAGGGTTGTTTTTCCTGGAACTGAAGAGACTGAGGGGTGACTTGATTGAGGTGTACAAAATTATGAGGGGCCTAGATAGAGTGGACAGGAAGGACCTGTTTCACCTGGTGGGAGGTCAATTGCAAGGGGACACATATTTAAGGTGATTAGTAGAAGGATTAAAGGGGACATGAGGGGAAGCTTTTTAACCCAGAGGGTGGTGGATGTCTGGAATTCGCTGCCAGGAATGATGGTGGTACCTGGACATGTACCTGAGGTGCTGCAACCGGCAAGTCAATGGACCAGGTGCTGGAAGGTGGGATTAGATTGGGCAGATAGTTTATTCAGCTGGAGCAGACACGATGGGCTGAATGGTTTCCTTCTACGCTGCATTTGTTCTATGATTCTATAATTCTAGGAAGGAAAATAGTATGTTGGCCTTTATTGCAAGGAGATTTGAGTACAAGAATAAAGATGTTTTGCTGTAATTTTATAAAGCCTTGGTAAGTCCATACCTGGAGTATTGTGTACAATTTTTGTCTCTGAATCTAAGGAAGGATATGCTTGCCATAGAGGGAGTGCAACGGAGGTTCACCAGATGGCGGGATTGTCTTATGAGGAGAGATTGAGGAAACTGGGCCGATATTCTCTAGAGTTTCGAAGAATGAGTGGTGATCTCATTGAAACTTGCAAAATTTTTACAGAGCGTGACAGGGTAGATGTGGATAGGATGTTTCTCCTGGCTGGTGGGTCTAGAACCAGGGAACAGTCTCAGAATAAGGGGTAGGCCATTTAAGACTGAGATGAGGAGGAATTTCTTGACTCAGAGGGTGGTGAATCTGTAGAATTCTTTACCCAGAGGGCTGTGAAAGCTCAATCATTGAGCATGTTCAAGACAGAAATCGATAGATTTATGGATACAAATTACATCAAGGGATAGAGGGGAAAAATAGAGGTCGATGATCAGCCATGATCTGTTTGAATGGCAGGAGCAGGTTCGATGGGACAAATGGCCTACTGCTACTCCTATTTCCTGTGTTCCCATGTCTCTATGGCATTGTCACAAGTGGTGGAGGGATTAAAATCAGAGAGGCACAAGAAGCAGGAATGAGAGGAGCTCAGAGATCTCGGAAGGTTGTGGTGCTGGAGGAGATGACAGAGATGGGGAGGAGGTGAGGATACAGGGGGATTTGAAAACAATGATGGAAGAGTTTATAGAGATGCGCTATAGAGCTTCCAACATGATGGGCTGAAAGTTGTGCTTCTGTGCCATAAATATTCTATGTTTCTATGATTCAATTACTCTATGAGAAGGAAAAATGGCTAGCACTCTTGCCTCTGAGTTAGAAAGTTTAATGTTTAAGCCCCACTCCAGAGACTTGAGTACACAAGGCTAGGCTGACACTCCAATGCAGTACTGAGGGAGTGCAGCAGTGTCGGAGGGGCAGTACTGAGGGAGTGCTGCACTGTTGGAGGGGCAGTACTGAGGGAGTGCTGCACTGTTGGAGGGGCAGTACTGAGGGAGTGCTGCACTGTTGGAGGGGCGGTACTGAGGGAGCGCTGCACTGTTGGAGGGGCAGTACTGAGGGAGCGCTGCACTGTTGGAGGGGCAGTATTGAGGGAGGGCTGCAGTGTCGGAGGGACAGTACTGAGGGAGTGCTGCACTGACGGAGAGGCAGTACTGAGGGAATGCTGCACTGTTGGAGGGGCAGTAGTGAGGGAGCGCTGCACTGTCAGAGCAGCAGTACTGAGGGAATGCTGCACTGTCAGAGCACTAAACCCCTTGATTTTGCAGATCATTGAATGAAACAGCCTGGAAAGAGGCCATTCAGCCCATTGATCCTGTGTCAGCTTTTTGAAAGAGCTATTCAATTAGTCCCACTCCTCCTGCTCTTTCCCCAAAGCCCTGCATTTCTCTCCCTTCAAGCATTCATTTCTCTTTTGTCTGTCTGTAAAATAAACATCTGCTGAATTGTTTAACCAAAATATCAAATCTTCACAAGTTTACTTTAATCTCCACGTTTATTTCAATCTTTATGCAGGAAAAGACTAATACAATTTTACTGCAGGGTATTGAGATTGGCAGATAACTTTACAATATTTTCCACTGGGGAAACCATTACCTTAATTGAGCAAAGCTCCCGCAAAGCAAATATGAAAGATTACTAAATTTATTTCAACAACCCCAGAGAGCCTCACCCTAAATGAATCAATAAACTTATCAGGAGATAAGATTCCAGCAGGGATGGTGGCTGTATAGACTGCAACAGGTGATTGTGAATCGACAGTCCATTTTACACCTGGCCCAATTTTCTTATCCACACACCTAAATGGAAGATGGTGGGCGGACAATTCGCGATCCTGCATTCTGCGCTGCCACACATGGCGAATTTCACCCGACTCCAATTGTTCTTTCAGGGTGGTCCCTTTTCCTGAAAGCATCAGCCGTTGCTGGGATACTGTTCCATGGGCAGCTGGAATCCTCCAGCCCTTCACCCAGTTGGCCATTTTTGACATGTGAGGCTAGATAGCCATCTGACTATTCGACTCCATGATGCATCACAAAAGATAAATAGTAAATGGAAATAGTTCAAAGCAGCAGTGAATTGGAGTCTGACTGTGATCCTTTGTGAGTAGGAACAATGCGATGGGGCAACTTATTGGTGTGTGTATATGATGTATTGTGAAGTGGGGGCAATGTGATGGGACAATTTGTTCAAGCCAAGATCTAACCCATTACAGACTGACAAGATTGCCATCATTTCTTGATCCTTCTCAAATTGTAGTGAAGATATATGCATTCTTGCTGTGATGTAGAATCAGGTGGAGGGAAAATATTTCCCAACACGGTTCAGGGAAGATCAGAGAGAGTGTCTCTTCCCACTGACTAATCATACAAGGACGAAGGGGTTATCTTATGAGGAAAGATTGGACAGGTTGGGACTGTATCCATTAGCGCTTAGAAGAATTAAAGGCAATCTTATTTGAAACATATAAGATCCTGAGGGGACTTGACAGGGTAGATACTGAGAGGACGTTTCCTCTTATGGGTGAGACTAGAACTAGGGGACACAATTTAAAAATAAGGGGTTTATTCAAGACAGAGATGAGGAGAATTTTTTTCTCTCAGGAAGTCGTTCGTCTGTGGAATTCTCTTCTCCAGAGAGCAGTGGAGGCAGGGTCATTGAATATTTTTAAAGCTGAGTTAGATAGATTCTTGATTGACAAGGGAGTCAAAGGTTATAGCAGGTAGACAGGAAAGTAGAGTTGACGCCACAATCAGATCAGCCATGATCTTATCAAATGGCAGATCAGGCTTGAGGGGCCGAATAGCCTACTCCCGCTCCTAATTCATATGTTTGTATGTATGGTATTTGAGGGCACAGTATCTCCTATGTGACTGGGAAGACAGCAAGCAGTAGGGCAGGAGAGCAGGAATGAATAGTAGAGATGTGACAATGGATGACTATTCTGGATCTCTTTGGTAATCATTGAGTGTTTATCCATAACTTTATCTGGAGATTAAATGAGTGGGTAGAGTCCATGATAGGGTACAGTGAATATTAATATAGCACCTCTACTATAGTGAAGTGTTCAAAGGAGCTTCATTGAAGCATTATCTGCCAAACTTTGACACCGTCACATCAGGAGATGTTAGGACAGGTGACCAAAAGCTTGGTCAAAGAGACAGGTATTAAAAAAAGGCTTTTAAGAAGGAGAGACAGGCAGAGGGGTTTGGGGAGGTATTCCAGAGCTCAGGCAACTGAAGGCATCTTGTTGTGAAGAATGTAGGGGATGCACAAGAGGCCAGAATTAGGGGGGAAATCAAAACGATCTTGTAGGTTTGTATAGCTGGACGAGGTTACAGAGATAGGGAGGGATGATGAGATAATGACCAGATCATCTGTTTTGGTGATATTGGTTGCGGGATCAATATTGGGCCAGGACGACAGAATTTCCCTGGTTGACTTCAAAATAGTGGCCATGGGATCTTTTATATCCATCTGAGAGGGCAGACAGGGTCTTGGTATAATGTCACATCCAAAACATAACACCTCTGAAAGTGCAGCACTCCCTCAATACTGACACTTGGAGTGTCATTCTGGTATTTTTGCTCAAATCTCAGGAGCGCCGGATGAACCCACAACCTTCAGATCCAGGGATGAGAGTGGTAACCATTGAGCCACAGCTGAGTGAGGAACCAATAGTCAGTGACTCCTGTGGAAATACAGTCAATGTGCAAGCAAGCTTGAGGAACGCCCAAGCCCCAAACACCTCATGTCCCTTGGGTAACAAGCCTATCACCCATGAGACTCCTGGTTCTACAATAATAAAGACCTTGGTCGACACAGAATGGGTGATGAACTCACAAATATTTTTCTTCCTTTTACAGGGAGTTGCTGTGAAAATATTTGTGACGACTCTTCACTCCCACTGTCATAAGCTTAATTTAGCTTAGTGACTCCCACAAACTCACACAATACTATAACCCCTGGAGAAATCATCATCTGCTTACCACAAGCCCACAGGTCCACAGGCTTAGCGTAGGGATCCTTCCTTAATACCTCAGGAGAGAGATACCCAGGGGTGCCAGCAAAACCTGTAAACACAAGGGAGAGAGTGAAAGGAGAGACAGTGGGACATCTCGAGCAGATTAAATTAAATGACACTCAGTTCCCCACTTCCTTTCTTTTCCCCATCCTAGAAATGGCCATTGCTGCTCCTGTCCGCTCTGGCTGGAGTCCTGTACGTGCTCACTGATCTACTGCTCTATTCCGGCAATGCCTTGATTTTAAAATTCTCATCCTAGTTTTCAAATTCCCTCCATGGCCTCACCCCGTCCTATCTCTGTAATCACCTCCAGCCCCACAACCCTCTGAGATCTCTCTACTCCTCCAATTCTGGCCGCTTGTACACCCCTGATTTTAATCACTTCACCATTGGTGGCCGTGCCTTCAGCTGCCTCGGCCCTAAGCTCTGGAATTCCCTCCCTAAGCCCCTCCCCCTCCCTCTCCTCCTTTAAGACACTCCTTAAAATCTCCCTCTTTGGCAAGCTTTTTGTCACCTGTCCTAATATCTCCTTACGTGGTTCGGAGTCAAATTCTGCCTGTTAACATTCTTGTGAATTGTCTTGGGAGGTTTTACTCTGTTAAAGGTGCCATATAAATTCAAATTGTTGTCTAACAAACAGATGACAACTGAGTTCCGAAGAAGGGTCACTGACCCGAAACGTTAACTCTGCTTCTCTTTCCACAGATGCTGCCAGACCTGCTGAGTGATTCCAGCATTTCTTGTTTTTGTTTCAGATGACAACTTGAGCTCTAATAACAACTTAGAGGTGTCTTTGGATCCAGAACACACTTACATCAGATGCCCCTGCTAGAGTTTGACTGTTTCTGTTGTATGGTTATCACACAGCTTGGTGTGAATATTTACACAGCACAGTGCTGATTCTATCTGTGAATAGAAACACATTACATAGAATTTACAGCGTAGAAACAGGCCATTCAGCTGAACTGGTTTCTCCACCTCTCTATCTCCTCACTTTTAGACACTCCTTAAAACCTCTCTTTGACCAAGCTTTTGATCACATGTCCTAATATCTCCTTATGTGACTCGGTGTCTCATTTTGCTTGATAACGTTTCTGTGAAGCATCTTGGGTTGTTTAATTGTTTGAAAGGGGCTATACAAATGTAAGTTACTGTTGTTACTGGGCTAATAATCTCGAGAACATGAATTCAATTCCCACTAGTTTAAAAATAAATCTGGATAAAAAAAGTATAAGTAAAAGATGTGGGGATGTTCGCTGATGATTGCACAATGTTCAGCACCATTTGGGACTCCTCAGACACTGAAGCAGTCCATGTAGAAATGCAGCAAGACCTGGATAATATCCAGGCTTGGGCTGATAATTGGCAAGTAACATTTGTGCCACACAAGTGCCAGGCAATGGCCATCTCCAACAAGAGAGAATCTAACCATCTTCCCTTGACATTCAACAGCATTAAAGGAGGAGAGAGAGGTGGAGAGCTTTAGGGAGGGAATTCCAGAGCTTAGGGCAGACACCTAAAGGCACAGCCACCAATGGTGAAGTCATGAAAATTGGGGATGTGTAAGAGGCCAGAACTGCAGGAGTGCAGAGATCTCGCAGGGTTGTAGGACTGGAGGAGGTTACAGAGATAGGGAGGGGGCGAGGCTATGGAAGGACTTGAACATAAGAATGAGATGATAAAATAGTATCAAGTTACTCAAGCAGATTGTGTCTCTGAGTTTCTTTGCACATTATGACTTGATCCTCGGGCAGGATGTTGATAGTGGGGAATTCAACAGCGATCGTAATGCTGTTGAATGTCAAGGGAAGATGGTTAGATTCTCTCTTGTTGGAGATGGTCATTGCCTGGCACTTGTGTGGCACAAATGTTACTTGCCACTTATCAGCTCAAGCCTGGATATTATCCAGGTCTTGCTGCATTTCTACACGGACTGCTTCAGTGTCTGAGGAGTCGCGAATGGTGCTGAACATTGTGCAATCATCAGCGAACATCCCCACATCTGACCTTATGATTGAAGGAAGGTCATTGATGAAGCAGCTGAAGATGGTTGGGCCTTGGACCCTACCCTGAGGAACTCCTGCAGCAATGTCCTGGAGCTGAAATGATTGACCTCCAACAACCACAACCATCTTCCTTTGCGCTAGGTACAATTCCAACCATCGGAAAGTTTTCCCCCTGATTCCCATTGACTCCAGTTTTGCTAGGGCTCCTTGATGCCATACTCGGTCAAATGCTGCCTTGATGTCAAGAGCAGTCACTCTCACCTTACCTCTTGAGTAGCCAAATAAATACCGTGGCTACAAGAGCAGGTTAGAGGCTAGGAATCCTGTGGCCAGTAACTCACCTCCTGACTCCCCAAAGCCTGTCCACCATCTACAAGGCACAAGTCAGGAATGTGATGGAATACTCTCCACTTACCTGGATGGGTGGAGCTCCAACAACACTCAAGAAGTTTTACACCATCCAGGACAAAGCAGCCCACTTGATTGGCACCCCGTCCACCAACATTCACTCCCTCCACCATCGACACACAGTGGCAGCAGTGTGTACCATCTACAAGATGCAGTGCAGCAATGCACCAAGGCTACTCAGACAGCACCTTCCAAACCCGCGACCTCTACCACCTAGAAGGACAAGGGCTGTAGATGCATGGGAACACCACCACCTGCAAGTTCTACTCCAAGTCACACACCATCCTGACTTGGAACTATATCACCATTCCTTCAATGACGCTGAGTCAAAATCCTGGAACTCCCTTCCTAACAGCACTGTGGGTGTACCTACTCCACATGGACAGCAGCGGTTCCAGAATGTAGCTCACCACCACCTTCTCATGGGCAATTAGGGATGGGAAACAAATGCTGGCTTTGCCAGCGATGCCCTCATCCTATGAAACGAATAATAGAGAAACCTCCCGGAATACAACCCTAACAGATTCCCAGATTCAGTATCCAGTCTATGCTGAGTTCTCCGATGTTTAACTATTTTTTATTCTATCAGGGGATGTGGGCGTCATTAGCTAGGCCAGCATTTATTGCTGAGATGATTGACCTCCAACAACCACAATCATCTTCCTTTGTGCTAGGTATGACTCCAACCAGCGGAGAGTTTTCCCCTGATTCCCATTGACACCAGTTTTGCCAGGGTGCAATGGGGCAATGTTCGCAAGCTAAGGAAAGGAGGTATCTGTCAGGATTCCTGCTCCATGGCACTGGTTGAAATGGGTTCATGTGTGGACTGTGATGCTGCCAAATGACACAATAGTACAAACACGAAGGGATATTTGGATGAGTTAGCAGACTTTGACTGCTGCCTGTTCAACTGTACTCTCACAGCAGATAACACCTTCAGGGCAGGCTCGAAAACCAGGGTAAAAAAATCCCCATCAATCTTTTGGGCCTCCTTATCTCGAGAGACAATGGATACGCGCCTGGAGGTGGTCAGTGGTTTGTGAAGCAGCGCCTGGAGTGGCTATAAAGGCCAATTCTGGAGTAACAGGCTCTTCCACAGGTGCTGCAGAGAAATTTGTTTGTTGGGGCTGTTGCACAGTTGGCTCTCCCCTTGCGCCTCTGTCTTTTTTCCTGCCAACTACTAAGTCTCTTCGACTCGCCACAATTTAGCCCTGTCTTTATGGCTGCCCGCCAGCTCTGGCGAATGCTGGCAACTGACTCCCACGACTTGTGATCAATGTCACACGATTTCATGTCGCGTTTGCAGACGTCTTTATAACGGAGACATGGACGGCCGGTGGGTCTGATACCAGTGGCGAGCTCGCTGTACAATGTGTCTTTGGGGATCCTGCCATCTTCCATGCGGCTCACATGGCCAAGCCATCTCAAGCGCCGCTGACTCAGTAGTGTGTATAAGCTGGGGATGTTGGCCGCTTCAAGGACTTCTGTGTTGGAGATATAGTCCTGCCACCTGATGCCAAGTATTCTCCGAAGGCAGCGAAGATGGAATGAATTGAGACTACCTTTACAAAAACTGAACAATATTGGAACCGAATGTGACTCTTCCAGGTACGTGGCATTGCTGATCTGGAGAGTTCTATATCTCCCAGCTGTGGTCCTGGTGGATGTAGCTTTACCCAAAGAGTGGTGAGAATGTGTAACTCACTACCACAAGGAGTAATTTAGGTGGATAGCATAAACGCATTTAAGGGAAAGTGAGATGAACACATGAGGGAGAAAGGAATGCAGGATTATGCTGATGGGGTGAGATGATGAGGGGTGGGAGGAGGCTCGTGTGGAGGATAAACTTCAGCATGGACCTGTTGGGCCGAATGGCTTCTTTCTCTGCTGCAAACTCGATGTTTCTGGTGTGCGGTCAGGCTAAGGGGGTGCAGTAGGGGTTTTACACCATTCAAAGGGACTTCAGCAACGCGCCCTACCTCTTACCTGAAGTGAATGCCGCCCTCCACCAACACCAGCTGCTGTGTAAATGGATACCCACCCGAACAATTTGGTTGACCCCTGGCCCCGGAAATTGGCCGAGGACTGTGGGGCAACAAGTGGATTGGATTCCATCTGGCATCTCTGCTAGCAGAGTGGAAATATGGCCACAGCATTAGCAACAGTGTTTGGACAATTCTTCAGGTGTTGGGCTACTCACCAAACCAAGCCTGTTGGTCCCCTTCAACTTCGATAGCCAGGCCAAAGTCTGCAAGTTTCACGGCAGCTCCTTTAGTCTTGGATGCGAGGAGCAGGTTTTCAGGCTGGAGTCGGAAAGAAAGGGGCAACATTGGTAAATTAAACGGAGGAAGACCTATTTAATGAGTTAAACCTTTCATCCACTCGATTCCCGGGTTCATGCAAGTCAACTTGTGACAATAAGTGCTTGCTCCCAGATACAATCTTTTGCAATTGCCTGCTCTTTTGGGTATCTACCCAACTCTCCTTTAAATATTTCCCCACTATCTTTCCCCCATTGATGCCAGGGTTTGGGTCAGAATATTGTGGGTTCAAGCCCCACTCCAGAGACATGAACCCTATAATCCAGGCTGATACTCCTGGTGCCAGTACTGAGGGAGTGCTGCATTGTCAGAGGTGCTGTCTTTCGGATGAAATGTTAAACTGAAGTCCTGTCACCCTCGCAGGTGGGCATAAAAGATCCCATGGCATGGTGATTCATTTCGCTGCTTTTTGAGGAGCTCATTGTGCACAAATTGGCTGCCTACAAGAGTGAGTACATTTCAAAAAGTATTTCATTGGCTGTACAGCGCTTTGGGACGTCCTGAGATCATAAAAGGAGCTATATAAATGCAAGTACTTTTTCTCATTTTGGCAAGGGTACATATTAGTTATCTGGACATCAGTTCAGACTGTAGATTGATGACAGCACTTGTACAAATCCAGGTCTGGGATTCCGAGCACTCAACACAACCCTCCAACCGCCCATGGGGAATCTCAGAGGTTTGCTTGAAGTCCTCTGATAAAACATTCTGCCCGAGGATCAAGTCATAATGTACAAAGAAACTCAGAGACACAATCTGCTTGAGTAACTTGATACTATTTTATCATCTCATTCTTATGTTCAAGTCCTTCCATAGCCTCGCCCCCTCCCTATTTCTGTAACCTCCTCCAGTCCTACAATCCTCCGAGATCTCTGCACTCCTGCAGTTCTGGCCTCTTACACATCCCCAATTTTCATGACTTCACCATTGGTGGCTGTGCCTTTAGGTGTCTGCCCTAAGCTCTGGAATTCCCTCCCTAAAGCTCTCCACCTCTCTCTCCTCCTTTAAGATGCTCCATTCAACTTAGCTCTTTAACCAAGCTTTTGGTCATCTGTCCTAATATCTACTAATGTGGCTCAGTGTCAACTTACCATTTGATTTGGGCTCTTGTGAAGTGACAAGAGATGTCTTACTATGTTAAAGGCACTATATAAATGCAAATGGTTGTTTGTTGTTACTGAGCAATTAGTCAAAAAACGCAGGAGAGGACATTAACAAATGGTAGACGGCAGTGAAATTAACAAGTCTGTCAGTTACATGATGTTTCCAGAGTGTTGGCCTGTCACATTCTGCATTCAGTGTAAGTGCATCAATGTACTATAATCATCAGATTATCAACTAAACAGGAGAAGACCATCTCGCACCAGGTCATTATTTGGAATTCAATTAACATCTCTGACACACGCTGTCTGCATAATCCTTCCTCCTTTATAAGCTTTCCATATTACTTTGCATTGCTTTGCATGCCTGCCCTTATCAACATATGAGGGTCAGAGTTTTGCACATTTTCTCACCATTGCCTGTAATGATTACATCAAACCTGCCTGGAACGCAGTCACAATTTCAAAGTGCTACTTCAGAAAAAACATTAATGAACATGAGTCCCAGTCACAAGCACAAGAAATGGCTAAATAGAAACAGGCTAAAAACTGCATCTGTGATAACTTGAGCCTCCTTTCAAACCACCAGTCAAAGCAAATTCATAGGGACATAGAAACAGGGGCAGTCCATTCATCCCCTTGAGCCCATTCCGTCATTCTATTAGATCATGGCTGATCTAAATAGAATAGAATGGTTACAGCACAGAAGGAGGCCATTCAGCCCATTGAGCCAGTGCTGGCTCTCCACAAGTACAATCCAGCTAGTCCCACTCCCCCGCCCCAATGCTATAGCATTGCAATGTTTTCCCTTTAAGTACCGACCTAATTCCCTTGAAAGCCACAGTTGAATCTGCCTCCACCAGACTCTCAGGCAGTGCATTCCAGATCCTAACCATTTGCTGTTAGTTCTTTTGCCAATCAATTAAATCTATGTCCTCTAGTTCTTGATCCTTCCTCCAATGGGAACAGTTTCTCCCAATCTACTCTGTCCAGAACCCTCAAGATTTTGAACACCTCTATCAAATCTCTTTTCAACCTTCTCTGCTCTAAAGAGGACAACCCCAGCTTCTCCAATCTATTATCGTAATGAAGTCCTTCATCCCTGGAACCATTCTCGTAAATCTTTTCTGCATCCTCTCCAATGCCTTCACATCCTTCCTAAAGTGTGGTGCCCAGAATTGGACACAATCCTCCAGTTTTGGCCAAACCAGTGTTTTATAAAGATTCATTATAACTTCCTTGCTTTTGTACTCGATGCCACTATTTATAAAGCCCAGGATCCCATCTGCTTTATTAACTTCTTTCTCAACCTGCCCTTCCACCTTCAGCAATTTGTGCACATATACCCCCAGGTCCCTCTGTTCCTGCACCCCCTTTAGAATCGTACCCTTTATTTTATATTGACTTTCCTCCTTCTTCCTACTAAAATATATCACTTCACACTTCTCTGCATTAAAATTCATCTGCCATGTGTCCGCCCATTCCACCAGCCTGTCTATGTCTCTTGAAGCCTATCACTATCCTCCTCACAGTTCACAATACTTTCAAATTTTGTGTTGCCACCTAACTCAAGTCGGTAATATATATCAAGAAAAACAGTGATCCTAGTACTGACCCTTGCGGAGACCCGACTGTATACTAATATAAAAGCAAAATACTGCGGATGCTGGAAATCTGAAATAAAAACAAGAAATGCTGGAACCACTCAGCAGGTCTGGCAGCATCTGTGGAAAGAGAAGCAGAGTTAACGTTTCGGGTCAGTGACCCTTCATCGGAACTGACAAATATTAGAAAAATCACAGGTTATGAGCAAGTGAGGTGGGGGTGGGGCAAGAGATAACAAAGGAAGTCTAGATTGGACCAGGCCGCATAGCTGACCAAAAGGTCACGGAGCAAAGGCAAACAATATGTTAATGGTGTGTTGAAAGACAAAGCATTAGTACAAATTAGGTGTTAATACGCTGAATATTGAACAGCAGCAAGTGCAAACCTGAAAAAAACAGTGAGTAAGCAAACTGAACAAACTAAGATGAAATGAAATAAATGCAAAAAAAAATTGTAAAAAATGTAAAAAAGAATGTAAAAAGAAAGAAAAAAAATCACTAAAAATGAAAGTAAAATGGGGGGCTGTCATGCTCTGAAATTATTGAACTCAATGTTCAGTCCGGCAGGCTGTCGTGTGCCTAATCGGTAGATGAGATGCTGTTCCGCGAGCTTGCGTTGATGTTCACTGTTGATGTTCACCCGACTGTATACTTTCCTCCAGTCCGAGAAACAACCGTTCACCACTCTCTGTTTGCTGTCATTCAGCCAACTTTGTATCCATGCTAACGCTGTCCCTTTTATTCCATAGGCTTCAACTTTTCTGCCAAGTCGATTATGTGGCAATTTAACAAACACCACAACAACCTCATTACCCTCATGAACCCTCTCTGTCACCTAATCAAAAAACTCAATCAAGTTTGTTAAACACGACTTGCCTTTAACAAAGTGGTGCTGGCTTTTCTGAATTAATCCACATTTGTCCAAGTGACTGGTAATTTTAGAACCACAGAACCACAGAAGGAGGCCATTCAGCCCATCGTGTCTGCGCTGTCTGAAAAATCTAGCTGCCCAATCTAATCCCACCTTCCAGCACCTGGTCTGTCGCCTTGCAGGTTACAGCACTTCAGGTGCATGTCCAGGTACCTTTTAAAAGAGTTAAGGGTTTCTGCCTCCACCACCATTCCTGGCAGTGAATTCCAGACACCCACCACCCTCTAGGTGAAAAAGTTTTTATCCTGGATTATCATTTCTAAAAGCTTTCCCACCACCCTTCTCGAGGGCAATTACAGATGGGCCATTAATGCTGGCATGTCCACATCTCATGAATTAATAAAAAAAACCCAGGCTACATTGACTGGCCTGTCATTGCTGGATTTACCCTTACACCCTTTTTGAACAAGGGTGTAACATTTGGAATTCTCCAGTCTACTGGCACAACCCCTGTATCTAAGGAGGTTTGGAGGATTATGGCCAGTGCCTCTGCAATTTCCATCCTTACTTCCTTCATTATCCCAGGATACACCCCAGCTGGACCAAGTGACTGGTCAACGTTAAGTACAGCCAGACTTTCTAATACCTCAGGTTTATCAATTTTTAGCCAATTAAGTATGTCAACTACCTCCTCTTTGACTATGAATTTGGTAGCATCTTTTTCCTTGGTAAAGACAGATGCCCTCTGCCTCCATGTATAAATCCTCTTTTTGGTTTCTAATCGGCCCCACACCTCCTCTTACTACCCTTTTACTATTTATATGGCTATAGAAAACTCTTAGATTCCCTTTTAGGTTAGCTGTCAGTCTCTTCTCATATTGTCTCTTTGCCTCTCTTATTTCCCTTTTTACTTTCCCTCTGAACTTGCTCTATTAAGCCTGGTTCTCACTGGCTGTATGCCCCCTTTTTCTGCTTCATCTTAGTCTCTATCTCTTTTTGCCATTCAGGGTCCTCAGGCTTGTTTGTCTTACATTTCCCTCTTGTGGGAATGTACCCCAACTGTACCCGAACTATCTCCTCTTTAAAGGCTGCCCATTGTTTCAATACATAACAACTGCATCTATGCACTTTAGTTCCATAACCCTTAATTCTCTTGCCTAACAAAAATCCTATCAATCTCAGTTTTGAAAATTTCCAATGGCCCCCCCCAGCCTCAACAGTTCTTTTGGACGAGAGAATTCCAGATTTCTAGTGTTTCCTGACATCACCCCTGAATGATCTAGCTCTAATTTTATGGCTAGGCCTTCAGACTCACTCAACAGAGGAAATAATTTCTATCCACCTTATCAAATCCTTCAATCATCTTAAACACTTCAATTAGATCACCCCTTATTTTTCTAAATTCAAGGGGCTATACGAAGCATTTGCACAATAAAAGTGCAGCAGTGGGGAGCTAATTTACCTTTACTGCCCGCTGAAAGAGCAGTTCTAGCTATTTACACCCTGCATGATTAGAAGTCAATGGGAGCGAGGTTCGGGTGATCTCATCTGGAGAAGAGATGAGGAGAATGTTTTTTTACACAGCGAGTTATTGTGATTCAGAATGTGCTGCCTGAAAGGGTGGCGGAGGCAGATTCAATATTAACTTTCAAAAGGGAATTAGATAAATACCTGAAAGGGAAAGCATTGCGGAGCTATGGGGAAAGTGGGGGAGGGAATGTTGCTAATTAGATAGCTCTTTCAAAGAGGCAGAACAAACACAATGGGCCAATGGCCTCCTTCTGTAGTGTAAATCTAAGTGACATGGTAGCTGCAATTTGTTATCACCCAGTTGTAATACTGATGATAAAAGGGCAAAATAATCCATAAATGTGATTTCAGTGTTAAGACACTGCGCTAACCCACTCCAATGACAGAGAAATTATTGCGATTAATTGTCCAATAATTATGTATTGAATTATTTAGTTAATTATATTTAATTCATTAATTACTTTCAATACTTATTTACATTATTATTTATTTTAAGATTCTTAAGATCCTTATTTTCATTTGATCGTGCCTGCTCTCCACCCTATCACAGACCTTCTCTTTTATTCTTTTCTCTCATCTCCCCCCTTGCCTTTCTTTGCTTCTGTACTTGCTAAAAACACCCCGAACATTCTTCAGTTCCGATAAAAGGTCATTGCCTGAAACGTCAACTCTGTTTTTCTCTCCACAGATGCTGCTGAGCATCTCCAGTATTTTCTGTTTTTATTTCGGATTTCCAGCATCTGTAGTATTTTGCCTTTGTCTTCACTTCAAGGCTGATTTTCCCCTCTAGCTGTGGCAGAAAGTGGGCAGTCGTAGATGCTGCACTATTTTTAAGTCAATATTAAAGGAACAATTGGGCGGTGTGTACAAAGAGAGAATGATCCACTCAGGCCCAGAAATTCAGCCTTTGTGTCTGAAACACTTCAGGACCCACAACAGATGGATGAGGGGAGTCCTTTGTGCTCCAGTCCCGGAGTAGGGTTTGAACTCTCAACCTTTTCCAAAGGTAAGACGACTCCCCAGTTAGGTTTAGAAATATCCTCCTCTCGTCCTACAACCCTCCGGGATCTCTGCGCTCCTCCAATTCTGGCCTTTAGAGCATCTCCGATTTTCATCTCTCCACCACTGGCACCTGTACCTTCAGCTGCCTGGGCTCTAAACCTCTCTGCCTCCCTCTCGTTTAATACGCTTCTTAAAACAGACCTCTTCGACCAACACCTGACCTGATATAGAAGCAAAATGCTGGAAATCTGAAATAGAACAGAAAATGTGTTGGAAATACTCAGCTGGTCAAAACTAATATATCCTTAAGTGGCTGAGTGACAAATCCTGCTTGATATCCGCTCCTGTGAAGCACCTTGGGATGATTTGCTATGTTCGAGGTGCTATATAAATGCAAATTATTGTTGACTAGGGGCAAAATCAATTGCACGACTCAAGGGAAGAAAATTATCGAGGGATTGTAGCTTTAAATCTGAGTGCTGTTTTGTTTGTTCAGATGTAGAGTGGGACTATGCAAATTAGCTAGCAGTGTCATATGGACAGCCTCCCCCATGTATCAGCAGCTTGTCAAAGATCGAGAAGCTAATTAACCCAGAGTGCAGAGTAAATGCAGGTTGGAAATTGAAGGCTTCCAGTGAATTTCTGCATAAATTAACCATTAAAACTCTGGAGCTTAGGCTGGTAGTGGTTTAGTAGGAGATGAAATTCAACTTCAGTGGGAGGGAACACAGGAACTGGAGGAGGCCATTCAGCCCCTCGAGCCTGTTTCATCATTCGACTAGATCATGGATGATCTGAATCTTAACTCCATCTACCCACCCTGGTCCAGTAACCCTTAATACCCTTACCCAACAAAAATCTATCAATCTCAGTTTTGAAATTTTCAGTTTACCCCCAGCATCAACAGCTTTTCGGGGGAAGAGAGTTCCAGATTTTAACTACCCTTTGTGTGATGGAAACATCAAGCAGGATATATGACAGGTATGGGGGTCTGGGACAGGCGGGATGTGTAACAGGGAGGATGTGGATGATGTGGAGTATATGACGGGCTCAGTTTATAATAGGGAGGGTGTGATGGGCAGTCCATCTTGCTACCACCCTGGTGATGTTAGGTTTTGCCCCTCGACTCTTTCGCCTTTGAGAGTAGGCTTCAAATTTAACCCATCACGAAGGGTGAAACTCATCTCTGTCTGGCGAAAGAGGATCCCACATGAAATTAACTTGGGCATTCTCAGTTTGCTTCCCAGACTGGGTACAATACCGTTAGAGATCACGCAAAGTCCTCTCTCCTCTGCCCAACCAGTGAAATGGTTTTCGTTGTGGAAAAATATAGCAACATTTTGGTCACAGCAAGCTCCCACAAGCAGCAATGAGATCAATGACCAGATAATCCTGTTTTTACTGATGTTGACTGAGAAATAAACATTGGCCAGGACACATCTGTTGACCTCTGCCTTAAAAACATTCAATGACCCTGCATCCAATGCTTTCAGGGGAAGAGAGTTCCACAGACTCAAAACCCTCTGCGAGAAAATAATTCTCCGCATCTCTGTCTTAAATGGGAGACCCCTTATTTTTAAACTGTGCCCCCTAGTTTTAGTATTTCCCACAAGGGGAAACATCCCTTCAAAATCCACCCTGTCAAGTCTCCTTAGGATCTTATATGTTTCTCTCATCCTTCTGAACTCCAATGAATACAGACCCAAGCTGTCCAACCTTTCCTCATAAGGTAACCCTCTCATCCCAGGAATCAGTCGAGTGAACCTTCTCTGAACTGCTTTCAATACAATTATATCTTTTCTTAAGTAAGGAGACTAAAACTGTACACAATACTCTAGATGTGGTCTCACTAATGCCCTGTACAACTGTAGCAAAACATCTCTACTTTTGTATTCCATTCCCCTTGCAATAAACGACAACATTGCATTTTGCCTTCTTAATCACTTGCTGTACCTGCATACCAACTTTTTGTGTTTCGTGTACTAGGATACCCAGAGCCCTCCGCATCTCAGAGTTCTGCAATCTCTCTCTACTTAAATAATATGTTGCTTTTCTGGCCAAAGTGGACAAGTTCACACTCTCCATCTGCCAAACCTTTGCCCACTCATTAACCCTTCTATATCCCTTTGCAGACTCCTTATGTCCTCTTCACAACTTACTCTACTATCTATCTTTGTGTCATCAGCAAATTTAGCAATCATACATTCTGTCCCTTCATCCAAGTGATTGGTATAGATTGTAAATAGTTGAGCACTGATCCTTATTGCACACTGCTAGTTACAGCTTGCCAACCTGAAAATGACCCATTTGTGCGTACTCTCTGTTTCCCGTTAGCTAACCAATCTTCTATCCATGCTAATATGCTACCCCCTATACCATGGGATCTTATTTTGTTTAGTAACATTTGACGTGGCACCTTGTCAAATGTACTTCTGGAAATCTAAGTACACCACATCCACAGGCTCCCCTTTATTCATGCTGCTTGTTATTTCCTCAAAGAACTCTAATAAATTAGTCAATCATGATTTCCCTCTCACAAAACCATGTTGACTCTACCTGATTGCATTGAAACTTTCTAAATGATTTGCTATAACCTCCTTAATAATAGATTCCACCATTTTCCCGATGACAGATTTTAAGCTAACTGGCCTGTAGCTGCATGCTTTCTGTCTTCCTTCTTTCTTGAATAGCAGAGTCACATTTGCTATTTTCCAATCTGATGGGATCTTTCCAGAATCTGGGGAATTTTGGAAAATTAAAACCAATGCATCCACTATCTCAGCAGCCACTTCTTTTAAGGCCCTAGGATGAAGTCCATCAGGACTTGGGGATTTGTCAGCCTTTAGTTCTAATAATTTTTTCAGTACCCTTTCCCTGGTGATGGTAATTATTTTAAGTTCCTCCCTTCCTTTCAACTCTTGATTCATAATTATTTCTGGGATGTTATTTGTATCCTCTACAGTGAAGGCAGATGCAAAAAATCTGTTTAATTCCTCTGCCATTTCTTTATTTTTCATTATTAATTCCCCAGACTCACTCCCTAGAGGACCAACACTCAATTTACTTACTCTTTTCCTTTTTAAATACCTGTCGAAACTCTTACTATCCATTTTTATATTTCTAGCTAGCTTTCTCTCATACTCTAATTTATCTCTCATTATTCTTTTAGTCATTGTTTACTTTTTAAAATATTATTTCCAATCTTCTGACCTGCCACAACTCTTTGCTGAATAGTACACTTTTTCTTTCAATTTGATACTATCTTTAACTTTCTTAGTTAGCCACGGATGGTGCATCCTTCCCCTAGAGTCTTTCTTTCTCACTGGAATGTATCTTTGCTGAGTGTTATGAAATTTCTCCTTAAAAGTCTGCCACTGCATCTTGACTGACCTATCCCTTAACCTAATTTCCCAGTTTACTTTAGCCAGTTGTCTTCAAACCTTCATAATTACCCTTATTTAAGTTTAAAACTCTCGTCTCAGATCCACTCTTCTCAGCCTTAAACTGGTTGTGAAATTCAATCATGTTGTGATCACTGCTACCTAGGGGATACCAGGGAAAACTGCCCCCCTTCTTTAGGATCTTTTACATCAAGGGCTCAGTACTGGAAGCATCAGCCTAGTCCTTGTGCTCAAGTCTCTGGAGTGTGATTTGAACTCATTGCAGAATGACATGTTAAACATCCAACAATATCCCCATTGGTGATTGCCAGAACAGCACTTTCAACTGCACCAGGTTGGGTTTTATTCCCCAGTTGACCTGTGACCCCTCTATCAGGGATTTCTAACTCCTTGTTGTGGCCCAATAATCGTTAGAGACTGAGTTGTGATTTGTCAACTTTTTCTACGTGGTCAAGAGAGAAGAGGCTTCACCCCCTTATTCTAACATGTTTCTGTTAAAAGTGCTACATAAATTCACATTGTTGTTATCATAGATTCATACAGCACAGTAGGAGGCCATGTAGTACTGCCTGTGCCATCTCGATATTTGACACCCAAATGAGCTTCCGATCACATATCTGCCCCATCACTAAGCTTATTTCCACCTCTGTAACATCACCTGACTCCATCCCTATCTCCCTTCATATGCTGCTGAAACCCTCATCCAGGATGTTATTATCTTTATACTTGACTATTCCAATGCACTCCAAGCCAGCCTCCAACTTTCTACACTCCGTAAACTTGAGGTCATCCTAAACTCTGCTGCCCATATCTTAACTTGTACCAAGTCCCATTCACCCATCACCTTCGTGCTCACAGACCTACACTGACTTTGGATTAAACAATGCCTCGATTTTAAAAATTCTCATTCTTGTTTTAAATCCCTCCATGGCCTCACTGCGCCACCCCACCCCCCCCCCCCCCCTCCCCTCCCTATCACTGTACCCTCCTCCAGCCCTACAACCTTCCAAGATCTCTGCGCTCATCTATTTCTGGCGTCTTGCATCCCTGATTTTAATTGCTCCACCACTGGTGGCCGTGCCTTCAGCTGCCTCAGCCCCAAGCTCTGGAATTCCCCACCGCCCCCCACCCCCCCAAACCTCTCCACCTTTCTACCTCTCTTTTCATGTTTAAGATGCTCCTTAAAACTTACCTCTTTTACCAAGCTTTTGGTCACCTGTCCTATTACCTCCTTCAGTGTCAGGTTTTGTTCAATAACGCTCCTGTGAAGTGTCTTGCGATGTTTTACTCCATTAAAGGTGCTATATGTTAAAGGTGCACTAATAAGTGCAAGTTGTCCACATAAGGTAGGGAGGTGGAGAGCATTAGAGAAAGAATTCCAGAGCTTAGGGCCCAGGCAGCTGAAGGCACGACCGCCAATGTTGGAGTGATTAAAGTCAGGGATGCACAAGAGGCCAAAATTAGATGAGTGCAAGAATCTCAAAGGTTGTGGAGTTGGAGGAGGTTACTGAGATAGGGAGGGGCAGATCCATGGAGGGATTTGAAAACAAGTATGAAAATTTCAAAAGGTGTTCTAGTGAGCCGCATAACTAGGGAAGTAGAGAGGGTTTCAAACTGAATAGTGTGGGCAAGGGATCAAATTCGGGAAGATATGGTAAATCAAGGAGTAGAGACTAGGCAAGAGAGGATATGGGAAATGATAGACAGACTGTGACAGGAAGGGACAGAGCATACAAATGTAAGAGTAAATCAACAGATAAGGCTAGAAGTTACAAAAATAATAAAAAGACAAAACTAAAGACTCTGTATCTGAATGCATACGGCATTCAAAATAAAACAGATGAACTGATAGCGCAGATAGAAATAAATAAGTTCGATCCGATAGCCATTACTGAGACATGGCTGCAGGATAACATAGATTGGGACCTGAATATTGAAAGGTACATGGCATTTAGGAAGGACAGGAAGTTAGGAAAAGGTGGAGGGGTGGCTCTGTTAATTAATGATGGTATTAGCGCAATAGAGTGGGATGACCTAAATTCAGGAAGCCAGGATGCAGCAGCAGTTTGGGTAGAGATGAGAAATCATAAAGGCAAGAGGTCATTTGTGGGAGTGGTGTATAGGTCACCTAATGTTAACCACACTGTTGGATGGGATATAAAAGAAGAAATAATGGCAGCTTGTCAGAAAGGTACAGCGATAATTATGGGGGATTTTAATCGACATATCGATTGGAAAAATCAGATGGGCAGCGGAATCCTAGATGAGTACATAGAATGTTTTCAGGATCATTTCTTGCAATGGTACATTCTGGAGCCAACCAGAGAGCAGGCTATACTAGACCTGGTATTGTGCAAAGAGACAGGATTAATTAATGACCTCATAGTTAAGGTGCCCCTAGGTAGCAGCGATCATAATATGATTGAATTTTACGTTCAGTTTGAGAGAGAGAAGAGTGGGTCCAAGACCAGTATATTAAACTTAAATAAGGGCAATTATGAGGGCATGAAAGCAGAGCTAGCTAAAGTAAACTGGCAAATTAGGTTAAGGGATATGTCAATAGAGATGCAGTGGCAGACATTTAAGAGAATATTTCAGAATACACAGAATGGATACATTTCAGCGAGAAAGAAAACAATTCCAAGGGGGGCATCCACCATCCATGGTTAAGCAAAACAGTTAAAGATAGTATCAAACTTAAAGAAAAAGCTTATAATTGTGCAAAGATGGGAGGCAGGTCAGAAGATTGGACAGAATATAAAAAGCAGCAAAGACTGACGAAAAGATTGATAAGGAAGATAAAATTAGAGTATGAGAGAAAGCTAGCTAGAAATATACAGATAGACAGTAAGAGTTTCTATAGATATTTTAAAAAGAAGAGTTAACGAAGTGAGCGCTGGTCCTATAGAAAGTGAGTCTGGGGATTTAATAATGGATAATAAAGAGATGACAGATGAACTGAACAGGTATTTTGCATCGGTCTTCACTATTGAGGATACAAGTAACATCCCAGAAGTAGCTGTAAGTCAGGAAATGGAAGGGAGGGAGGGACTCAAGAAAATTACAATCACTAGGGAAGTGGTACTGAACAAATTGTTGGAGCTGTGGGCTGACAAGTCCCCGGGTCCTGTTTGATTTCATCCTAGGGTCTTAAAAGAAGTAGCTAGTGAGATAGTTGATGCGTTGGTCTTAATTTTCCAAAATTCCCTAGATTTGGGGAAGGTTCTGTCAGACTGGAAAATAGCGAATGTAACTCCTTTATTCAAAAGGAGTTTATTGCAAGGTGATTGGTTGGTGAGTCACTGCTGTTAGTGCATTTAGATATCTTAAAAAAAGGGGAATTTTTTTTTTTGTTGAGAAAAAACCTCTGGTGATAAGGTGAGTACTACTAAAGTGTTTTTTTAAATTCAGTGTAACTTATTAAGGACTTTAGATTGCAGTGAGTAGAACAAGGCCCCTAGTGTAATTAGTATTTTTTAATTCAGAGAGTAATTAATTAATCTAAGAGTAAGTCATGGCAGGAGAGCTCAGCTCCGTGATATGCACCTCCTGCGCTATGTGGGAAATCAGGGATGCTTCCAGTGTCCCTGTTGACCATTTGTGCAGGAAGTGTATTCATCTGCAGCTACTGGCTAGCCGCATAACGGAGCAGGAGCTGCGGGTGGATTCACTGTGGAGCATCCGTGATGCTGAGGACGTTGTGGATAGCACGTTTAGTGAGGTGGTCACACCGCAGGTAACGGCTGCACAGGCAGAAAAAGGATGGGTGACCACCAGACGGAGTAGTAGGCGTAGGCAGGTAGTGCAGGAGTCCCTTGTGGCTATCCCCCTCTCAAACAGATATACTGCTTTGGATACTGTTTGGGGGGGGGTGACCTCTCAGGGGAAAGCAGCAACAGCCAGGTTCGTGGCACTACGGAGGGCTCTGCTGCACAGCAGGGAAGGAAAAAGGGTGGAAGAGCTATAGTGATAGGGGATTCTATCGTAAGGGGTGCAGATAGGCGTTTCTGTGGCCGCAAATGAGACTCCAGGATGGTATATTGCCTCCCTGGTGCTAGGGTCAAGGATGTCTCGGAGCGGCTGCAGGACATTCTGAAAGGGCAGGGTGAGCAGCCAGAGGCCGTGGTCCATATTGGTACTAACAACATAGGCAGGAAGAGAGATGAGGTCCTGCAAAGTGAATATAGGGAGTTAGGCAGAAGGTTAAAAAGCAGGACCTCTAGGGTTGTAATCTCAGGATTACTCCCTGTGCCACGTGCTAGTGAGGGTAGGAATAGGAGGATTAGGCAAATGAATGCATGGCTGAAGAGCTGGTGTAGGCGGGAGGGCTTCAGTTACTTGGATCATTGGGATCTCTTCTGGTGCAGAGGTGACCTGTACAAGAGGGACGGGTTGCATCTGAACTGGAAGGGGACCAATATCCTTGCGCGGAGGTTTGCTAGTACTACTCGAGAGGGTTTAAACTAATCTTGCAGTGGGGTGGGACCCAAAGTAGTAGTCTCTCCGATGAGATAGTTGAGGCAAATGTAGAGGTTAAAGCAAGCAAGTCCATTTGACAGGCCGGGCAGGGGCAGGACAGGGAATGTGGAAGGTCTGGTAAGCTAAACTGCATTTACTTTAATGCAAGAAGCCTTACGGGTAAGGCAGATGAACTCAGAGCATGGATCGGTACATGGGATTGTGATATTATAGCTATTACAGAAACGTGGTTGAGGGATGGGCAGGCCTGGCAGCTCAATGTTCCAGGGTACCGATCCTTCCGGCGTGACAGAGGTGGAGGTGAGAGAGGAGAGGGTGTTGCACTATTGACTAAGGAGGACATCACGGCAGCACTTAGAGAGGGTATCCCGGGGGGAACGTGTAGCGAGGCCATATGGGTAGAACTTAGAAATAAGAAAGGGGTGATGACTTTGATGGGATTATACTATAGGCCCCCCAATAGTCAGATGGAAGTGGAGGAGCATATATGTAGGGAAATCACAGATAGGTGTAGGAATTATAGGGTTGTAATTGTAGGTGATTTTAACTTCCCTGATATTGACTGGGACTGCCTTAGTGCTAAGGGATCAGATGGGGAAGAATTTGTTAAGTGTGTCCAGGATAGTTTTCTGAAGCAGTATGTTGATGGCCATACTAGAGAAGGGGCTACACTCGACCTCCTCTTAGGAAATGAGGCTGGGCAGGTGGTTGATGAGTCAGTGGGGGAGCACTTTGGGACCAGTGACCATAACTCTATTAGCTTCAAGATAGTTATGGAAAAGGATAGGACTGGTCCTCAGGATGAAGTCCTAAATTGGGGGAAGGCTAATTTCGACGGCATCAGACAGGAACTCTCAAAAGTTGAATGGGAGAGGCTGTTTACAGGTAAAGGGACGTCTGGCAAGTGGGAGATTTTTAAAAGTGAGATAGGAAGAGTTCAGGGCCGGCATGTTCCTGTTAGATTAAAGGGCAAGGCTGGCAAGTTTAGGGAACCTTGGTTGACGAGGGATATTGAGGGTCTGGTCAGGACAAAGAAGGAGGCATATGTCAGGTATAGGCAGCTGGGATCAAGCGAGTCCCTCGAGGAGTATAGGGGATGTAGGACTACACTTAAGAAGGAAATTAGGAGGGCGAAAAGGGGCCATGAGATTTCCCTGGCAGATAAGATAAAGGAGAATCCTAAAAGATTCTATAAGTATATTAAGAGTAAAAAGGTAGCTGGGGAGAGAGTAGGTCCCCTTAAGGATCAGTGTGGTAATCTAGTGTGGAGCCACGAGAAATGGGCGAGGTCTTAAATGAATATTTCTCATCTGTATTTACATGGAGAAAGTCATGGAAGCTAGTGAGTTCAAGGGAGGGAACAGCAATATCCTGGAGCATATCAACATTACAAAGGAGGAGGTGTTGGAGGTTTTGAAGCGCATTAAGGTGGATAAATCCCCAGGGCCTGACCAGGTGTATCCTAGGATGCTATGGGAAGCAAGGGAGGAGATTGCTGGGGCCCTGGCAGAGATTTTTGTATCATTGTTAGCTATGGGTGAGGTGCCAGAGGACTGGAGGATAGCTAATGTTGTGCCTTTATTTAAGAAGGGCAGCAGGCATAAGCCAGAAAACTACAGGTCAGTGAGCCTTACATCAGTTGTGGGAAAGTTATTGGAAGGGATTCTGAGAGACAGGATTTATATGCATTTAGAAAGGCAAGGTCTGATTAGGGATAGTCAGCGTTGCTTTGTGAGTGGAAAATCATGTCTCACGAATTTGATTTGAGTTTTTCAAGGAGGTGACCAAGAGGATTGACGAGGGCAGAGTGATGGACATTATCTACATGGACTTTAGCAAGGCCTTTGACAAGGTCCTGCATGGTAGGCTGGACCAGAAGGTTCGAACACATGGGATCCAGGGTGAACTAGCAAATTGGATACAAAATTGGCTGGTGATAGGAGGCAGAGGGTGGTAGTGGAGGGTTGTTTTTTAGATTAGAGGCCGGTGACCAGTGGTGTGCCTCAGGGATCGGTGGTGGGCCCTCTGTTGTTCGTCATATATATTAATGACTTGGATGTGAATGTAAGGGACATGATTAGTAAGTTCGCAGATGACACCAAAATTGGTGGTATAGTGAACAGTGAAGAAGGTTGTCTCAGGTTACAACAGGATATAAATCAACTGGGAAAGTGGGCAAGGGATTGGCAAATGGAATTTAACGCAGACAAGTGCGAAGTGATGCATTTTGGGAAGTTAAACCAGGGCAGGACATATACAGTGAATGGCAGGGCCCTGGGAAGTGTTGTTGAGCAGAGAGACCTTGGGGTGCAAGTACATAGTTCCCTGAAAGTGGCAACACAGGTAGACAGGGTGGTGAAGAAGGCGTATGGCATGCTTGCCTTCATCGGCCGAGGCATTGAGTACAACAGTTGGGACGTCATGTTACCATTGTACATAACGTTGGTTAGGCCGCATTTGGAGGACTGTGTGCAGTTCTGGTCGCCCCACTACAGGAAAGATGTGATTAAGCTAGAGAGGGTGCAGAAAAGATTGACAAGGATGTTGCCTGGTTTGGAGGGCTTGAGTTATAAAGAGAGATTGGGTAGGCTGGGTCTGTTTTCCCTGGAACGAAGGAGGCTGAGAGGGGACCTGATAGAGGTATATAAAATTATGAGAGGCATAGATAGGGTAGATAGCCAGAGTCTGTTTCTCATGGTAGGGGTGACTAAAACTAGAGGGCATCGATTTAAGGTGAGAGGGAGGAGGTTTAAAGGGGATCAAAGGGGTAAATTTTTCACACAAAGAATAGTGGGTATCTGGAATGAGCTGCCTGAGGAGGTGGTGGAGGCAGGAACAGTAGCAACATTTAAGAGGCATCTGGACAGGTACTTGAATGAGCAAGGCATTGAGGGATATGGAATTAATGCAGGCAGGTGGGATTATCGTCGGCTGTAAGACTCTATGACTCTAAAAAGGGAGGGAGGCAGAAAGCAGGAAACTACAGGCCAGTTAGCTTAACATCTGTCTTAGGGAAAATGTTAGAAGCTGCTTTAAAGACGTTATAGCAGAGCACTTCGAAAAATTCAAGGTAATCAGGCAGGGTCAGCATGGTTTTGTGAAAGGGAAATCATGTTTAACCAATTTATTGGAGTTCTTTGAGGGAATTACATGTGCTGCGAATAAAGGGAAACTGGTGGATGTATTGTACTTTGATTTCCAGAAGGCATTTGATAAGATGCCACATCAAAGGGTATTGCAAAAAATGAAGGCTGCGTTTGCTAACAACGCATCCATTAGGTGGCGCTGTACTAGCACATGCGCAAATGCAGCCTAATCCATTTAAACGTCAAACTGCTGTCAGGATTAAAGATGGGGCTGCTCAATTTATTATGTAAAGCAACTTCAACACATGGCAGCACACAATGGACATGTCTGATACACAAAGAACATTGCGCTGTTTGAAGTCTCATCAGAAGGACAGCACCTCTGACAGTGCTACACACCCTCCATAATTCTGTGAGGTTTCAGTGCCATCCCGCTCTCCAGCCGCTCACTCCCCGCTTCCCCCCACCCCCCCATCCCTCTCTCCGGCCGCTCACTGCCTCCCCTCATCCCGCTCTCCTGCTGCTCAGCCCCCGCTTCCCCCCACCCCCCACATCCCTCTCTCCAGCCGCTCACTCCCCGCTTCCCCCCACCCCCATCCCTCTCCTCTCTGGCAGCTCACTCCCTCCCCTCATCCCGCTCTCCAGCCGCTCACCCCCCGCTTTCCCCCACCCCCACCCCCATCCCTCTCCTCTCTGCCGCTCACTCCCTCCCCTCATCCCGCTCTCCAGCCGCTCACTCCCCGCTTCCCCCCACCCCCTCCCCACTGTCCCGCTCTACGGCTGCTCACTCCCCACTCACCACCCCCCCCAATCCCTCCAGACACTAGCTCCAGGTTACGCATGCGCAGCATCTCAGAGTGCAGGAGACCGTTTGCGCACGTGCACTGATGTCGTCAGCAGGCTGCTGCATTGTCAGGAGTCACTTTGAAAAATAAAAGCTTGTGCTGTCGGGGGTAAACATATTGGTGTGGATAGAAGATTGGCGAGCAAACAGGAAACAGAGAGTAGGCATAAATGGGTCATTTTCTGGTTGGCAAGATGTAACGAGTGGTGTGCCACAGGGATCTGTGCTGGGGCCTCAACTTTTTACAATTTACATCAATGACTTAGATGAGTGGACTGAAGGTATGGTTGCTAAATTTGCTGATGACACAAAGATAGGTAGAAATGTAAGTTGTGAGGAGGACATAAGGAGGCTACAAAGGGATCTATATAGATTAAATGAGTGGGCAAAGACCTGGCAAATGGAATATAATGTGGAAAGATGTGAAATTGTCCATTATGGCAGGAAGAATAAAAAAGAAGCATATTATCTAAATGGTGAGAGATTGCAGAGCTCTGAGATGCAGAGGGATCTGGGTGTCCTAGTGCATGAATCACAAAAGATTACTATGCAGGTACAGCAAGTAATTAGGAAAGCTAATAGAATGTTATCATTTATTGCAAGGGGAATTGAATACAAAAGTAGGGGGGTTATGCTTCGACTATACAGGGCATTGGTGAGACCACATCTGGAGTACTGTGTACAGTATTGGTCTCCTTATTTAAGGAAGGATGTAAATGCGTCGGAGGCAGTTCAGAGAAGGTTGACTAAACTGATACCTGGAATGGGCTGGCTATCTTATGAGGAAAGACTGGACAGGCTAGGCTTGTATTCTCTGGAATTTAGAAGAGTAAGAGACGACTTGATTGAAACATATAAGATCCTGAGGGGTCTTGACAGGGTGGATGTGGAAAGGATGTTTCCCCTTGTGGGTGAATCTAGAACTAGGGGTCACTGTTTAAAAATAAGGGGTCGTGCATTTAGGTCAGTGATGAGGAGAAATTTTTTCTCAGAAGTCTGTGAGTCTTTGGAATTCTCTTCCTCAAATGGCGGTGGAAGCAGATCTTTGAATATTTTTAAGGCAGAGGTGGATAGATTCTTGACAAGCAAGGGGGTGGAAGGTTATCGGGGGTAGGTGGGAATGTGAAGTTATCAGTTCAGCCATGAACTTATTGCATGGTGGAGCAGGCTCGAGGGGCCGAGTGGCCTACTCCTGCTCCTAATTCGTATGTTTGTAAAATTGCAGCATTGCTTAACCTAAAGCCAATGTAGGTCAGTTAGAACAGAGGTGATGGGTGAATAGGACTCAGTACAAGCTAGGACCTGGGAAACAGAGTTTTGGAGAACCACAATTTTACGGAGTGTAGAAAGTGCGAGGCCGGCTGGCTCTTTGATACAGCTATTCATATAGTCCCACTCCCCTGATCTTTCCCCATAGTCCTGCAATTTTCTTGCCTTTTAAAGTATTTATCCAATTCCCTTTTGCAAGTTACTACTGGGCCTCTGTTTAACATCGAGAACAATCCCAGTATCTCCACAGAATTGAAGTCCCTCATCTCCAGTATCATTATTGGTTAATCTTCTCTATCCCCTCTCCAAGGTCTTGACAGTACAAATCAGCTTGAACTGGCTAGAAGAATATAGGTCTTCCTCTTTAGTGAACAAAGTGTTGGTGTGACTCACCTTGAGGTCTCAATGTGTATTTTTATGCCATGTTTTTATTCAGCTAGCTGCTTGTAACAGTTTTTGCTGGATTTCAGTTTGTGTTTTAACTGTTCTGTCAAACTGCAAAATGTATTTGTTGCAGATGTAAAAGGGAACTAGGTAATCTCATGGGCAGATTTTGGCAAAAGGTGGTAAGAACACAGAGGTGGAGGAAGAAGAATTCTGACCAAAGAGATCATCGCTGGGGTTCATATTGGACTTTTTAAAAATAAAAGACAGTGTAACTGAACAAGGATCCACACACACACATACACATACACAGACACACACACACACGCACACACACACGCACACACATATACACACACACACAGACAAGTCAGGACATGCCACTGATGTGGTAGCCTGGGCTGCTACAGCATCAGATAGCCTGTCTACAACCACTCTCATGGAATATGTGTGAATGATTTCCTTTTTGCCTTTTGCCTTATCAAGATACAGATATCACATCTGTTGCTGGTATACACCTAAGACCCCCCACCCCCTGCTGAGAGCAGGATATGACCACATATAGCCATGATGGGATTGATAAGGCACTGAAACCCAATCTGGTGACCCAATTTGAGACATCACCTTATATGTCGAGGGACCAGGGTGAGAAAGGGATGTAAAGCTCAGAAGGGCATTGTTGCTGCCACTGGGATGTGTGACATGGTCAGTCACAGGAAGTCATGCGGAAGAACTCATTCAGCGGATCTGACCACCCGGGAATGAGCTCGTGTACGCGGCTCTACTCAGCAACTAGTGTTGTAGTATATACTGTTGCTTGGTGAATTTATAAAGGTGTTTCCGCATCAAGTGGAAATTGTATCCAAAGTTTGTTACGTGTGATGGATACTCAGTACAGGGTCAGGATCTTAGAAGGAAGTGAGACCCCTGTCTAAGGTGTGATGGATACTCAGTACAGGGTCAGGATCTTAGAAGGAAGTGAGACCCCTGTCTAAGAGTCTTACAGCATTCATCATCGGTGAGCAAACTGTCGGTGTGACTCACCTTGAGGTCTCGATGTACGATTCCCATCTGATGACAATGTAGAACAGCCTCCAGGATCTGTTGAATGCAGTGACTGTAAAATAAAATCCAAGGAGAAGAAAAAAGAGAAAAGATTCATGACTACACGTGTTACATAACATGACAAGTATTAGCTAGACTGGCTGTGAATTGGCCTGCTGTTATTACAGAATCTTACAGCACAGAAGGCAGCCATTCTGCCCATCATGCCTGTGCCAGCTCTTTGGTAGGGCTATTCAATTAATCTCACTTCTCTGCTCTTTCCCCATAGCCCTGCAATTTTATTTCCTTTCAAGTATTTATCCAATTCCCTATTGAAACCTATTATTGAACCTGCTTCCACCGCCCTCTCAGATAACGCATTTCAGAGCATAACAACTTGCTGGATAAGAAAAAGTCCTCATCTCACCCCTCTGGTTCTTTTGTCCATCACGCTAAATCTGTGACCTCTTCTTATCGACCTTTCAGCCACTGGAAACGGTTTTTCCTTATTTACTCCATCAAAACTGTTTATAATTTTGAACACTTATATCAAATCTCCCCTTTCACCTTCTTTACTCTAAGGAAAACAATCCCAGCTTCTCCAGTCTCTCCACATAACTGAAGCCCCTCATCTCTGGTATAATTCTGGTAAATCTCGTTTGCACCCTCTCCAAAGTCTTAACATTCTCCCTAGAGTGTGGTGCTCAGAATTGAACACAATTCTCCAGTTGAGGTCTAACCAGTGTTTCATAACTATTGTCATCCCTTTGAAGCAAGAACTGAACTGTAGATCAATGACTCGTGCCTTAATATCAGCTTTTGTACTTGTAGCATGCAAGAGTAACAAGGTTTTGGTTACGGGCAGATGTATAGTACTGCGGGATGGGGGAGGGATGAGGATTAACAGAACCATCCTCACTCTGTAGACAGGCATTAATTTCATTTACAATGATCACACCTGGCAGCTTAATTTGCACTACTTTGCACACTGCTTAACATATTCATCTACAATTGATGACAAAACACTAGTTAGGCCTCAGCTGGCTTATTGTGTTCAATTCTGGGCACCACACTTAGGAAGGATGTCAAGGGGGTCTTAGAGAGGACACAGAGGAGATTTACTGGAACAGGACCAGGGACTTCAGTTAGGTGGAGAGATTGGAGAAGCTGGAGTTGTTCTCCTTGGGGCAGAGAAGGTTGAAAGGATAGATGTGTTCAAAAATCATCTCGACTTTTGATAAAGTAAATAAGGAGAACCTGCAGAAGGATCGATAAGCATTGGATACAGATTTAAGGTGATTGGCAAAAGAACCAGAGGTGACAAGAGGATAAAAAGTATTTGCTGCGAGTTGTGACGATCTGGAATACACTGCCTGAAAAGCTGGTGGAAACAGATTCAATAGTAATTTTCTGAAGGGAATTAGGTAAATACTTAAAGTGAAAAAGTTTTAGGACTATGGGCAAAGGTCAGGGAGGGGGGGTGGGGGAGTGAAACTAATGGGATAGCACTTTCAAAGAGCCAGCACAGTGCAATGGACCAACTGGCCTTCTTCATGCTGTTTTATTTATGATTCGAAGCGGGCTTCCCTCCCAATTAGCCCAGTAAAAGGATGCTAGAGGCATCAACAATAAAATTCCTGAACTTTGAAAACTATCAGGGCAGGGAATAGGGTTGCCAATTCTGGCTAAATGTATTCCTGAAGGTTTCATCATATAACCACCCACCCAGTCAAACAGCCATTTCCCTCCCCACCTCCAATACCTTTGCAACAAATAAATTTATGGGAAAAAAACGAACACACCAGTTTTTTTCTAATTCTCCTGTAGAACAAAGAACAAAGAAAATTACAGCACAGGAACAGACCCTTCGGCCCTCCAAGCCTGCGCCGATCCCGATCCTCTATCTAAACCTGTCGCCTATTTTCTAAGGGTCTGTATCTCTTTGCTTCCTGCCCATTCATGTATCTGTCTAGATACATCTTAAAAGACGCTATCATGCCCGCGTCTACCACCTCCGTTGGCAACGCGTTCCAGGCACCCACCACCCTCTGCGTAAAGAACTTTCCACGCATATCCCCCCTAAACTTTTCCCCTCTCACTTTGAACTCGTGACCCCTAGTAATTGAATTCCCCACTCTGGGAAAAAGCTTCTTGCTATCCACCCTGTCTATACCTCTCATGATTTTGTGCACCTCAATCAGGTCCCCCCTCAACCTCCGTCTTTCTAATGAAAATAATCCTAATCTACTCAACCTCTCTTCATAGCTAGCGCCCTCCATACCAGGCAACATCCTGGTGAATCTCCTCTGCACCCTCTCCAAAGCATCTACATCCTTTTGGTAATGTGGCGACCAGAACGGCACGCAGTATTCCAAATGTAATTTTTCTTTCCCGGGTCTTTCGCCCACAGCAATGTCCAGGAGATTGATCTTTAATCCCTGGAGACTCCAGGGCAAACCTGGAGGGTTGGCAACTCCAGCAGGGGGTTTTGCTTTGGAACAGTGGGAAGATTCTGCAGCTGGAGTCGAGTTTCCCCTCTTGCCTGTCAGGTGCACACCCTGCATGATCCTTCTTATGTGCAACACCCCAGCAAGTCCTAAAGTTCAGTTTAAAAAACAACTTATTACAAAAATGTGCATTCTGGTCTCCATATTATAAAAAAGGATGTGACAGGAGATGGTGCAAAAAAAGATTTACAAGAATGACACCAGAGCTGGCAGGTTATAATTATTGCTAAATTAAACCTGCTGGGAGCTCTTTTCTCTAGAAAAGAGATGACTTGAGGGTTGACCTTTAAGATAACGAGAAGGTTTGATAGAGAAGATGTTTCCAATTGTGTCCAGAACTAGAGGCCATACATATAAGTTAGTCACTAATAAATCCAATAGGGAATTCAGGAAAAACTTCTTTACTCAGACAGTGGTTAGAATGTGCAATTTGCTACCTCGTGGAGTGATTGAGAATTGGATAGATGCTTGAAAGGGAAAAGATTGCAGGAATATCGGGAAAGAGCCGGGAAGTGGGACTAACTAGGTCGCTCTTTGACGTTGCCGGCACAGACTCAATAGGCGAATGGCCTCCTTCTCTAATCTATGATTCTATGAACCAGTTCAGCACATGAGGATGAAAGGAATAGAAGAATATGCTGACAGGGATGGATGTGTGGAGCATATATGCTGGCATGTACCAGTTGGGCCGAATGGCCTGATTCTGTGCTGTGAACTCCATATTATGGGATGGTGATGTGACAAGTTTCGTTGAAATGTAGCTTGCCTGATATTTCTGCCCCCACTTGCCCTCCATGGGAGAGGGGATTGGACTCCCAGGAAATGCTGTAGATGGCGTGAACAGGCGGCCTCGCACTTTATGTGAATGAGCCTCCCCCTGTGATTTGGGAGAGTCAAGGTTGGAGCAGACTGGGTGGTAGGTTGCAGGAACCTCAGGCTGATATATTGCGAAGGGAAATCAGTATAGCTCCTTTCCTCCAGTCAGTCGATAAAAAGGGAAAGATTTCAGTGGGAGTTTTCATTCAAAAGCTCATGTATTTATAAAACAGGGATTGTCTCCTTAGAGCAGCAAAGGTTAAAGGGAGATTTGATAGACATGTTCAAAATCCTGAGGGGGTTTTAGTAGAGCAAGTAAGGTGAAACTGTTCCTAGTGGCAGGAGAGTTGGGAACCAGGGGACACAGATTTAAGAAGATTTAAGGCAAATAAACCAGAGGTGAGATGAGGAGAATGTTTTTCCACAGTGAGTTGTTGTGATCTGGAATGCGCTGCCTGAAAGGGTGATGGAAGCAGATTCAATAAGAAAAATGGATAATACTTGAACAGTAAAATGTTGCAGGGCTATTGGGAAAGAACGGGAGTGAGACGAATTGGATAGCTCTTTCAAAGAGCTAGCAGAGGCAGGATGGGCCAGGTGGCTGATGTTTCGATGTTCCTGAATTTTGCTACTTTAACACCATTAACAGTCGTTTGGACAAATGGGGATTAATTAAGGAAAGCCAGCATTGATTTGTTAAGGGCAGATAATGTTTAACTAACTTGCTGGAGTTTTTTGATGAAGTAACTGAAAGGATTTACGAGGTACTGCGGTTGATGTGGTGTTCATGGACTTTCAAAAGGCATTTGATAAAGTGCCACATAATAGGCTTGTCAACAAAAGATACAGCCCATGGAATAAAAGGGACAGTAGCAACATGGATACAAAATCGGCTGAGTGACAGGAAACAGAGGGTAGCAGTGAACAATTGTTTTTCAGTCTGGAGGAAGGTATATAGTGGTGTTCCCCAGGGGTCAGTGCTAGGACCCCTGCTTTTCTTGACATATATTAATGATCTAGATGTGGGTGTACAGGGCACAATTTCAAAATTTGTGGATGACACAGCTGTGAGGAGGACAGGAATAAACTTCAAGAGGATATAGACCGGCTGGTGGTATGGGCGGACAAGTGGCAGATGAAATTTAATGCAGAAAAGTGTGAAGTCATTCATCTTGGTAGGAAGATTGAGGAGAGGCAAGATAAAATAAAGGATACAATTCTAAAGGCGTGCATGTGCACAAATCATTGAAGGTGGCAGGGCAGGTTGAGAAAGCTGTTAATAAAGCATACAGGATCCTGGGATTTATAAATGGAGGCAAAGAGTACAAGAACAAGGAAGTTATGATAAACCTGTATAAACACTGGTTTGACCGTAACTGGAGTATTGTGTCCAGTTCTGGGCACTACACTTCAGGAAGAATATGAAGGCAATAGAGAGGGTGCAGAAAAGATTCACAAGAATGGTTCCAGGGATGAGGAACTTCAGTTACGTGAATAGATTGGAGAAGCCAGATCTGTTCTCCTCGGAGAAGAGAAGATTAAGAGGAGATTTGACAGAGGTGTTCAAAATTTAGGGGGGGGGGGGGGGTGCTAGCCAGAGCAGATAGGGAGAAACTGTTCCCATTGGCAGAAGGATCCAGAACCAGAGGACACCGATTTAAGATAACTGGCAAAAGAACCAGAGATGACATGAGGAAAAACGTTTTTGTGCAGTGAGTGCTAAGGATCTGGAATGCTCTGCCTGAAAGTGCAGTGGAGGCAGATTCAATCAAGGCCTTCAAAAGAGAATTGCACTATTACCTGAAGAGAAAAGAAATTGCAGGGCTACGGGAAAAGGTAATGGGACTAAGTGAGTTGGTCTTGCAGAGAGCCAGCACAGACACGATGGGTCAAATGGCCTCCTTCTGTGCTGTAAACATTCTATGATTCTATGATTGAGACTCCTTGGTTCCTCAGCCACTCCACTGATGCCAATTGTAGGCAGGTGTCATACTTGGCCCAGAAAGGCTTCATTCAGTGTAATGGCTTCAGAATCTTGAACCACCCTTGGAGCAAACCTGGAGCTTCCGAACCCAGAGACAAGCTCTACCAGCTGGGCGCTGGCACCTATTCTATCCAAAAGAGATTTCCAGGGGTGAGCTGTGTCAGAGACAGCATGGGGAAATGAGAAATAATTGGGCAAGAGTGCAAATGCATCAACCTCCAAACTGTGCAGCTGAAGGAAGGACATACCTGGCATCAGCCTCACTGTAGTATTCACGAGCCACAATGTCTTCAAACAGCTCCCCACCAGTTATTCTGTGAAAACAGGCAAAGGTGGATTCATTAACCACATGTCTGGAACACAACTCACAAAGTTTTACACAGTTACAAACTATTTGCAGCACAGAAACAGGCCATTCGGCCCAATAAGTCCATGCTGGTGTTGCTCCTCTTAACCTTCTTCATCTAACGCCATCAACATAACCTTCTATTCCTTTCTCCCTCTTGTGTTTATCCAGCGCTAGCGAGCTCCACATTCCCATCACTCTCTGAGTAAACAAATTCCTCTTGAATTCCATCCCCCCCATCCCCCGCAAGAATAACAATGGCAGCTTGCACTTACATAGCGCCACTGACATAGTAAAACGTCCCAAGGCATTTCCGCCTCCATGTATCGGCTGTTCCTTCAGTGTCGCTGGGTCAAAATCCTGGAACTCCCTCCCTAACAGCATTGTGGGTGCACCTACACCACATGGACTGCAACGGTTCAGGAACATACAAATTAGGAGCAGGAGCAGGCCATTCAGCCCCTCGAGCCTGCTCCGCCGAGCATATTCCGTGAATGAAAAAAAAGTGTAAAAAGTAAACAAAGAGGCTCAAGGAATGTTGGTCAGACCCTATCTGGAGAATCGAGCTCAGTGTTGTGCTCTGAACATCAGGAAGAATGTACTGGCCTTGGAAGGGGTGCAAAGCAGATTGAAAACACCATCAACTTGCATTTATATAGCATCTTTAACACAATAAAGTGTCCCAAGTGACTTCACAGGATTAACAAATTTGACCTGGAGCCATGTGAAGAAGTAATGTGATCAAAGAGGTAAATTTTAAGGAGGGTCGTAGAGGAAGGGTGAGAGTTAGAGAGGCAGAGCAGTTTAGGGAGGGAATTCTAGGGTGGAATTTTGTGCTCTGCGGCAGGTTTGGAGGTGGGGAGAGCCTAAAATAGGGTGGGATGCTGACATTTAGTCTGGGGTGGGAAGGCCTGTGAATTTTTTTTAGATTAGAGATACAGCACTGAAACAGGCCCTTCGGCCCACCGAGTCTGTGCCGAACATCAACCACCCATTTATACTAATCCTATATTCCTACCAAACATCCCCACCTGTCCCTATATTTCCCTACCACCTACCTATACTAGTGACAATTTATAATGGCCAATTTACCTGTCAACCTGCAAGTCTTTTGGCTTGTGGGAGGAAACCGGAGCACCCGGAGAAAACCCACACAGACACAGGGAGAACTTGCAAACTCCACACAGGCAGTACCCGGAATCGAACCCGGGTCCCTGGAGCTGTGAGGCTGCGGTGCTAACCACTGCGCCACTGCACCCGCCAACTGAAGCCTTTAACTGGATAATTAACCCCCAAATAAGAGCCTCTTCCAGCCACAGCCGTGATTGCCCAGCCGGTGGGCGGCCCTGTAGCTAAACGGGAAGCACGGCACAAAAAACCGTGTAGGCTGCTTACCAGCTCCGGGGGGTCCTCATTCAAAGGCACTTGGTGTCTGAATGAGGGACCCGGCATCAGGAAGGGGGAGGCTCATAAACCTGAAACGTTGGCCAGAATTTTATGCCACCCCAGTGAGCTGGATGATGGCGTAAAATGGACCAGGAGGCACCGGGGGGCCTTCCCGACATGCTCCCGCCTCCTCCCCACTTTACATACGGTGGGGGGAGGTGAAAAACGGGCTGCCCACTCCAGGACAATCAAGGCCCTTAAGTGGCCAGTTAACGGCCACTTAGGGGCCTTCGCCCGCCTCCACGGGGATTTTACCCATGGCAAGCGGGCGTCCTGGAGCCGGGAACAGCTGCCCGGTGAAAGTTGGCAGCCTCTCAGTGCCCCGGGATGGGGGTGGGGCCCGACAATCGGGCACAGGATGCTTGATTGAGGGTTGCCCCCTCTTCCCCTACCACCCCCAGGACCCAAGACACCCCCCCCCCTTCCCCCCAAATGACCACCCTTGCCTCGCCGGGGCCTAACTGATTACGGCGAGGCAACACAAACTTACCTGAAGTCCTGCCTCCATGTCCTCAGCTGGGCTGCAGTCCCAGCAGTGGCCACCGCTCCTGGTGGCGCTGCTGGGTCTAAGAGCTGCCGGCCTGATGATTGGCCAGCAACTCAATGAGGCGGAACTTCCTCTCTCAAGCCGGTGGAAGTCCCACCTCTGAACAATTAAAGACTGGGGACCCGTAAAATACGGGACTGAACCCCAGGCTGGGCGGAAGGGGGTTCGCCATTGACTTTTACATCAGTGGACAGCTGCCCTCCGCCCGATGTAAAATCCAGCCCCTTAACTCTGTTTCTCTCTCCACAGATGCTGCCAAAACTGCCAAGTATTTCGAGCATTTTTCTGTTTTCATTTTATGAGATTTTTAAAACTGAGGCACTGTTGGAATAATAGTCAGTGAGCCCAGGGGTGACGGGTGAAAGGGACGGTGCGAGTTATATAATTTACCATGACATAAAGGGTTAAATTATGGGCCTAGAATCCAACAAGTGCACCTGTGCTAGGGCTTGGCTTGTATTCTCTTGAGTTTAGAAGATTGAGGGGTGAACTAATCAAAGTGTTGGAAACAATAAAAGGATGAGGTAGAGTAAACATGGAGAAACTATTTCCTCTGGTGGGAGGAGTCCAGAACAATGGGGTATAATGTACAAATTAGAGCCAGGCCGTTCAGGGGTGATGTCTGGAAGTATTTCTTCACACAAAGGGTACTGGAAATCTGGAACTCTCTCCTTCAAAAAGATTGTGGATGCTTGGGGTGGGAGGGGCGTGGGGAGGGGGGGTGTCAATAGAAAATTTTCAAGACTGAGCTAGGTAGATTTTTATTGGGTAAGGGTATCAAGGGATGTGCAGCCGAGCAGTTGAGGTACAGATTAGCCATGACCCAACTGACTGGCCAAAAGGCTTGAGGGGCTGAATGGCCTCCTCCCCTGCACAAATTTTGCTCCTTGTGCTTAAGTCCCAGGATCCATCGATGGTGGGCGCATGGGGAGAGATCACCTGACTTGTGAACAAGCCAAATGTGTGGAAGATTATCCAGCCTATGCACCCTCCCCCTCATCATGTGCTGGGCCTCAGTGCTGGGCACTCTTTACAAGACACACTTCATAAACCTGCACCAGGACAGATGGGGAGATGGGAGAGAGAATCAGCAGTTCAGCAGGCAATCAACCTCCAATGGATCCCGAGTAACAAACTGCTCAAAGGTGTTAATTAAACTGTGAAAAGGATCCTGGACCTGAAGTGTGTATCTTACCATTCCCCGCCTGGCAGTATTGCACGCACTGTGAGGCCGTGCTGTTGGGATCACTTTAAAATGAGCTGTCTTTTATCTGGTCCTGCTCTGTGCTGAGTTAGTTGAGCTACCCGGGTGGCAGCTGGAGCCTGTATGTTGGCATCCATGGC